>NC_091252.1:75385833-75688863 GCF_042477335.2 Ovis canadensis
TAAGAACACTGGAGTGGGTTGCCATTTCCTTTTCCAGTACATGAAAGTGAAAAATGAAAGTGAAGTCGCTCAGTTGTATCTGACTCTTAGTGACCCCATGTACTGCAGCCTACCAGGCTCCTCTATCCATGGGATTTTCCAGGCAAGAGTACTGGAGTGGGGTGCCATTGCCTTCTCCATAACATACCATTAGATGCTCAATAAGAAGGTATTAATATGTAGGAAATACATATATCCCAAGGACACAATAGTGTATTTAATTGTGTTAATCAGAATCAGCTTCATTAGTCAAATAAGAAAACACTTTTGATCCACAATTTGTGTGGCTTTGTTCTGAACTCCAGATGGTCACAGCAAAGGATGGCTGGGTTAGGTAAAGGAGCTTCACCCATTTAAGCATTTTGAGCGTTTCTAAGGGGAGGAGCCTGGAGAAGACAATGGCAACCCACTCCAGTACTCTTGCCTGGAAAATCCCATGGACAGAGGAGCCTGGTAGGCTGCAGTCCATGTGGTCGCTAAGAGTCGGTCATGACTGAGCGACTTCACTTTCATTGGAGAAGGAAATGGCAACCCACTCCAGTGTTCTTGCCTTGAGAATCCCAGGGATGGGGGAACCTGGTGGGCTGCCGTCTATGGGGTCGCACAGAGTCGGACACAACTGAAGCGACTTAGCAGCAGCAGCAGCAAGGGGAGGAGCCAGGGAACCCGAGCTATGGGGTAGAACCCAGTCAGGAACCACAGCAGGTAGCTGGGATCAAAGACAAGAACATAGATGCAGGCACAAGCTGCCCAATGTTTTTCTTATTCACTGAAGTGCTTGAAAAAGTCCACTTACTCACTTGGGTTACTACATTTCCATCAATATCTTACTTACTTTGAAAGAGTTAATGACTTTCCCTAAGTAATGTTCTAATAACCTTGTAGCTAATGAGACAGACTGACCCAGACTGAATTTTGACACCCAGTTATGTTGGCATTATTGTTCTGTGTCTAATAGGAGGTTGAATTGTGGTCATTGAAAGAGCTTCTCTGGAATCACCCGATAAAAACAGCAACAGAGGCGCTTCCTGGTTATGTAACTCCCACTGAAGCAATGTCAGAGCTTTATGGACAGATCTGTTTTGAGCTGTTCCCATTCCTGTTTCACAAATGGAAATAAGCTGAGGTATTCAGAAGGAAATTGACTTGCCTACAGTCTTAGTAAATCACCTGAAGCATAGGAAAGTTAATACAATGTCCCCAAATAGTTTTTATGTTTTTTAATGGGAGATAATGAAGCTATGTTGATACTCTAAATTGATGTCTGCATTTCCAAGTTGGATATTCATTTAATACCTTTCATTAAAACTTTTGTCATTACTTTCAGAATCCTTTAGCACTGATGTCTTTGCATGCACACCCTGTGCAGAAACTCTGGATTGTTTATGAAGCAATTTAGCGGTTGAAGATCCAGATAAAGCCTGATTAACTCAGGATGGATGCTTGGAGATTTTCAGGTTTAACCATTTTTATTTAATCGCTAAATGCAGAGAAAAATTATTTAAAGTGACCTATCTAATTATTTCAGTGTTCTGTAAGAAGTATCAAGAGTTTCCTGTGAAGTTCTTTGGAAAGAATATTCAAGACATTGCTACTTCTTATAGAAAGTCTGATCCTAAGTACTAGAGAGTAGGTTTAGACACCCTTGACCACAACTTACCAGACTCTTAGCTGTTAAAGGAGAAGTAAGAGAAGCGTGTAAGTAGAAAACGATGACTACATAACTGCAGGAAATGCCAAGTGTAGTCCAAGTACAATTTCAGTTCGCTATGGTTGCAGTTTGAATACAGAGTAAACAAAGTTACATCTTGTTTCGTAAGAGTAAAGAATGAATATAGGGAAAGACTTGGAAGTGTTTGGCCTGTGTTTGGTGATAGAGATTTTTAACTTTTTTCTCATTCTAATCCTAGTGGCTAACTCTCACCGCCATGGAATGAGAAATCTAATATTCTTTCTGTAGATAGCTGGATGTTTGCGTCAAGTGAATTCTATCGCATAAACGCAACAGGAACATAGTGTGGCAACAGCGTCCTAAAAGCTGACTGTAAATGACATGGACATTGGATGTGTGTGAGCTAAGCTCCTAAACTATGAGTTTGCATGTTTTTTATAACAAACTGTTATTAAACTAGAAGATTTGGGGTATTCTCCTACATTAAGTAGGAAAGCAGAGAGCATTTTAAAATGGTGAGTTTTAAATTAGGAAACAAAAGCAAAGTATCTAGAGGGACAGAGCGCACCAAAGGAAACCCACAAACCACAAGCTAAGACATTGTTACTGTGTGGACTGACCACGACAAAATGCTCAACCCCCTGCTTCCCCTCACAAGGGCTGATTTCAGCTGAATACTCACTATTATGGACACAAAAAACTCAGGGCACAAAAAATGTATCTAGTCTAGTCTTCCTGGTTTCTGTTTTTCTTCCTTGTCTACTGCAATTCTATTTGAGAATGAGAATCCAGTGTGGCCCCTGTTATTGGAAATCAGAGGCTAGAATCGGAAAAAAGATCGCCTACTAAAGATTATGTGCCAAAGGATGGCACCCAAACCTGGTGGCTTTGGCTATCTTTTTGGAGCTGTCACCAGGAGCCAGAGTTAATGAAAGATGTAAATCTGACCAAGCAAATCTCTCCTTGCTCAGAAAATTGAATGCACATATGAAAGCATTGATGGTCAATATCACCACATTAGTAGAAGCACTGAGACTGTGCTGGCAACATGCCAGGCTTTTAAGGCTATTGGCTGGGGAGGAAGGAGTTAAGCAGCAGGAAAACAGCCAATCCATATGTAGTTCTCTTCTATCATCTTAATCATCTACCTCATATATAATGGCTAGGTGAATAAAGTGAGAAAATCATTGTCTCCGTGGTTATGTTATAGGGAGGCTATCCTGGGACCAATGAGTGTCTAAAATTTAGCCCCTCTTCCTCAATGTTCTAAAGAGTTGTCTATAGACAACTGCTGTCTATAGAAATCTTTGGTGCAGTCTCATGGGTGAGAGATATTTTGTATAAAAGATAGATGGATGACTTGTACTGGATGGTACCCTTTGTGGGGAATGCTCTTCTCCCAGATTGACATGTGGCTATTTCCTTCTTGTTACATAGGCCTGAGTTTATAGAGCATTGCCTTACAGAGGACTTCTCTGAGCACTCTACCCAGTCACTCTGTAAGGCATGTTTTATTTTTATTACTACCTGCCCTCTTCTCTTCTATTTTGTGCGTTGTTTGTGGTCTGTCTCCCTGTCTCTCTCCTGAAGCTCTACAGAAGTGGTGACTATGTGGACCAGGTTCATTACTATTTCCCTGTGTCTAGAACATGTCATGACGATGGTAGGTTCTCAATAAATGCTGACGGAATGAGAGAATGAGTAGATAAATGAGTGATCCATTGTAGGTATATTCTGCCAGTGTTGAATAATTGGTTTGCCAGGGAAAGTTATCTGGGCTGAATAGTCTGCCATTCATACTCATATGCGCCAGAGTTTCCAGACTGGAGGCCTTAGGCTGGAGCTTGGGGACAGAGACCCAGAGGCACTGAGCAAGAGCTGTTCTGATGAAGGACAGACTCTGGCAATGAGAGAACTGGGGAAACGAGTGAGTAGGACTGCAACCCAGAAAATGTCAGCCCTAGATGCTGGGGCTGGGAGTAACCACCCTACCAGCTACCACTTCCCTGTTTCTATAGCACCTGTGGGCTTCCCAGGAGGCACTAGCAGTAAGGAACCTGCCTGTCAGTGCAGGAGACATAAGAGACGTGGGTTCAATCCCTGGGTCAGGAGGATCCGCGGAGGGGGAATACGACAGCCCACTCCAGTATACTTGCCTGGAGAATCCTATGGACAGAGTAGCCTGGTGGGCTACAGTCCACAGGGTCTCAGAGAGCCAGATAAAACTGAAACAACCCAGCACACACATATAGCACCTGGCTCAGTAGTCAACATGAAGGAGGCCCTCAAAGGTAGTTGAATCATAGTTACTGGGGGTGGGGAGTAAAACCTAGGAACTTTTTTGTTTAGACTGTGTGTGATTTGGAAACTGTTGATTTTCCTGAAGACTGTTCATAGATTCTCTAAAAGGAACTTAAAATCTACATATTTACTCTGCCTAAGTGAGAATTAGATATTAAGTGACCTTTCTGTGAGTTGCTTGTGGTTTGTTAGCAACTACAATATAATGCTCATTATACTTGTCATTACCTTTGTATCAGATTAGCTGTGTTGTAAAATTTTATTTGATTGTAATAGCAAACTCTAAGTATGCTTAAGCTACATTTATAGAATATGAGGCTTCCTCCACAGGTGACAACAGAAGCTGTTCTCAGTGCTTTATCATTATGCCTGGTGAGCTCAGACTTCAGAGAATGCAGCATATTTCCCACCTTTGTTCATTCACCAATTTATAAAGACAAAAAGGAAGACAAGAGAGCAAGCATATTGCTCAGAACTAAAGGTCGGGCAAGGGTGGCCAGAATGAAAACAGTCAGGACAGAATACCATGCGGGACCCATTATTGGGACGTGCAAAATTCAAAACCTTCGGAGAAACCCGGGAAACAATGGAGGCAGAGGAGGAGAAGGAAGAAGGGGACGATGAGTGAGAGGACCAGGAGGAGGGGCAGGTATCTCTGATCATTCTTACCTTCTTCAAACAAAGGTAATTATGTTAAAATCCTACTGAAGAAGGACAGATTTCCTTTCCATTCTATTTGTGCCCTAAATTTGCCATAAAAAGTTTTGAGCAATTAAATGATCAGAACACTTCCTCCCCGCCCAGCCCCCACCATACAGTCAAAGGAAGAATAAAAATTAGACATAAAATTACCATTTTACTAGGATAGCATTAGTCTTTTTGGTTCCCAAATACTTATTTCTGAACATACTTTGCTGCTGCTGCTGCTAAGTCGCTTCGGTTGTGTCCGACTCTGTGCAATCCCATAGACGGCAGCCCACCAGGCTCCTCCATCCTTGGGATTCTCCAGGCAAGAACACTGGAGTGGGTTGCCATTTCCTTCTCCAGAACATTGAGTTTCACTAAATATTTTTCTTCTAGTTAATATCAGATCTTTCTGCATCTAACACTTAACCAGCTTTGTACACTAAAAATGTTTTCAATAGCTTTCAAATCTTTTTTGGACAAGTTCACCAGAAGGACATCTCAGGGGAAGGAATCATGTGTAAGTGATTTATTCCAGGAGAAGTGGGTAAAGGAGAAAGGGAAGTAAGACAGAGAAGAGTACAATTTCAACCTGATCCCATGGAGAATTTTGAAGTGTAACTTTTGCCTTGGAATCTGTCCAAGCAGAATCAAAGGCACCAGACTTTTGTATGTTCTATTCTATAATCATTGGCTAAGGACTGAGGAATTCGTGGGGTTCGTGGAGGTGAGGGTAGTGTGTGGAGAGAGAGCTTCTAGTCACTTTGAGCTGTTCATGCCTGTGGGCAGGGCCCTCCAGTGGCCAAGCAGTATCTCCAAGAAAGAAGCACAGTGTTGGGGGATGTGGACATTTCAGCACAAGTCCAGTGGGAGGAGGGGCAAAGAAAATGTTGGCAAGGATGCCAAGGGCTCTGGGGGACTTAGGGAGTGTCTACAGCCTCTACCTTGTGTTCTCTCTGCCCCACACTGTCCGTCTTTAATTCATGGCCCTTCTGAATTACACAATATGTTCCTAACCTACATTCTCTGACGCATGCAGGCCTCCTCCAGCAAAATCTTGTTGTGATCAATGACCTCTCTAAATTCTAAATGTGGTAATGGCAGTCCAGTTCTTACAGCCCTCTAGTTATTGCATGAAGTCCAAGCTCTTCAACATGACTTGCTCTTGATCTGACCCCTGACCCCAAACTCCTAGGGCTGCACCCAACAGCCTAGTGGAATGACTGACTGCTCTCTAACCTCTGCGATTTTATAAAGCTGTACCCACTGCCTGGAAAGACATTCACCGACCTCCTTGCCTGCTTCCTGTTACTTGTCTTTGAAGATCCCCTCCAATCTCCCTGGCTTCCCACCACACCCTGTTTGTAATACTTATAATATTTGTCATGTTCTCTTTTCCCACCAGACTGTGAGCCTCTTTAAGAAAACACGGTGCTCTGTTCGTCTCTGCCTTTCATCATGCTCGCATTCTGTTAGAAGATAAGATGAAGTGGAGGAGGAGTGAGACTGTCTTTGCAGGCATCTGCAGGATGAACATGGTCTATGGGTTTCCAGGGCTCTATTCTTTATGTGTTAGGTCATGGGCTCTCAGCAAAGGGTGGGTCACCTCCATGTGCCAGATAACGAACCTGACATACATACATGATCCATGGAGTCCTCTTGGAGTAGGACTGATACACATTATGATCCAAGCCACTGATGATCACGTTGTGGTATCTTGACATCAAAAGGATCTGTTCTATTTTCAGAAGGTTTCTGGCTTCTTGACCTTGTTCTACCTTTCAGGAAAAAAAACCAAAAACAAAAACAAAAAACATTATAGCTCCCATGTTCAATTTGGCTTACATCTGCACTGAAAGTGTCAGAGATAGTTAATCCAATTCAACATATTTATTGAAGACCTTAGACTTCAGGCAAAGACCTGGCATGGCATTGAGCTAGGTTTTAGGTATGCAAAGATGAATGAAACATGAAACCTGATTGTTATGGATCAAATTGTGTCCCCTCCAAAATTCATAGGTGGAAGTGCTAACCCTCAGTTACCTTCGAATGTAACTTAATGTGGAAGTCAACTCACTGCAGATATAATTAATTGAGGTGAAGTCATGCTGGGTGGGTTTCCCAGGTGGCTCAGTAGTAAAGAATCTACCTGCCAATGAGGAGACGCAGGTGCGATCCCTGGGTTGGCAATATTCCCTTGGGAAGGAAATGACAACCCACTTCAGTATTCTTGCCTGAAAAATCTCACAGTCAAAGGAGCCTGGCAGGCTACAGTCCTTGATGCTGCAAAAGAGTTGGACACCACTCAGCGATAGAGCATGCGTGCTGGAGGAGGGTGAGCCCCTAATCCAATTTTGCTGGTACCTTTATAAAAAGAATGCCACGTGGCAAGACAAATGTGCACACGGGGAGAGGGCCATGTGAAGATGAAGGCAGAGATGGGGTGAAACTGCTACAAGCCCAGGAACACCAAAGATTGCCAGCCAGCCGCCAGAAGCTAGGAGAGAGCCATGGCTCAGATTTTCTCTCACAGCCTTCAGAAGGTATCAACCCTGACATCTTGATCTCAGACTTGCAGCTTCAAGAACTGTGAGACAATAAGTTTCTGTGGTTTAAGCCACTCAGTTTGGAGTAATTTGTTATGACAGTCCTAGCAAACTAATACACTAATCCCAATCAACAAGAGACAGACATAAAAACAGCATGTGATAACGTGAGGAGGCTAGCTGTGAAGATGTGTGTGAAATACAGATGCAGTCCAGAGAAGGGAGGGTCAGCTGGGAGCTCTGGGGAGGCATGTGCAGGTCGGGTGCTGGTCTATGGAAGGTTGCCTCGAGGAGGAGTTGCTTGAGCTGGGTTTCGAAAGCTGGCAATGGTGAGGACGGATGTCTGTCTGTGTCAGTTTTGGCAGTCGCAGATAACGTCAACTACTGTGCAATAATACCCCCATTTCCTCTTAATGATTTTTGGTGGGAGCTGCGCAGAGAGGCTGGAGCAGACGTGGAAGCAGGCAGGTGGCTTTAGGGCCCCACGGTAGCAGGAATAAACAGCCTGTGATCTTGCACCAGTGGGGGTCACCCCCTCACCCCCTTCCCATCCCCCATCTCTTTGTAGCATACCCTTTGTTCTCTCCTTTTCCCCCCTCTCTCTGAGTAAATCTGTTTACTACCCAGAAGAGAACAGGGAAGGAATAGACCAGTTGCCTGGGGCAGATGGTGCAATGTGAATAGCTGACATGCAGAAAGCAGAACTCCTCAGCTCCTATCTTCTGTTTGCTTTCTCCAGCAAAGGCTCTTCCAACTAAAGAGCATCAAATAAACATGATTAAGAGGAAGCTGAGGCACAGGTCAGTGGAACAGATAGTTAGGGAACCCCTGGCTGATTTAAGTGATTTTGTGTCTTCAGATCCAAGGGAATAACACTCAAAAACAAGAACTCATAGAAATAACCAACGAACCATTGAGGAGAAACTTTTTTTTTCAGTTTTTGTTTGTTTGTTTTTTAGACATTCTGGTTAATATAAAATGTGCCTGAGGTCTGGAGGAGGGAGAATGTTTTCTCACATTCAAAAAATACAAAGAAAAAACTCACAGAAGATACAAGTTTGTATTGAATCCCAGCAAACATTTTTTGTTCTTTTATTTGACCTATCCACCTATAAAGCTGCAAAATGAAAAAGAAGGAGGCAGGGGCAGAAAGAAAACAAAGGAAGGAAAGAGTTTGAGAGACAGAGAAAGAGGGAGAGAAAATAGAGCAAGAAAGACTGGGAAGGGAGAATAAGGAGTTTATTAGATTTATGAAAATTACCTTCAGTTTACAGAGTACCTACAACTCAATTTGCCTGTAGTTGTGACCTCAATAATCCTGCAAAATTTCAGGACAGGCTATTAAATAAACATGATATATGTCCTGACAAAATGAAAGAGATTACTAATAAGAACCAGAGAAGGTCAATTAAGAAAAAAATCATGCTGAACTTGGAGCTTCCTTCCTTCCCAATTTCCCTGGACTTGTCTTTTCTCATTTCCCCAGAGTGGAATCTACTCTCATTTTACCCACAAATGCAGCACGACTCACATCAAACAGAATGCAACCGTCTCCACTTCCTACCTGCTGCTCCCTGGAAGTGAATCCTACCAGGAGAATTGGCAGTGTTGGTTATGATGCTTCCTGTGAGTCCCTGAACTGTGTTTTCAACTCTCCAAGTTCTTCATCCTATGCCTCCTGCCCTTGGTTTCTCTCCTCACAGTGACCATAAATCCTGAGCTTCTGAGTGAGCCACTTCCCTTTGTTCCCATTCTGAGAATCTTCTTACTACATTTGCCCATACCAGAACTGGCTTGCTTTTGTGGGCCGTTTCTCTTAAGAGTCTGTATCCTTGATTGATGGCTGGGACCAGGAAGCCTCTGAGCAGTCTGCCTCAGATGCAAACTGTCTTTAGGGATTGCACTTGTGGAGTCTCATGTTTTCTCTCCAATTGATATCATTCCTGCCTCTTGAACTATGTCATTATTATTCCTTTATTCTATACTAATTGGACACCAACTCTTTGAAACACATTATTGCCCTAAGGTTAAAAGTATGATTGAGATATTCATCTCTGAAAACTATCAATCAGGTCATATCTCCGTTTGCTTTAAACCTTCTAAGGCTTTTTCTTTTCTAATTTAAAGTTACACTTCGAATAAAATCTCAACTGTTTACCACAGTGTACAAAGATCAGCATATTCTGGCCACTGCCTGCCTCTGTTCTTAAACACACTAAATTTATTCCTGCCTGAGGGCTTTCGTATTCAGTACTTGCTTGCTTTCTTCCATCTGATCCTTCAGACAGATCTGGATCTTTTCATGCAAGTTTTGTTTTAAATTTTACTTCTTGGGAGAAGTCTTCCTGACCAACACAGTTTAACCAACCCTCTTTTCCCCTGCCAGGCAGTCTCTGTCAACATTCTGCTTTTTTGCTTTAGTGGCACTAAATACTCTCTAGAATTACCTTGTTTATTTGTTTGGTTTCCTTGTTTATTTCTCTTTCCTTGACCCCCAGAAAGCAGATGTCATGAGAGCAGAGACCCTATCCCCAATACCTGGACAGGTTCTGATATATGGTAGGTGCTTAATAAATGTTTGAATGAATAAATAAATCCTTGCTCCATAGTTACTGGCTATGTGGCCATGGACTGATTGTGTACATGGACTTTAGTCCCTTATCTTGATAATGTCATTAGCAATTTCCATCTCATCAGGGTCTTGTGGGAATTGAGTGAGATAGGTAAGGTGGGATAGGTAAGGTGTCTCCAGCAGAGTGGGGAAGAGAAAAGGTACACAATAACCCCCAGATGAGGTTATTTTGTTATTCTAGTCTCTGAGAAAGTCCATGGGAGCACAGAGATGATTCTAATATAGTCCTTTCCCCCCAAAGCGCTCGGTCACGTTGATTGAATGAGGATTAGAGATGCTATCTGTCTTGGCTACCATGCCTCTTCTGTCCTGCTGAACCTCTTTTGAGAGCCAGACCTTCCCTGGAGCCTGTCACACCACTAGTTGGGATGGGTTCTTGGGCCTGATTAGCCATGTTGGTTTGTCTTATTGTGAATAACTGCCAAGGTGCACTGACAATCCCGAGATTACAAAACTAATGTAATTCCCTTTTATGGATAGAGATATTAGACAAATATTTCTAAGTGTTTCATAGAGACATAGTGTCTCTGGATTTCCACAGAGAATGGGACAACCTTTTACGATATATTTTGGTGAATGCTAGAGATAAATATGGGGTTATGCCTCTTTGACTTTAATGGCTACTTGATGAGATAAACCTAAACCATTCCTTACCTCCTAATATTTTCTAAGATCCTTAAGCCATCCTTTATTTTTGTTGTTTGTTTGCCATGCTGTGAGGCATGTGGGATCTTAGTTCCCCAACCAGGGATGGAATCCACACCCCTGTGTTGTATGCATAGAGTCTTAACCACTGGACTCCCAGGGAAGTCCCACAAAACCATTCTTTTTTTAAACTTTTTAAATTTATTTTTTAACTGAAGGGTAATTGCTTTACAGAATTTTGTTGTTTTCTGTCAAACCTCAACATGGATCAGCCAAAACCATTCTCAAGATTACAAATTACAATGAAGATTCATAGACAGAGACTGAAGGCCCAAATTATCAGGTCTGTGTAATCAGGCTTGATTATACATGGATATCCACCTTCTTCATTTCCCTCATCAGTCAGTCTCTGCACATTACCCTGGAGTGTGATAGGTGCTGAGTTCTAGTACCTCTCTTCTAATTAACTGAACCTAGTGAGAAAGCTACAAAACAATGTCTGGATCATGATACCATTTTCAATGAAAAGTGCATATTCGTGCATAGAAGAAAAATAGTAGGCAGATGTATATCTGTTAATAGTGGAAGTGAAATTTTAGGCCTCTTTTTTTTTTTTTTCTTTTCTGTTTTTCACACTATGCTGCCTTGATTACACATGACTCTGGATAGTAGATTACAACGTTATGCAAACCAGTTATGCACAAGATGAAGAAGGGATGGTCAGTGAGTTTCTCATGTCAGGAAAGACTCAGGAGCTGAATTGATTGTGAGTCATAGCATAGCAACACCTGGGACCTGACCCACAATGTTTAGAGGAGGTGGGATGCAGGCCTCTGTGGACCCTCACGCAAAGGCCTCAGTTCCATATTTTAAGCAACTTGTTTTGAAGTTACGCTGAAGTAAACTCTGGCTGACTTTTAAGAATACATCTCTGATAAATATAGCCAAGAAAAAAATGCCTATCTTTTTGTTTTTATTTTTTCTAATCTACTTGTTTTTCCTCCAAATACATACAGTACTTGTCTTTCTCTTATTTCACTTAGCATAATGCCCTGCAAGTAAAAAATGACTTTCGTTAGACTATAAGGTACCTACTTACTCACAGATGGCCTTTCTGTGATGGAGATGCTAGAGAGAGGAGTCCTACAAGGGTGGGGAGTTGGACAAGAGGATGTCTAGTGTCTAGAAGCTATAATTATCAAACTTGTCACTTTTGCTTGTTCATTATTCACAATGTCTCCATGATGTGTGTATCATTTTTTTATCCATGAAGAAACTAATGCTCAGAGAAGGTAAATAATTTGCCCAGATAATCCAGATCTTATTAAGTTTCTGAGCTGGTTGTTGAATTTTTATCTATTTGGCTCTCAAGTTCAAAATTTTCTATTATGTCATGCTGTTTTCCAATTCTGTGATTCTTTGCTCACGTCCTTATTTTCTTTCTTCTTTCTTCTGTGTATTTCTTTGCTTCTTTCCTTCCCATGACTTAAGCAAAAATGGCGACTGGTAATATAGCTGGCTTTAATTCCTAATATTGACACTCAAAAGCAAGGAAATAGATGGCTGACTCCTGGATGATAGTATCATAACTTACTATTATTTTTGGACACAGTTGAAGAGGTTATAATTTAAAAACTTCCAATGATGAATGTCTAGAGAAGTCTTAAAGTTAAATGTTTAAAGATCATTCTTTTTAATACTGAAATATTTAGTATGATGCTTTCTGTAAGACACTAATGGAAGACAATTGAACCATAAATTAAAAGTAACAGCAGGTGATTTGGTGATGTTCTAGTTTTAGGTTCTCCAAATTTCATTTATTGGCACTGTACACCTTCTCCCTTTTGTATGGAATCTACAACTCTTCTGCATAGATTAATCACAAGAAGTTTCCATGTATATAATTCACCAGGCAGTGGCTCTTAATTAGGATGCTTTGATCTGCTGGTATGGTGTAAGTTAAACACAGTTCACTGGGATATGCACAAGCAGAGTCTATCCCACATGGGCTCCAATCCAACTGTCAAAATCCTCTAGTTGGGTCCCCTCCCCCTCTGCACTCCACCCCCCCGCTCCCCCATTTGAATTATGTAGCTGCAGAAGCAAGCTTGAGAAAAGCTGCTGTATGGGAACAGAGCTAAGAAGGATGTTAAGGCTTGGGTGAACTGACCCCTTGACAACCTAACATGGAGGCCTTTATCTTTGATTTAACACATTTGTCAACTTGACAGGAAGCTTGGGTTGCACATTCTTGCCCTCATGAGACTCCAAAGGCCCTGCAGAAAGAGTCTGGGCGTGGAAGTCAAACTAAGGGAGGGGCAAATCCTGGCCATGCAACTTACTATTCTACAATCTTGTTTCCCCTTACTACAACTTTATCATGTATAAAGTGGGGTCATAATAATTATTCACAGAATTTTTGAGAAGACTGAAAGGTTCATGATGCAGAAATGGGAATATGGAGATAAATAGGGAAATAGATGCAAAAACAGTGGATTAAGATTTCCAAATTGAGACTGTGCTTCATAAATCTTTTTGCTTGATTTTTATGCTGGTCAAACACTTATAACCCATTATGGAGATACAGTCTAACCCCAGTATCTTGCCAGGTTCAGAAGAACTATCAAATCGAGTGACTTAATGACCGAAAGTCCCCAAGCATGCAAACAACCAACCTTGTGAAGTTTCATACAAAGATGAAAACCAATAGAAATAAAGCTGATAAGCAAATAGTAACCACTACTTAATCACAATCTGGGAAAGGTATTTTTGTACTTCTTACAACCATTCTATCCTTTCAACTCTTAAAAGAGCATAGAACTTGCAATTCTTGTGACTGAAAAAGAATACATTCTTTCAAGTGTTCTCTATGTCAGTGTCAAATTGGCAATGAGAGTAGTTAGTGAAAACCTGAGCTGGGCTTGCAAATAAGAAATAACAACATAAATTGTTTCATGAATTAAAGCTAGCCATCATGATTGATGGTCAATACTATGCGTTATTTATTCTACTATGAAGCAAGGGGCAGAGATGTTTGAAAATGACTAGTTAAATTTCAGTCCATTTTATTTAATAAGTGATAGTTATTTCCTACATTAATTAGAACTGAGTCTAGTTACCCAGAGCTCACATTTAAATCTCAAATTCAGCTTTGACTGAATGATCAGAAGCCATCATTGTGGACTGAAGCAGGGAAATTTTTGGTAAGGATTCTGTGACATGGTTATATAGAAGACCAAATGGATTTGGTTAGAGCTGGATTACTTACACAAGGTCCAAAGATAAATTTAGTTGAAAATTGGTCACAGGTAGCCTTGCAGTCTCAAAGGGCATTTCTGACTAGACAAACAGCGTCTCCCAGCATCCCCTCCACTGAAATAAACAGCCAAGTGTTCCCTCGCCACAGGCTGGGTAAATACTAACTAAACTGTCTGCCTGTATGCCAATAGGAGCAACACTCCCTATTTTGTAGCAAAATATTTTTCCACTCTGGCCATCCAAGAAACTCTCCAAATCCAATACATTTCAATGGACTTTTAAGGCTTCTCTATTTTTCTCACTATTTATAGCTTTTCGACTTTGGCAGGTAGAAAACTGCGTTTTCTTCAGAATAAACTTAAAAATGGCAGTGATGCTGTTTCATAGTATGCCACATGGTACTAAGCAAGTATTAAAACAATCCTTCCTGATGATTGTAAACATTGACAAAGACTAGAAAACAACACAAATCCCTCACAGGTATGGTATCAGAGTTTGTATTTATACTGTGAAGAGTTTTGCTGGGTGAAGACGCTGGGACTGGGCCCAGAGGGAAAGCCCAGACTGGTCAGGACTAATGTGTGGAAAAGAGTCTTTAAGAGGATAAGCAATACAAGTCCAGGATGCTGTGATCGGCCACTTCAATGAAACTAAGGCTCAGGAAAGCATACAGAAATTATGAGATGGCTTCAATGTGTACAATACAAATCTTTTGCTAGTATAACACCTTACTGGTCCTTGTAACAGCCCTGAACCACAGACAAAGTAATTATTCGCCCATTATATTGAGCAAGCTCCGGGAGTTGGTGATGGACAGGGAAGCCTGGTGTGCTGCAGTCCATGGGGTAGCAAAGAGTTGGACACGACTGAGTGACTGAACTGAACTATTTGGATGAGGAATCGCAGGCTCAGAAATGGCTTAATCAAGATTACATGGCAGAGCTGGAACCAGAAGCTAGATCTTCTGATGGCTAAATGCCTTCTCCTTCCCCAACTTCAAACTGCTCCTTGAAGGATTCAGTTCACAGACTTGTACAATCTTACTCGGAAAGCAATCTAGTCATATGAAAGAGGCAGTGTATAATGAGAAAGAGAAATTAAGGGAATTTCTTTGGAGACTAAGGACCAGTTTATTCTATTTGTTAGTAAAGGGTTATATTTGGCTGATCGGGAAGTGATAATCTGGTACAGTTGGAATGTGGAAAAGTTGAGTGTAAATACCCAGTTCTGTCACTAACCAGCTGGATGAACTTTGCCGTTCTTATCTGTTGAGCTATGAGGCCCCGCTGGGGATTGTGATAAAATCATCAAAGATGAAGTCCCTCTGGGGCCCCTTGAGAGAGAGCCTCTAAGATATTCCCCAAGGGCACTGGAACCAGGCTTCACCAAGGAGGCAGGATGTAAATGGAGACTGCAGCTCAATGGAGGAAGAGTATGAAGGAAATACTGACAGTAGCTTGAGCCAAGTTGGTGGCAAGGACCAGCGTGCTGCTTATATGGGACAGTAAGAAGATGTTCAATGGGCAAGCAGATACCAAAAAAAAAAAAAATAGCATGGAAAGTTTAAGAGTTACTAAATCCACTTTATCCATATAATTAGTCATTTGGACATTTCAGGTTAAAATCTACTCCTTTCCCTTTTATTTTTTTTTATTTTTATTTTTTTTCTCCTTTCCCTTTTAATCAATTATTGAAACAATTGTCCTAAGATTTTCTTCCTCCTTCCTTCTTTCTCTCCTTACCTCCCTTCCTCCCTCCTTCATTTCTTCTTTCCACCTCGCCTGTTTATAGACAGACTGCTTTGGAGTGTATTTTAAAGAGGAGTGGATTTGTTTGTTTTAGGCGGGGAGGGTTGTCAAATACAGGTAGGTCATGCATACTGCCACACCCCTGCCATAACAGACAATGCTAGTCAATCACTGCTCTCTGGGCACAATCTCAAGATTTGTTTCAAGGTGTATGGGGTTGCTTAAAATTGGCACAAGTGATGAGACCTATTTGCCAAAACAAATCTAGGACAAAAGTAGGTCAAATATGGCTTTCCATTAAAAAAGTGGTAAAGGTATATCGGAAAATCACTTTCTTTATCCTTTTCAAACATTTTCCCTTGCTGTTTTGATTTTAGCAAGGCCTCAAGCAGAAATTGACAAATCTTATTTGAAGTTATAGTGCACTGAGAGCTCAGAAAAAAATTTTTTAGAAGCCTGAATATGTCTCATGAATGGATATCATCCTTTGAATATTTTGTCAAACAAATGGACTTCTGGATATTCTGATGTTTGCTTTTTGCAAATTTGAATTTCCCTGGTGCTAATTTTTTTCTCCATTCCATTGCTAATATATTATATGTGTGCATATACGTAGAGGTTATGAGTTTAGCTTCTGAAGCCAGAGTTGGAATTCCACCTCTGTCTCTTTCTAGCTCAGTATCTTTGAACAGGTTTACTTGACAACAAAACATAGCTTCAGTTTTCTCATGTTTGAAAAAGGGTATACTAATCATTTCTCTCTTACAGGGTTATTGTGAAGTATAAATGAGATAATTAACATATAGAATTTACCATAGTATCTGGCACAGAGTGTACTCAACTTAGTAAATGTGAGTTTGTCTGTGCTGTATGTAGCTGACATTATGAGAGGCAAATTAAGGACTGATACTTTCTGAATCGTTTGGTGAGATGCTGCATGTCTTTGCTTCTGTGGACTTAAGTTAGAGTTTGATGCTCCTTGAATTCTGTTTTGCGATTCCATCATGAATTTTTTGTGTGTGTTTGAACCCCAATGAAAATGTCCCCACTTTTGGTAGCTGATGTATTCATACCACTAGTGCTGGAAGAAAAGTAATCTGTCACTGAAGTAGATGAGAGTTGACATGACAGACTGTGCACTCTATCTTAAACATTCATAACATGCCTAATATGGTCTCTATGGAATGAAATAACTCCTTCAGAGTCTTTGCAGTCCCTTGTATCATGGCTCTTAGAGAGCAGGGCCATTATAATTCTAAAACAGCTATGCCTGTTTGGGGAATAAAGCATCGAGAAGAAAGGGCATTTCATATACATAACAACTGAAGCTTATAAATTGTTTACATACGTGTGCGTATACATGTGCACAAACATCTGTGGATGAGATATGCGTGCATACATATGAACATAGGTATATGTGGTGTTTTAAATTCTGGTGTTTGCTTTCTTGAACCTTATTGGCTAGAAGAAAATTCTTCCAAACTGAAACACCTGAATTAAAACCTTGACTTAACTATTTTACTGGTCATGTAATTTTGGACAAGCCACCACCCCTAAATGTTAGGTAATGCATTTAAAATATGGATAAACATAACTTTACCTTTATAATCTTTCAAGTGTGTGTGTGTGTATGTGTGTGCATGCGTGCTCGCGCTCCGTTGCTTCCATCATGTTCAACTCTTTGTGACCCTATGAACTGTAGCCCACCAGGCTCCTCTGTCCATGGGATTCTCTAAGCAAGAATACTGGAGTGGGCTGCTATGCCCTCCTCCAGGAGATCTTCATAACCAAGGGATTGAACCTGTGTCTCCTGAGTCTCCCAGGGCAACCTGGGAAACTCTTATAATCTTTCATAGGAAGGATTAATTCATGTGAAATAATGTATGTAAAATGCATAGAAAAACGCTTGACACATGTCAGTTTCTCAATAGAGCTAATAATAAATAAGTTAAAATAATATCCATGGCAAAGAAAAACTGGTTTTCAGTTTCATTATTCAATGTCTTGCTTTGATTTTTATTTTATAGAATTATCATTTGCTAGTTTAAATAATACATCATTCCTTAATTATAGCTGTTTTGTGAAAACATCACTAATCCATGCCTTTCATTATGAGAAATATAAGCATTTGGGCAAATAACTAACTTCTGACCCAGAATTTCCTAATGCAAGAAAAGAGTCTGCCTCTCTGACTTCGTTCTGGCCTAGTCATTCCTATTGAAAGGATGAAATCAGATAAGGATTTTACAGCTCTTTGTGAAGCCCAAACTGGTCATACAATTAGAGAAGTGATATAAAATTAAACACACTTACCAAATGCTCACATATATATTGACTGACAGGCAGTGTCTCTAAAGAAGACTAAAACATTAGTACAAACAAACAATTAGCCCCATAGCAGGTTGTGATGATTAAATTTGCTAATTATTCTTCTCAGTTGGAAAAGTTGACTTCTATTTGTTTTTTAATAAGAAAGTACAGTGCATGCTAAATTTCACCTTTAAAATTCATTGGTTTGGAGATAAATAGCATTTCCAAAAGAATTGTTGGACTTCTAACAGGGTTGTATCTCCATGTTAGAAAAGAAATGTTCACAGATCCATCAGGATGGTGACATTTGGTGACACAGTCTACATGGAGTGACCAGATACAACTCTGTCTTTTTGACTGTGCTGGTGTGCATGTTGGGGCCACAAATACTGATTTCACCAAATGTTTCAGCATAAGCAACTTCTTTGCTGTCAAAACTTGAAGTATAGAACCTCAAGATTTCAACCTTCTTCATACTTCCCCCCAGTAGAGAAGAAGACATTTATGGCTTATACTTAAGACATTTTTTTTTTTTTTTAGTGAGAAATATTTCATCAGCCTACTGGTTTAATTTTAAGAACAGTGAATTTAAGGGACAGATCTATCATTTACTTCCATACACCTTTGAATGATATATTAAAGTTACTATTTCTGCCATTTGTGAAATAAGGCTAATGATACTCACTTTACACAACTTTTATGAAAAATTAAATTACATATCATCCCTTGGACTGCAAGGAGATCAAACCAGTCCATTCTGAAGGAGATCAGCCCTGGGATTTCTTTGGAAGGAATGAAACTAAAGCTGAAACTCCAGTACTTTGGCCACCTCATGGGAAGAGTTGACTCATTGGAAAAAAAACTCTGATGCTGGGAGGGATTGGGGGCAGGAGGAGAAGGGGATGACAGAGGATGAGATGGCTGGATGTCATCACTGACTCGATGGATGTGAGTCTGAGTGAACTCCAGGAGTTGGTGATGGACACGGAGGCCTGGCGTGCTGCGATTCATGGGGTCACAAAGAATCAGACACAATTGAGCGACTGAACTGAAAATTACTTTGTAATTAACACAATATTATAAATGTGTAAATATTGTCCTAGTCTTTCTTAATTCTCTCTGAAGTTGTGATCAGTTTGTGTTTTGCATGTACCATGAGTCATTAATTCATTCACACAGGTTGAAATTTACCCTTGAGCAAAGCAATTGTATTTGATACTTAAAATCAATTGTGTTAATAAAGATAAAAAGGAATTCAGAGGTATTTTCTACTATTTACAGTTCCTAAGGCTATATATTTGTGGATTTCTGGGGAAAAATGTCCTCTCATCTCTCTTGTGATACAAGTGGGAGAATACAAGTGGGACTATGGTAAAATATAGGAGGAAAGAGGCAGAGTGAAATGTGTAGGATAGTAGTTAAGGACAAGAGGTATGTAGTCAGATATACTTGGGTTTTTAACATAGCCTCTGGTACTCAGTGTTATTGTTTGTAGACTCAATAATACTCCTAAAGTGAAATGAAGTGAAGTGAAATGAAGTGAAGTGAAATCGCCCAGTCGTGTCCGACTCTTTGCGACCCCATGGACTGTAGCCTACCAGGCTCCTCCATCCATGGGATTTTCCAGGCAAGAGTACTGGAGTGGGTTGCCATTGCCTTCTCCAGGGGATCTTCCCGAGCCCAGAATGGAACCTGGGTCTCCTGCATTGCAGACAGATGCTTTACCCTCTGAGCCACCAGGGAAGAGTAATACTCCTAAAGAAACATATCAAATCTGAGATAACAGTTTACACATAGTAGTGTATATGTTTTTGTTCAATCACTAAGTCATGTCTAACTCTTCGCGAACCCATGGACTGCAGCACACCAGGCATTGCTGTCCTTCACTATCTGTCTTAGTTTACTCAAATTCCTCTCCATTGAGTCAATGGTGCTATCTAACTATTTCAGCCTCTGTGTGTGTGTGTGTGTGTGTGTGTATACATACACATATATATGTATGTATGTATATATATGTCAGTCCTAATCTCCCAGTTCATCCCACCCTCCCCTTCCCTTGCTGTGTCTACATGTCTATTCTCTATATCTGTGTTTCTATTTCTGCTCTGCAAATAGGTTCATCTGTACCATTTTTCTAGATTCCATATATGTGCATTAATATATGAGATTTATTTTTCTCTTTCCGACTTACTTCACTCTGTGTAAAATAGCTAGCTAGTGGGAACCTGCTGTATAGCACAGAGAGCTCAGGGGGTGTTCTGTGATGACCTGGGTGAGTGCAATGGGGGAATGGGAGAGTGTTCCAAGAGGGAAGGAATATATGTATACATATAGCTGATTCACTTTGTTGTACATCAGAAACTAACACAACAATGTAAAGCAATTATATTCCAATAAAAAATCTGAGATTGTATGATACCTTCCTACTAATATCAGAAATATGTGAAAAACATTAATGCTCAAATTGGATTCAGCTAGTAAAGGAATCTCCTTTGTTCTCCTGCAAAGAGAATGCTCCGACTTTAGAGAGGATAAAGTGTATCATCCAATAAAGAAATGAAGAAATATGGGGATATTATCATGATTTGTTCAATGGGCTAGAGAGATACAACTGGAAGTAGAGGGCTATGGGAAATATTGAAAACTGGAAAGACAGAGAATTTCATTAACTTTAAGATAATATGATATGTTTATACATATATATATACACACACACAAACACATAGTTTTATTGAGGTATAATTTGATACCTTATGACTTACAAATTGTACACCCATCACAACAATCTAGTTTCAAAACACATCTGTCATCACAAATAAAAAGTTCTCTTGGGCTCTTTAGTAGTTAAGCCTCACTCCATAATTTAGCCCCAGGCAACAACTATCTTCTCCTGCGGCTCACTATGGGCTTCCCTTGTGGCTCAGTGGGTAAAGAATCCACCTGCAATGTGGGAGAAATGGATTCAATCCCTGGGTTGGGAAGATGCCCTGGAGAAGGGAAAGGGTACCCACTCCAGTATTCTGGCCTGGAGAATTCCATGGAATGTACAGTCCATGGGTTTGCAAAGAGTCAGGACACGACTGAGCAACGTTCACTCACTCAACCACTATCTGCTTTCTGGGTCTATAGTCTTGCCTTTTTGAGAAAGTTCATACAAAAAAAGAATCTTATGCTGACACATGGTCTTGTGTTATGACTCCTTTCAACTAGCATAATGGTTTCTAGGTTTATTCTTATTGTAGATGTATCAGTTGTATTAGTGTTTATCCATTTTTATTGCTGAATAGTATTCCATCATAGAGCTATCCTACATTTTGTTTATTCATTCGCCAAATGATGAACATTTGGATTTTTTCCAGTTTGGGGCTATTATCAATAGTACTGCTATGAACATTCACATGCAAGCATTTGTATGGACATATGTTTTCAATACTCTTGGATAGATATCTAGGAGTAGAATTGCTAAATCAGATGGTAAGTGTGTTCAATTATTTAAGAAACTATAAATCTATTTTCTGAAGTGTCTGTGCCTTTTTACACTTCTACCAGGAATATATGAGGGATCTTGTTTTTTTTTTCACATCCTCTTCAGTGCTTGATGTTATCAGTCTGTTGGATTATAGCCATTCTAGTAAATGTATAGTGTAATCCATTGTGGTTTTAATTTGCATTTCCCTGGTGACTAATGTTGAGCATTTTTTCATGAACTAACTAGGCATTTGAATGTCTTCTTTGTTAAAGTATCTATCTAAATCATTTTTCAAAGTTTTTTTTTTTTGGAATTTTTTTTCTCTTTGTATTGAGTTGGAAAAGTTCTCCATGTGTTCTGTGTACAAATATTTTGTAAACTATATGATTTGCAAATATTTTCTCCCAGTCTGTGTGGCTTGGTTTTTTTTTTTTTCATTTTCTTATTGATGTGCTTTGTAAAAGATTTTATTGTTAATGTCACAATTTATTATGTTTTTCTTTCATGGATCATGCTTTTTGAATCATATCTAAGAAATCTTTGCCTAACAAAAGGTAAAAAATATCTCTTCTGTTTTATTCTAGGAGAGTTATTGTTTTAGCACTCACATTTTGAGTTAATCTTGTGTGTGGGTAAGTAAAGGGCATAAGTTCATTTCTGAACGAATGGATATCCAGTTGTTCTAATACTGAAAAGACTACCCCTTATTCCCTGAATTATATGGGTATCTCTGTTGAAATCAACTCTGTAAGGATTTATTTCTGGATTATGTATTCAGTTGTATTGATTGATATATCTATCCTTAGGTTAATACTACACTGTCTTAATTACTGTAGTCTTACTGAAAGTTTTAAAATAATTTAGTGTAAGTTCTGGAGAAGGCAATGGCATCCCACTCCAGTACTCTTGTCTGGAAAATCCCATGGACAGAAGAGCCTGGTGGGCTGCAGTTCATGGAGTTGCTAAGTCAGACATGACTGAGCGACTTCACTTTCACTTTTCACTTTCCTGCATTGGAGAAGAAAATGTCAACCCACTCCAGTATTCTTGCCGGGAGAATCCCAGGGATGGGGGAGCCTGGTGGGCTGCCGCCTACGGGGTCACACAGAGTCGGACACGACTGAAGCGACTTAGCAGCAGCAGCAGCAGTGTAAGTTCTCCAATTTTATTCTTTTAAAAGTTGATTTGGTTATTTCATCTTCTTTGTATTTCCATATAAGTCTTTTTTTTTATTTTTTTATTTTTTAAATTTTAGAATCTTTAATTCTTACAGGCGTTCCCAAACATGAACCCCCCTCCCACCTCTCTCCCCATAACATCTCTCTGGGTCATCCCCATGCACCAGCCCCAAGCATGCTGTATCCTGCGTCAGACATAGACTGGCGATTCAATTCTTACATGATAGTATACATGTTAGAATGCCATTCTCCCAAATCATCCCACCCTCTCCCTCTCCCTCTGAGTCCAAAAGTCCGTTATACACATCTGTGTCTTTTTTCCTGTCTCGCATACAGGGTCGTCATTGCCATCTTTCTAAATTCCATATATATGTGTTAGTATACTGTATTACAGGCCAATATTACTGATGAACATAAATGCAAAAATCCTCAACAAAATTCTAGCAATCAGAATCCAACAACACATTAAAAAGATCATACACCATGACCAAGTGGGCTTTATCCCAGGGATGCAAGGATTCTTCAATATCCGCAAATCAATCAATGTAATTCACCACATTAACAAATTGAAAAATAAAAACCATATGATTATCTCAATAGATGCAGAGAAGGCCTTTGACAAAATTCAACATCCATTTATGATAAAAACTCTCCAGAAAGCAGGAATAGAAGGAACATACCTCAACATAATAAAAGCTATATATGACAAACCCACAGCAAACATTATCCTCAATGGTGAAAAATTGAAAGCATTTCCCCTAAAGTCAGGAACAAGACAAGGATGTCCACTTTCACTGCTACTATTCAACATATAAGTCTTATGATTGTGTATTTGTGTTAGTTGCTCAGTCATGTCCAACTCTTTGCAACTCCAAGGACTCTAGCTTACCAGGCTCCTCTGTCCATGGAGCTCTCTAAGCAATTATAACGGAGTGGGTTGCCATTCCCTTCTTCAAGGGATCTTCCTGACCTGGAGATTAGACCTGGGTCTTTCTCATTGCAGGCAGATTCTTTACTGTCTGAGTCACCAGGGAAGCCCATAATTTTTATGATTAGCTTGTCAACTTTATTAATAAGCCAGCTGTGATTTTGATAGGAATTTCTGCCTTTTTCTTTCTCTCCTGTGCATCTAAGAATTTCGTTACATGAATTCTGTGATGCTTGGCATTATTATCCAGTTTCTGAGGGGCTATTCATTCTTCTTCAGTGTTCTCCCCCCATCTATTCTTTAGATTGAATAGTATCTGTTAATCTATCTTCAAGTTCACTGATTCTTTCTTTTGCATCTTGAATCTCTTGTTGAGCCCTAATATCCTAGGCACTTTTTCCATTTTAATTATTGTATCTTCAATTCTCAAATTGTTTTTTTTCTAGTATTCTCTTCTCTACTAAGATTCCCTATTTGGTGGGTAATTATTGTGATACTGTGTGCATATGAATTAAACTCAATATTTGTGCCCACGCAGAGTTAGGCTCTATTGACTAATATATTTTTTTCCCCTCTGTGCATGAGTTACATTTTTTGGACTGTCTTGTAATTTCTGGCTGAAAACTGGACAGTTTATGTATTGTAATTGATAATATATGGTAGCAACTCTGGGTTCTAACTTATTTTTCTGCCTTTTTTTCCTTTTTGTACCTTGTATGACCTTAAAATGCAAAATATCCCCCGCTCTGTCCTCCAGTAGGTATTTGCTGGTCTGGTTTCTTATTCTCATTTTGATTTTTTTTTTTTTTTTTTTAGCATGGCTTAATAGAGGTAACTCTTGTTTCTGCATAACTTACGGTCAGCCAATGATTTGGCTAGAGTTTGTACTCAGACACTGCCATCCCTTAGGATATTCACCTCTGAAAATCAATGTGCTTGTAGTTTGAGGAATATGTTAAAAAATTTATCTGTTTCTCAAATCCTTCTTGGTTTTAGCTTCTGAGTGGATTCCCTCAGGTTTCCCCTGTGTAAGCTGGTAGTTCCTGGTCAACCATCGGTGTGTGTAGAGAACTTATCTACATACCTGTGAGCTCTCTTTTCTAGGATCTCCCCATACAATTTCTGTTTGTTCACTGTTTGCCCCAAACAGGACCACAGCCTCAGGATCTTGATAGACCTGTGGGATTTTCTGATTTATTCTTATGGTGCTTGTCAGAGTCAGGAGTTTTGCCCCACTCCCAAGCAAGTTATCTCCCTCTAGGAGCATGCTGCTGGTACTCTTCCCAGTCTTGCCTTGGTCACCAAATGAGCAAGAGGCACACAAATGAGAATGTGCCCAGGCAAGAAGGCCATAGACTCCAGTTGTGTTTACCCAAATTTCTAGCAGTTTTTCACAAATAAATTCTCAGTTGTCTGCTTTTGTACACTTTCCAGACCTCTGATGTGGTTTAGTGTGATGATTTTGTCCAGTTTACACTTCCATATGAAGAGAGAATTCTCTGACTTCATGCCATTGTAGCTTGAAATGTCCCCAAAGTCTAAAGCTAATTTTCTATTTCTAAAATGTCTACATTTTAAAAGTGTGCCTTTTATGTTCTTTCTTCTCATTCTATGTGTTTTTGTTTAGTCCCTAAGTCATGTCTTTTGCAACCCTTTTGTGACCCTATGGACTGTAGCCCAGCAGGCTCCTCTGTCCATAGGATTTCCCAGGTAAGAATACTGGAGTGTGTTGCCATTTCCTTCTCCAGGGGATCTTCCCAACCTGAGAATCAAACCTGCTTCTCCTGCATTGACAAATGGATTCTTTACCACTGAGCCATGGGGGAAGCCCAGCCACTAATTTATTTGTATCCTTATCTTGTATCCTGTAATATATATCCTTTTGTTTATATTTATTTTTATATACTTCTTATTAAAAATTTGTTGTATGGTTTTGAATCTGCATATTTATTTATGTGCATAAACCTAGACTTTTAAAGATCATCTGTGGATTATCTACATTTTGCATGGCCCACAGTGACTCCATTTCCAGTTTTATTGCCTAATTAAGTTTCTTAAGTCTTAACAAAATATAACACAATTAGAGATACTACATTTAATGTCTTTTAGTTTATATATATCTATAATTTGTGAGAAAATGTGATTTGGGTTTGTTATTTGTCATACTCATGCTATCATTTTTTTTTTTCCTGTCAAAGGCGACTTTTTTTCTGCTATATTTCTAACTTGGAAAAGCATTCTGGGGAAAGTATACTTAGTAATGATACTTTAGGAAATAACTGATATCTATGGATGAAGTTTTCCAAGCACTGTTCAAAAGTTATCACCTAGTAGGTCACATACCATTGCTACTTTTTCTCACCTCTATTGAAAGTGATGGTTTACATTTAGGACATTTGAAGCAAGTATAGAGGGAAAAAAGGTTCACATTTACTTAAAGTAGTGCCACAAATTATAATTTTGTCACATTAAATTTTAACTAATTGTAAAAAATATTTTTAAAACTGCTGATAAGGCCATGTTACAAATAGTTTCATATATTTCCATTAGCAGGAAAATATTAGTTTTAAAACCTATGGAGGCATGACAACAGATAGGATAACTATAAGAAATGGGTAAATTTTTATAAACATACAATCTCTCAAGATTGAATCTTAAAGAAATACAATGTCTATTCAGACCTATAAGGAGATTAAATAAGTAATTAAAAGAAAAATCTCGCAAAGGAAAGCCCAGTACCAGATAGCTTCACTGAAGAAGTCTATCAAACATTTAAAGACCTAACACCAATCCTCTTTAAGACTTCCAAACAATTGAAGAGGAGGAAACATTTCCAAATCATTCTGTGAGACCAGTATTACCGTGATACAAATATCCCTAATGAACTTTGATGTAAAAAGACTCAACAGAATACTAGTAAACCAAATTCAACGGATCATAGACCATGACCAAGCAGGATTTATTCCTGGAATACAAAGATGTTTTCAACATTCAAAACTCAATCAATTTAATAGCACTATATTAATAGAATGAAGAACACAAACTGCATGACCATCCCATTTGATGCAGGAAGGGCATCTGACAAATCAAAACCCTTTCATGATTTAAAAAACTCAACAATCTTAAGAGTAGAAGAGAATGACATGAATACAATAAGGTCATACATGAAAAGCCCACAGCTAGCATCACACTCAGTGGTAAAACTTGAAGGCTTTCCTTTAAGATCAAGAACAAGGCAAGAATGCCCAGTCTATGATTTCTAGTCAGCACAGCACTGGAGTCCAAGTCAGAGCAATCAGGCAAGAGAAAGAAATTATAAGACATGAAAATTGTAAAGGAAGAATTAAAATGACCTGCTTGCGGAAAATATAATTAAATATGTAGAAATCCTAAATAGTCCCCCCCACCACACACACAAAAAAGTGTTAGAATAAATGAAGTCAACAGTTACAGGATGAAGACCAATGCATGAAAGTCAGTTGTGAAATAAGTCAGAGATAAACAAATACTGTATGATATCACTTACATATAGAATCTGAAAAATACTGCAAACTAGTGAACATGATTTTAAAAAGGAAGCAGACTCACAGGTACAAAGAACAAACTAGTGGTTGCCATTGGGGAGAGGGAGGGGGAATCATTGGGGTAGGAGAGAAGGAGGTAGAAGTTATTGAGTAAGATAGGCTACAAGGATGTATTGTACAACAGGAAGAATGTAGCCAATATTTTGTAATAACTGTAAATGAAATATAACCCTCAAAAATTGTATAAGCTTTTTTATAATAAATACATTTTAAAAAATTTAAAAGCCCATGAGAAAATAAAGCATACACACAAGACTGGTGCAATTAAAAACTGAATTAGTACAAAATATTGAGAAGAATGTGGAGTTATGGGAACTCTCAACAGCTATTATGAGTGTAGAGTGGTACTAGTGTTTAGAAAATCAGTTTGGTAGTACTTAGGAAAGCTGAAAATATACACTCCCTACAATCTGGCTATTCCATTTCTACAAATAAGTTTCAGAGAATCTTCTGTACTTGCATCTATAAAGAATGCTCATCAAAACTGGCTGTATGAACAAAGTATTGGAAATAGTTAAGTACATATCAGTATTAGAATAGAAAACTTTGTTGTCTACTCACAGAGGAGCCTGGTGGGCTGCAGTCCACGGGGTCGCAAAGAGTCGAGCACGACTGAGCGACTTCACTTTCACTTTTCACTTTCATGCATTGGAGAAGGAAATGGGAACCCACTCCAGTGTTCTTGCCTGGAGAATCCCAGGGACGGGGGAGCCTGGTGGGCTGCTGTCTATGGGGTTGCACAGAGTCGGACACGACTGAAGCGACTTAGCAGCAGCAACAGCATATATAGTGAAAATGAACAAACTAGACACTAGTTTGAAGCTAGGTGAATCTCAGAAATAACTTTGAATGCTCAAAAGCTGCTCTCAGAAAACTTCATACAATGATTGCATCTATATAATATTCAGAATCATATCAAGACAAACACATGTTGTGTTTGTGTATATGTATAAATCTTATGCATGCTGGAACACTGAAGTGCTCAAAAGTTAAATAAATGTACCCTTTGAGGTTTTTTTTTTTTTTTTCCCCCCTGAGGACTTGTAGCTAAGTTTCATAGTTTTTATGTCCCTTTCTCTGAATGTTGGAAGCCAGTATTTTCACTTTTCATTATGTTGAGAATGCCTCTATCAGTACTCCCCTATGCCCTTGTAATTTCCTGTTTTTTTTTTTTTTTTTTTTGGTGGCCTGGGAAACCAGAAAACAGCCCAGTAGAACCCTGCATAAGACAATCTCCAGATTTGAGCCTAGGGCACTTTCCTATGAGCAAACCGTGTGGCCTTTTGTGCACAGGCCATGTAACATTCATTTATTTAATGACTATTTAGCAATTTCTTACCACATACTAGACTTTATTCTGGGTTCTAGAAATATAGCAATGGATAACACGACCAAATCCCTAAGTATATGTTATTTATAGTTGTGGGGCCATTCTTGACTCTATGCTAAGTAGAGAAGGATGCTTCATAAGATGAATTTGGGTGTGGGAGTCATTTCCGTAAACACAAACATATGCATTCCTGTGTGTACATGTAGAAATACAAAGTTTGCCGCCATGCAGGCATCAGCGCTATATGTATAGATATGAGCTCTATGTGTGTAAATATGAATAATTAATGCTGATAAACCTGATAGGGCTTCCCTGGTGGTTCAGACAGGAAAGAATCTGCCTGCAATACAGGAGACCTGGGTTTGATCCCTGGGTCAGGAAGATCCCCTGCAGGAGGGCATGGCAGTCCACTCCAGTATTCTTGTCTGGGAAATCCTATGGTCACGGGAGCCTGGCGGGCTACAGTCCATGTCACAAAGAGTCAGACACGACTGAGTGACTAACACACACAAACCTGATAAGATGCTTGGAAGGTACAGTGCTGTGGTACCATTGGGCAAGTTCAGTATGTCAGATTATGTTTGCTAAAGCCTAACCAAACAAACAATGGTTGGAAGTAAAACAAAAAATTTAAACTATCTTTTTTTGATGGCATTTAGTTTCCTTCCAAATCCACTAGGGGAATATATGCTATTGGTACGCAAAACCAACACCTTTTTTTTTTTTTTTAAGGTAACTTGCAAAATGTTAAGAGTGACACCCAGAGCTTGGGTCATAAACTGTTCATCTGGAGTGTAATGCCCTGTGTTAATAGAGGCAGTGTAAGACTTTCCTCACTGAAGAGCTGAAGAACGTACTTCACATTAATCACCAGTGTTGGACAAAGGAGAACACTTCAGGCTCTTTTTTCTTTTCCTTCTTAGTTAGTCCTTTATTTCTGAAAAAAGTTTGTTTGGATCTACCACTAAACTTGACGTACAGAAACAAAGAAATAAAACGTGTCCATTGATCCAGGATGGTATATGGTATACTATAATCTCTACCTGTGGAATTTATTAACTGTCTCCTAGCATTATCAAGTTAATTTGCATTTAGATTCAAAGTTCACCTTCATAGGATTGTCGTTCTGACTCTTACCTGCTTCAGAGACCTGAACCCGGGTCACCCACATTGCTGGCAGACTCTTTACCAACTGGGCTACCAGGGAAACCTGGTTCAGAGACCTGAACAAAT
This sequence comes from Ovis canadensis, assembly GCF_042477335.2. Classification (NCBI taxonomy): domain Eukaryota; kingdom Metazoa; phylum Chordata; class Mammalia; order Artiodactyla; family Bovidae; genus Ovis; species Ovis canadensis. The sequence continues at coordinate 75,415,391 of NC_091252.1, forward strand.
TTCAAATGACCATGTCAGTTGCCATTTAAAAACAATATCTTTTTCACAATTTTCTGACACTAATAGTAATCAGGGAAGCATTTGAAAACAAAAGGACAGCTGAATTTTCTGAGTATGAACATGTGTGGTCTCTGGACCCCTGTTCTAATTTCATGGGTAAAAATAATGAGTAACAATACAAGGGGCTTCCTAGATGGCTCAGTGGCAAAGAATCTGCCTGCTAATGCAGGGGACAGCATTTAGTCCTTGGGTTGGGACGATATCCTGGAGAAGGAAATGGCAACCCACTCCAGTGTTGGAAATCCCATGGACAGAGGAGCCTGGTGGGCTACAGTCCACAGGATCACAAAAGAGTAGGACATGACTTAGTGACTAAACAACAACAAACAATACAAGGGGCTGTTGCTGCTGCTTCTGCTGCTGCTGCCAAGTCACTTTAGTCGTGTCCGACTCTGTGTGATCCCAGAGATGGCAGCCCACCAGGCTCCCCCATCCCTGGGATTCTCCAGGCAAGAACACTGGAATGGGTTGCCATTTCCTTCTCCAATGCATGAAAGTGAAAAGTGAAAGTGAAGCCGCTCAGTTGTGTCCGACTCTTAGTGACACCATGGACCGCAGCGCACCAGGCTCCTCCGTCCATGGGATTTTCCAGGCAAGAGTACTGGAGTTGGATGCCATTGCCATCTCCATACAAGGGGCTAGGTGGCTTCATAGGTTAATTCACTAGGTGTTAATGTCTCAATTTGGGAGTTTGTGTAAACATCTCCCTGAAGATAAGTCCAGGGCATTAGATGTTTTTGGCTGGCTAGTTTCCTGCTTCCTCCCCTGCTTTAAAACAACACATACTTCAAATAGTTTGGTTCGAGTCACATGATGGTCATATTGCCTGAGGAAAATCCCAACACTGGTTAGCAGGTAGATTACAGATTAGTAATGCTGGGACACACTGACAGCTGTGATCTAGGTTTTCCAGCATCTTCACCATCTTCCTCCGTGTAGCCATTCAGGGTTTGTCAGTCACTCCTGGGATTGCTGCTGTGATTCACCTATTTACTCAAATCATAGTTTTGAAAAGCAATAAAACAGTCAGCGTAAACACATGGAAGGCCCATATAATATATTAGGCTTATGGGTTAAAAAAAAAAAGAAAAAGGGCTCACATTTTATAGCCCTAAGTAGCTAGTTTTATGCTGCTTTACAAAGTAAACTCAATGTGAAGGTCATAATGAATGAATCCCTAGATGTTTACCAAACCCCCAAATTAAATTGCATTCTTAATTGTCTTGCAAAAACATTGGCTTACCTAATTAAATAGGAATGGCACTTTGTTGCTACAGAGGATAGAATATTGAAGCCTTTAGGACTCATTTCAATCAGCTATTCTGCTTGATTAATGAATTTGGCCCATTCAGATTTTTTGGAACCGTAGAGTCATATTGTGCTGGAAGGGACTACTGAGACAAATGTTTTGCAAATGGGTGGGCAAAATATTATTATCATTATTTTGGAGAGTTATAAATAAAAAATGAAATATATTTACTGAGTCAGAAATTTTAATTTTTGTAATAAAAAAATCACATTTTTCTTTCATATATTTTGAAGCCATAAGTAAAAATAAATTTTTGAAAATACTTTTCAACAAAGAAAAGTGAGAAAAAGAGATTCATTATTGTCTTAAATAGCATAATAAAAATATATGCAGAAGCTCACAAAAGAACTTACATTTTGAAATTTTGGAAATCTTAAAATTATAAAAATTGACATATACAAATATGCAATATAAAATTCTGTAAGAAGTTAAAGTATGAATATCTTATTCTCACCATCAGAGATTATTAATTTATTCACTTCTGTTTATAATTAATATTTGAAAACATTTGAAAAAAGTGACATAAAATAGGAACTATGAATTTTTTTAAAAACACAGATTTATTCAGACATAATTCATATACCAAGCAATTCAGCCATTTAAAGTGTACAGTTCAGTGGTTGTAAGCATATTCACAGATATATGCAGCCATCCCCACAATGGATTTAGATCATTTTCATTATGTCAAAAAGAAACCCCCTGTCATTTAGCATTGCTTCCTCTTCCCTTTTCTTGCCTCCCCCCACTTCCAGCCCTAAGCAACCCATAATCTATGCTCTATCTGTATAGATTTGCCCATTTTGGAATTTCATATAAATAGAATCATACTGTATATTCTTTTTTAAGTGGCTTCTTTCACTTAGCATGTTTTCAAGTTTCACTCATGTTGTAGCATGTAACTGGGACTTGTGAATTTTATTCATCTAACTCAGTTTTTTCTCAGTTTTGCCAACTTCTTAAGGCCTCTCTTATACTTTTGAAAATAGTAGTACTGATGCCAGTGCTTACATCTTGTAAGTGGAGTTCTCCAATGTATCTTTGTCTTTAACAATCTTAAAAATTGAACATACCTTAAACATTTTTCAGAGGAAGAGTTAAAAATAACATTTCTTTAATTTTTGTAGGTATTATCTAGTGTTTTGTTCCTTATTCTAGTGATATTAACATTTATGTCAATGTTTGGCAAAACCAATAGAGTATTGTAAAGTAAAGTAAAAATAAAAATTAAAAAAACCAAACATTTATGAAAGCAGATTCTGGACAGCTAAGGTTGCCCACATAACCATTGCTTGTAAGATGTTTTCTTCCCTTAGTTTCACTGGAAATTTTCTGGATGGCCTGTTGGTGGTATCACTAGTGACAGCTGGTCTTTGTGCTGTTGACAAAGAGGGGTATTATATCATTGGCTGATCATTTCATTATCATTTTATTAAGGGAAAGCATGTTAAAAAATAAGAAGTGAATATATATTTCAAATAGTATATGCCTATACTTTCAATTCTTATCATTTCCTAAGATTGAGGTTTCTGAGAGGCAGTTGCTTTTTCATATTTCAGTTATGAATCCTGATAAAATTTTTTCCCAAGAGGTACTAATACCTAGAAATTTGGAAGGTTGGGGAAAAAATTAGAGGATTTTGTTGTTATTCTTTATTCCCCTGTAAGCAATTCTTAAATTTGAAAATTTTTCATTAAAATCAAAAGTACTGTAGAAAACTTTATGACAATAGCATGCCTTGAGAAAAATCATCTCAGATTACTATAGAAGAGCTTCTTTTTACTGATACATTAGGATGGGGAAATTTTCAATTGCCAAAATACATCCAGGGGAGAATTAGTCATGCCTTTAGAAAAAGGGGGGAAAAAAAAAAAAATATATATATATATATATACACTCAAGTAACAAAAGACATAAATGATCCTCTAAGAAAGTGGGCCTTGTTAACCAAAAGTCCCTTTGTTTTATGGAATTACTTGATGAGTTGGATATGGAGACTTAAAGATAGTAGTTAGGACACAGATACATTGCTCTGAAAAGAACAGGGATGGGGGGATGGATGGGTGGGAACAAAGTAAGACATTCCTGAAGAAAGAAAATTTGGAAGCGAGAAGAGAAACAAGATTGTACATTGCAAACGGGAGAAGAATCAAAACCTTCTTGTTCAACCTGACTGAGGAGATACTTGGAGTAGAAATTTCTGATCAGGTTTTTAAATTGTTTGTTGAGATTAGTGAGAGTTAATGCTACCTTCTTCCTCCCCTAGTATCTCCAATAAAAACCACATTACTGTTTGTTGGGGGGAGATTATACCATGTAACCTGTGGGATTTCAGTTCTCCAGCCAGGGATGGAACCTGTACCCCCTGCAATGGGAGTGTGGAGTCTTAACCACTGAACTACCAGAGAAGTTCCTGCATTGTTCAAGAATGCTAGATCAAATGCATTCTTCTGGGTGAAATCTAATAGGTATTGAGTTATACATCTGGATATGGGCAAAAACAGCAGATACAAGAACTGACCTTGGGGGGTATGAAGCTGACCTTGGTGTCACATTAGAACTTAATCTTTTCATAGTGGCAGAGCATTCCTGTTTAAGGTGAAAGGCTTTTTTGAGAAGGTGACATGTAGATGAACTTGTATCTTTTTCTTCATGCACAGAACTACATAGCAGACCTAGTTTCTAAATTTAGACTGGAGTTCAATAACAAATAAAGATAGTGTCCATTTATATGAAATTCTAGCCTGGCAACCTGAAAAGTTATTCACATCTCAGCTGGCTCTATGACAGTGGGATATGAATTGTTAGGACCCTTGGTTTTAATAGGTTTGGAGCTAATTTAATATGCAGCAGTTTTAAAGGAGCTGAATAAAAATAGATGCAGGGCTTGTCTTGGCTATATGACCTTATGGAAGTCCAGGCTTGGCTTTATTATGTATGAAATAATGAATGTAGGTAAATGACCTCTAAGGTCCCATCTAAGTCTAATGTGATGAGTTTATCATTAGAAAAGGTTACTCCTTAAGTGGCTATAAATGTTTCTTTGATCTTTCTCAAGGCCTTAATTTTCCAAATGGCATGTACCTCCTGCAAATACTAATCATGTAGATCCATAGGCAACCCTTAGTTCTGAAATGACCTCTAGTCATAGTCTGGTATTCTGGAGTCTTAATACATTCTCTTTTCAGTGGGATTTAGATTTTACAAAAATAACCCAATTTATAAATAATGGAAGTATAAAAATCTAATTAATGAATGTAATAATAGTTATAAAATGGTGAGTTATGAAGGCAATGATATTGACTCTAAACCAGTTATGATGATGATAACGGTAAAAAACCTAATCATAGTAAATCTTTGTTCTAACAGCATTCCTCATTCATATAGAGTTTTAAAACATGCCTATTTGAAAAGTGATCACATTGATTGTTTAATTTCTTAGATATAGAAAAAATGTCTTGATTAATGAGCTGATGTTCATTCATTCATTCAACAAGAAATACCTTGGTAAAAAAAATTCAGACATAATCTCTCTCTCTCTTTTTAAATATTTATTTATTTGGCTGCTTTGAGTCTTAGTTGTGGCATGTGGGATCTTCAGTTATAGCATGTGGGATATAATTCTCTGACCAGGGATTGAGCCTAGGCCCCCTGCATTAGGAGTCTGTCATTGGACCAACAGGGAAACTTGTATCAGGCTAAAGTGCCATGAATCAAAGAAACTGAATGAAGGCCTCTGTAGCCTGAGAAGACCAGAGGGGAGCACATGTAATGAGGCTTGATCTGTAAATGAAGTTAGAACATCCACGGACCTGTACACCATGTTATGATGGTCTGTCTTTTTCTTAATAGATATGTTAAGTCACTGAAGTTTTTAAGCAATGGTTTGTAGTGTGGGAGTAGGGATGGGGGGTGAAATGATCATAATTAAGATCTGGAAAAATCATAAGCTACAGTTTGGAAAACAGATGTGAGGGAGGCTGGTTTGGATGTGGGATAGAAGATGATTGCAGAACTCAAGGAGAAAGTTCATGAAGACTTAGACTAGGAAGATGATGGTGGATATAAAAACAAGGAGCTGGATTTTCAGTGCTGAGAGTGTGATAGCATTTTCTTTACAAATACCTGGCAAGGTTTAGTATATTTCATGAAGGCAAGTTTACTGGCAATGCCTACATTTGAGTGGAACCTTTCCCTTTCCCATATCAGGATTCCTGATAGGGTACAAAATAAAATGAGTCCTGTATACCTTTCCTTATTAATCATGTCCTTCTTCTCCACATTGGTCTCTAGACAGGGGGAGTTTCGAGCCATTGGACTCTGGATCTACTTAGCCTTATTAGGCTCTTTCAAAAGTTGCATGGCAAAGCTGGACACTACTGTCTAGAGGACGCTTGGTGGCTTCCTCCATTTTCTGGGATCTATAGCACTCTTTTTTGTCTAACCCAAAGCTTCGGTTATGAAACTGTTTATAATCTGAAGCATTGGAGTATATTGACGTGATGGAAAACCTTGGAGGACATCTTTTCTGTGAAAAAAAAACAAAACAAAACAAAAAAAAAAACAAAAAAAAGCTATAGGAAACATTTGCTTCTGACCTTTCCACTCCTGCATCCACCAAAGATTTTTTTCCCTTGGGAGGCATATCTGATGGGTGTCCCTTCTACCTAAACCTGATAACAGGATACTATCACCCGAACCCATATGAAGCAGGAAGAAACTTAAAACAAAACAAAACAAAACAAAAAAAAACCACTTCATTTTTGTTTGAATTGTTTATTCCAGGAGAATTTCCCTCAGGGAGATTTTTATTTTTTTCCTTCTAAGAAAATACCTTAATGGCTCCACTGACTATGAAAAGTAGGCCAGAAGCCCTTGTGTCAGTCTAGATGGGAAAGCATGAGATAGACTATCAACTGTGCTAAAATGGTGGGAATTTAGAGCTTCTCTGCTGTTGGCTCAGGAAAAGATGGAAGGAGAGGAAGAGCTAAGAAGTAACCTGGCTGCAGACTTTGTTGTTTAGTCGCTAAGTCGTGTCCGACTCTTTGCATCCCACTAGTGTCTGTCTATGGGATTCTCCAGGCAAGAACACAAGAGTGGGATGCCATTTCCTTCTCCAGGGGAACTTCCCAACCCAGGGATCCAACCCATGTCACCTGCATTGCAGGCAGATTCTTTACCACTGAGCCACCAGGCAAGTCTTGGTGGCAGACTACAGGACCCAGCTTTTTTATGGTCAGCAAGAAAATTCTGTGGACTGAACATTTCCAGAAAAAGTTACATCTGAAATTCAATATGCAAATGTTTTTAGCTCTGGGTAGTCATTCTTATTATCCCTTAACTTTTGGTCAAGTCTGTTATGCAAAACAGCTATGACTTAAAGGTTCTTGGGCAATAAGAGAGAAGAGATCAAATCCACTCTAGTGAGAATCAAGCTAGAGAGGAAAGCAAAGCCTCAAGAAAGGAGATAGGGAACAGAGTGCAGGGACAGAGTTGGGAGCAGAAATTCTGAGTGAGCTTTGATGAAAAATATGAATGCATCCCTCCGGCTTCAGAAATTGTAAAGAAAATACCAGAATTTCATGGTCTCAGGAATGGGGCTTGGACATGTATTTGAAGATTAAAGAGTTTTACCAGAAGATTGGAGAGTGGGCCACCTTGGTTGTTATTGTTCAAAGCTGTTTCTACAGATGGGATCAGCTTGATCCTGCTTCCTGGACTTCAAACTGCCTTGCATTGGATAGACAGGTGATGGCTCAAGAGGGCACTGGATGTAGACATGGAACTTGGGATCCATAAACCTGTGCATATATTTTGGATGCTTACCTGACACCTTCTGTGACCTCATAACTATAAACTTCCACAAAATCACCACAGATCACTATTGCTTTTCTCTGCTTTTGTTATTAATGGAGTGTGTAGTTTTTATAGCAAACTGTCAGGCTTTATTTTTGGGGGCTCCAAAATCACTGCAGATGGTGACTGCAGCCATGAAATTAAAAGACGCTTACTCCTTGGAAGGAAAGTTATGACCAACCTAGATAGCATGTTGAAAAGCAGATACGTTACTTTGCCAACAAAGGTCTGTCTAGTCAAGGCTATGGTTTTTCCTGTGGTCATGTATGGATGTGAGAGTTGGACTGTGAAGAAAGCTGAGCGCCGAAGAATTGATGTTTTGAACTGTGGTGTTGGAGAAGACTCTTGAGAGTCCCTTGGACTGCAAGGAGATCCAACCAGTCCATTCTGAAGGAGATCAGCCCTGGGATTTCTTTGGAAGGAATGATGCTAAAGCTGAAACTCCAGGACTTTGGCCACCTCACTGGAAGAGTTGACTCATTGGAAAAGACTCTGATGCTGGGAAGGATTGGGGGCAGGAGGAGAAGGGGACGACAGAGGATAAGATGGCTGGATGGCATCACGGACTCGATGAATGTGAGTCTGAGTGAACTCCGGGAGTGGGTGATGGACAGGGAGGCCTGGCGTGCTGCAGTTCATGGGGTCAGAGAGAGTCGGACACGACTGAGCGACTGAACAGAACTCAACTGAAGAAAATAGCTAATTTGTAGCAACTCTCAAACAACATTGAGTACCTTCTCTGCTAGGTGCATTCACCCATCTGTTTGAAAGTGGTTGCAATAACTTTAAAAAAAAATTATAGTTACTATTATCTTCTTTTTCAGATAATGAAAATAAAGGTTAGAGAGGTTGTGAAAGGTTAGAGAGGTTACCCAAAGCTTGTGTATTATGGAGCCCCAACTTGAACCCAAGACTTTTGATTCGAAGTCCAGTGCTCTTATTATTATGCCAGTTTTCTTGAATTTAATCTAAAAGAATGGGAGAAGAGTTTCTTTTTTTTTTTCCACTGTAATTTTCTCAAAGTCGTAAACCCTACTACAGACAGTTCTGTGTACAAAAGTGTGCTAGGTGTCTATCTTGATGATACTGCTGTATTTTATGCTAATTTTTTTAGAACTATAGAGTAACAAATGATGAGATACCAAACTAAGAACAAGGGGGAGTTCTTTAATTGACGTCTGTTTTTATGTCCAGTTAACTTTCCCCAAAAAGTAAATAACACATCATTTTAGAGAACTGTAGGAACATACTCATTGTAAGTAGTATTTAGGGTTTACAAGAGGTTAGGGGAATGGCTTTTCAGTTTGGTAATTGTTTTTATGTGTATTCACTTCCTGTTCCCCCAGGAACTTAGTGAAATGTTATTTGTTCCTGGAGAAATAATTTTAGATCTCTATATTGATAAGATACCACAAGTATACAGTTTTCACTTATTGAACATATTAAATCCAGGGAAATAAGGACAAAGCTATAGGAAAGTTCATTAAAACTTGGCTTTATTCCTAGTTTCATGGGTTAATGAAAGCCCTAAGAGATCCCCTCCTCCAGCCCCTGCCTCTAGCTTGTGTATTGTCTGAACAATTCAGAAAAGAGCATTTCTGCTGTTCTTAAAATTCCAGAATTTATCTTGGTAACTTAAATCTCTATAAGACCATGCTTTCTACACCAAAACATATCTTTCCATCCAGCTTCAATCAATCTTTTCTATTCTCATATGGCAATTTCTCTAGAACTTTGTGTCCTCTCTCTACTGGACACAGATCTCAGATGATCAGTCGCCTCTGTAAAGGCAATTTATAGATTCAATACATGTGGTCAGCTCTCATCTAGATCAAATAATCTCATTTAAAATTTTGTTTTCTGTGTTCAGTTTTCCATTCTCGTAACCATATTAATGGATCTCTTTTAGATTTTATTATCTTATCCATTCACCCTGAGACTGTGGATTCCAGGATTATGTAAGTTCATGAGTTGATCTATGGGGTTGCAAAGAGTCAGACACGACTGAGTGACTGAACTGAACTGAACTGATGAGTTGATGTGAACACATTTGGGCTCTAATTCTAGTCGGATGGGATGACCTCTAATTGTTTTAAGACTTCATTTGGAAATTACCACAACTAACATTTTGGTTGCTGCGCTGCCTTTCACCTGGTGGTGTGAAAAAGGAGGAAGCTGCCAACAAGGTCCATAAAGTATTCCGTTTTTATTCATTAATTGCCTATTATATGCTCGGTACTGTGCTAAGCATTTGGGAGCCATCAGGGAACAAAGCAAGTATCTCGATGCTATTGGAGCTTCCATCTCAGGTGTCTGTGTACCATGTGCCTTTTGTGGCGTGTACTTACGGTCTTTGTCAGCATGTTTGTGGTCTGCAATACTGGAGGGTCTACACATGTGGAAAGGCTCTCTCCTCACATCCTCCCCAGCTGAGGAGATCAGATGATAAGAAGTCTCAGTGCCTGGCTCAGGAGGAAATAAAATGGAATATTTTTTCAGATGAGACATTGCGTATATGGTGGCTACTTGCGTTCTGGTACTTTGTGTGTTCAGAAGGCATGTTGTGAGTCTTGTGTTGCTTTATCTTCTTTGAATGACAATGTTTCTGTCAAAACAGTGTTTTGCATCTCACACAACTCATGATCCAACATTTGGGACATATCGGGTTTGTAAATTGTCTGTGCACCTGTTTAAATTTACATAGAGTATGGGTATTGATATGCTTATGGACATTTAAACATACATTCATATAAATAAGACAAAAGCAACTTAAAACGGTTTACTAAATACATGTATATTGTATGCCTATTCTTTACAAAATATGCTAGACACTTTCAGTAAGACTAATGGATACATATTGGATGGGATAAGAGAGCCTGTTTCCAAATGTGATTCAGATGCTTCAAAAACTTGTTACTTGTATAATCTAGGGAAAGTCATTTAATATTTTGAGCTTCAATTTCCTCATCTGAGTATTTGGAAAATAACTTCTTAGTTGCAGTACAGGCTGTTGTTAGGATTAAATGAGATGATGTATGTGAATGGTACTAGGAACTTAATAAATGTCTATTTTTAAAAAGTAGATACAGATCATGTTCTAAATGAAGAATCAAACACATGATTTTTCCTTTATAAGACACAGAGAAGATACAGATTAAATGGAAGCTGGTAATGTCCAGGGAGAGACTGTATTTGGGATATGTGAAGGGGTAGGGATTCAGGAAAGGTGTTGGAGGACCAGGCATTGGTGTGGATTAGGGTTTACACAAGAGGAAATGATAAACTGAAATACAGAGAACTTCAGTTTAGCTATCCATACACACACATTCTTTATGTTGAGAAGATGTTATGAATGTGCTTTTGTGTCTTCTCTGTGTGTGCTGTGTGACTGCGGACAGAATTCACAGTCCAGCCACCCATTATCCAGAGCCTAAAAGCACTTGATTTCCTTTCTCACTTTCTATCTTCTAATTCAATTCGAAATTTAAAATCAGGAGAATTACCTGATTTCTCATTGTCAAATATGTTCTGTCTTTGTTTTCCATACTAGTGCTGTAATTACACAGACATACACACAAACACATGGTTAATAATGAAAGTATTCCAAAATATTCGTCAAGATGATTGATATTTAACAATAACCCCATTTCTTAAAGGTCAATGGAATTTGTAAAACTCATAGTAACCTCATGGGCTAATTCCAGGCTCAATTCATCTTCAATGCAGGAGCACTGTTTCTCCTGCCCTCTTCAACCTCATATGCCACAGTTGCCACCCTGATTCACCAACACACACAGACACACACACACACACACACCATGCACACACCACTGCCCTCCAGCCACACCAAACTAGTTAAGGCTCCTGACTCACTGGACTTGTTCATGCTTCTGGGCTTCTTTGCAGATTTTCTCTCTGGCTGGAATGCCATTCCACTTCCCCCTTTGTTTACTTAGGCCACCTGCTCTTCCTAACCTACTCAGATGCAGTCTTTCTGTAACATGGTCCCTGATGCCTACAAGGAAAATACCTCTTTATGCTCCCTCTGTACCTCAGTTTCAGCATTCATCACCCAATGCTGGAATGCATTTTGCTCCCGACCATCTTCCCTTTTATGCTGTGAGGACCCTCAGGGAAAGGCTTATGCTTTAATAAATTTTTGTAAAGCCTAGACATACATAGAAGATATGTAGAAAATATTTATTGATTAACTAAGCAAAAGACAAAAAATAGAAATAACGTGAAACTTTTTTCTTTCCTGACTTTTCTACACCTAGACTGATGGAATTCAGATAAGCACAAAAGAGGTTAAAGCAACCAAAAAGGGAAAAACTGGGAATGAGAATGAGGAGAAAAAAAAAAAATCAGGTGCTGTTGGTGTGTTTCAGGCATTCTGTAGAGAAACTGTCCAAATCCTAAAAGGTTCTCAACCTTTGTTGTATATTGGATTCACTTGGGGAGTTTTATAGACATGATGCTCGAGTCCCAAATGTAGAGATATTGATTTAATTGGTGTTCAGTATAGCCAGTGCATTAATTTTCCAGGTGATTGTAAAGTATAGACAAAATTGAGATTCACAGTCCTATGTGAAGATTGCTATTAGCACTTCCCTTAGACTAAGGTAAGCAAAAGAATGAGGGCATACAGTGTGTGTGTGTGTGTGTGTGTGTGTGTGTGTGTAAGTTTTCAAGAATGTGAATTCATGATAGGCTAGGAAGCTGCTTTTGAACTTATTAATGTTGTTAAGTTTTGAAGTGCAAATCTAAAGTAAATAAGACCATGTTTATTAAGTCTATTTACACATAGGTCATCCAAAGAGGGCATTCTAAAGTCTAACACTTCTGCAAGTTGGTTTTCAAAGTCATTGAAACTTGATTAATTTTTAAGCGTCTAATTTCAGACTAAGTAAACACACAAGTAGATTATCTAGATAATTGAAGCCAAACCTATTTTAGGCTCTAATTAGCTCTACTAGTTCAGGTGAAAGTGAGTCTTTATTTTGAAATTTTAGCTACTTGAAACACAGGTCTTATTAATTTTCTCTGGGTAATTTACAAGTATCATTGCACAGCTTTAATGTCTTCATTTTCTGAAGAAAATGCAGGCAGCACTATGTCATGATGGGAACTTCAGTTTGTGTCTAGTGGGCACTTATGCTATATTATCTGTTTTATTTTTAAAAATATAAGAAAAGAATTTATACAATTAATTTTAAAATGTGAATTTTAAACAAAATATTGGTTGCATAATACTATATTCCAGTCCAGATCCAATTGAATACTTTAAACCTTGTCCAAGATTATCCAGATTACCCAGAACCAGAGACGGGCTCATTCTCTCTCTTCCAATGGAGTCTGAAATCTCTTGGCATGAAGATTAAATTTAAACGAAAAATGAATGAAAGGCTGGAAACTCTGAAATGCCCCAATAAGACAGAAATCTTTTTACTTCAATTGCTGTTTCAATGGAGAAGGTATGAGAACATTTTATTTTCTTAAACTTTTCACATACTAAGAAAAGCTTTATGATGCAATGGTTCTCATTTCAAAGGACACCGGTGTGAAAAAATTATTTTCTTCCTTTTCTCTATGTTCCAATAAATGGACCAAAAGCCTTGAGAGCTTGCTATAATGTATGGTCTGCCATCTTTAGAATGTGGCACAGAGCAGACCCATCTTGGACCCTGTCTATGTTGAAAACTCTAGGAGATCCTTGTTATTATAATTGCAAGGTTCTGAGGAATATGGTAATATTTTTGTCTAATATGGTCATATTTGAATAAACATTTTAAATCTCTAAAAATAGAGGAAATAGATACTTGTGAAAACAGTCCACTTCATAGCACGAAATGTTAAATATGTACTTTGTACTGAAGATACTTTAATAGACGTCTACTAATATCTGAAATGTTATTTTTAAATACCATTTTTATTTAAATAACAAACCTCCATATGGCTTCTCTAAATTGAGGATAGGAATATGGAGAAAGCTTACTTTCTCTTGCACAGTTAACTCTGAAATTAACTATTTTTATCCACATTTACCAAAGAATAATGACTCACCAAGGGTTTTTTTTCCCTATACATGGTCCTTCAGTTTATTAATATCAATGATTGTATTAATACATTCTCTGGTATTTCAACCATTTTAGTCTTTCTGGTTTTCACATTTTGGCTAAAGTGGCTCTGCTTTTCCCTGAGAAATGGGTGCAGTCTTGGATTCTGTAATCCTTGATCTGGTTTTGGAGACCTTTTTGAGTATCTCCTCCCACTTTCAAAAGAAAACTACTCCTTCTATCCTGCTGAAGAGCACAACAATGGTGATGTGAAACCAAGAATGGTCAGCGTAGGAAATTAAAGGAAACCTACTCTTCTTTAACAGCAGCCTGTATTAATTTCGAAGCTGAGAAAGACTCCAGGATCGTCTTGTCTCATTATCGTATGTTGGGTGCACATTGACTACCTTAAATTAAAAGCCTTTTGGTTATTTCCCCAGTCTATTTCTAAGGAAATGGGTCTTTGAGAATAGTGATTCCGGGTAAGTTCTTGGCAGCTTATACAAAGATGATTCGTGATGAGCTAGTGCTTATGATAAAAGTCAACTTACTGAATCAACTGTGTGGTAGACACTTTTCTAAGTACTTTAAATGCATTAACTCTTTATCCTCACAATAGCCTTATGAAGCAGGTACTATCACAGTCTTTATTCTACAGATGAAGAAAAGAGAAGTTAAATAAACAGCCCAAGGTCAACAGCTAGTAAGGGAAAGAGATGGAATTCAAACCAAAACTTCCAACACTTGGCATCTTTTGCTATTATGTCATACTGTTCTTTTCTAGAAGAAAGACTGTTGTAGTTAGTAGATAAGAATATTTCTTAGAGACTTTATTTATGATGAAGATAATATATATATATGTAACCTTCATTATATATATATATATTTATATATATATAACTAGGTCATCAAGGATACTTTCAGATCTTTCTCTGTTATTATCTGACATCAGGAGCTTTCTTACCCCATGGGAACATTAACAATAACACACAGGACCATTTAGAGAATCAGCTTTAATAGGTTGAATTTCAATGCCTTATGTTTTTTTTTTTTTTAAGAAACAGTACTTTCTCCAGGAAGAAAAATCTTGTTAACTTAAGAAAGTATGTTTTGGAGCATAAAAGTCCAGTTTGATATATTTTGCTTAAATCCAGAAAAACTACTTATTCAACCATAAAATCATAAAGCGGAGAGTGTAACTAAAAATGTGGTCTCATGATAAATAATTAGATTGCCAGGAAGAGAAAATATAATCTGTCAGCAAGCATTTTAAAGCTTATTTTTTGCATTATAAAGCTTTGGAAAAACTTATAGGATACTTGGAGAAGTATCAAGAATGATTTGAAATCATAGTAGTTAACAAATGCAACAGATTTCATGACCTAAGCAAATCTTTGCATCCTAAAATCCATTGGAGAGATGAACTGTATATATAATAGTCAAAGCACTTTTATTTTTTAATGATTTCCTGTTTTTGTTTGACTTAAAAGGTTTTATTTTCTGGTCTGTTTAGTGTGATGAAGTCCACATAGATAACCAAGTTGAAAATATGAGTTACTGTTATATTTTGATCATGACACACAGTTGCTGGAAAATTAGATTCCTTCTAATTGGATTGATGATGAAATTATAATTATAAAATTCTATTATTTAGTTATTTTGCTTTATTTTATTTGAGATTTTTAAAAAACTGGACTGTTATTTTGGAAATTAACTCAGATAATATTTTCAGGTGGTGGAGATTATGAACTGAAGTTCCTAGTGTTTGACAAATTGAGGAGTTTAGTTTTGAAGTGTGAAATTTTTGTTGTCTTCATCTTTATAAAAGAGAGATGTAGCATTTTTCTCTGCCTTTACTGAGATAAGCATAACATTTCCCACATTCAAGTCATTCTCATACTACTTTCACAAATTTTTGCTGCCTACCACCCATACTCTTATTTATTACACCTTTTTAATTGACGTATTTTTATACATAACCTCATTTTAAGCAACAATATTTAAGAAATGACAGGTTTGATGTAGCAAAATAAGTACCAAAGTATTACAATATAAAATGTTTTATCCTTGTACCATCTAAAATCAATAGTAGTACCAAAATTTGGGTAAAAACTGTCCTGGTGTAACAACTGGACATTTAAAGTAAAAATATTTAAACGTTATCTCTATGCTTCTTTGTTCTTTCCTTTTCAAAGTCTGAAACTGTAGAACTGACTTATTAAGTTACCACTTAAGCGGTGCTCTCAATCTTTTTTCCTCCATAGAGAAATGATGGAGGACATATAATCCTCTGTCCAAGGTGGACCACTGAGCCAAGTTGGCTATTGGTTATTCTGGGCAGGTACACCATCCCTCCACCTCCTTCTCTCCTGCTGAAGAAAGCATAACAGAATGCAAGTGAGCTAACCTTGATTTTCTGTATTTTTAAGAGTAAATCATTTACAAACTCAGGCCTTTAATTATGAGTAGTAAAAAACAATTTCCTTGCAACACGCCCCTCTACTGATTGCAACATCATGCTTGAGAGCCTCTGTTCCTACAAATTAAAAGGCGCTGCCAGAATTTTTGTTTCTGTTTTAAATTTGCATTCAAGCAACAGTGTGCTTGGGATTATATATTTTTCAACTGCAAACAATTGTTTTAATTCTGTTCTCTTTAATACCTTTTTTTTTAATCTCAGAATTTTGAAAAAGAGAGTACAATATTGAGAACTCACTGTGACCTGATGGATTATTATGGGGATTATTCTTGGTCATTATAGGGTGACCAATTTGTCCCAGTTTGCCTGGAACTTTTCTGTTTTTAGCCCTGAAGTCCCACATCCTGGGAAATCCCTCAGTTCTGAGCAAGTGGGGGCAGTTGATCACTCTAAAGCAGGCTGATATAAAGGGAGAATGTGGCTGGATAGGATTTTAGTTGGGTGTATAATTTGGTAACCCATATATTTAAATATGCTGCAATCTTGAACTTCAACATAATGATCACAGCTAAAAATGGGCAGAGAGATCTCTCTGTTGCTCAACTTGTCCATTCTCTAAATTGCTTCTATAATGAGCTACCAAAAACATGCATCTTAATCATGTCGCTGCATTGCATAACAAGGCTTCACATTTATTTTAGGATAAATCCAAACTCTTGTAAGTGACTCATCTGTCCTCGCTTGATATAGTCCATTGGTTCTCAGACTTTGCTCTGGTAAGAACCACCTAGAAAATGTGTTTAAAATGCACATTTTTGTGCCCCTGATTCAAAGAGACTAAATCTGGAGTGTAACTAAAAACATTGTCTTAAAAAAAAACAAAACAAAACAATTACACTGGGTGATTCTTTTTCAGATAGTCCTTGGACGTGTTTTGAGACGACTAGACCTAGTTTATTGATTTATTTTTTTCACTCTAGATCTATCTCTTGTACTCACCGGTTACACTTTATTCTCTGAGCTTATTAAAATTCATTTAAATTTTTCAGTGTTCCAGGCCTTCTACCTGAAGCCCTCTCTTACACCTTTGTTGGCTGATCAGATTTCTACTTAGACATCCCTGTTGCCAGGAAGCCTCTGTGAGGCCCTGTTAGGGTTGATGTCTCTGTCCTTGTACTCCATTAGAACCTCGTCCCCTTCCCCACCCCCCTCCCCCGCCCCCACCCCCGCCGCCCCCAACCAAAAGTGTCTAGAGCTCAGGCTCCTAACTGCCTCTTCCTTATATATTGTTGTAGTTGTTGTTTAGTTGCTAAGTTGTGTCCGATTCCTTGCTATGCCATGGACTATAGCCTGCCAGTCTCCTCTGTCTATGGGATTTTCCAGGCACGACCGCTGGAGTGGGTTGCCATTTCCTTCTGCAAGGGATCTTCCCAACCCAGGGATCAAACCCTCATCTTCTGCATTGCAGGTGAACTCTTATATCTCCCTTTAACCCAAATTCAGTGCCCATAGATCTTATTTACGATTGGGTCGTTAAGTTTAGCTCATTGTTGAGCACATAGTAAGAACAAAGATTGTTTACTGAAGAATTTAATTGCTTTTGGAAATGTGTAGGTTGATGTTATGCAGTCCTAGCTGAGCCAGAACTGAGACGTCAGTACATCTTGTATTGGGTTCTCCCCTTTCCTAGCCATTCTTGTGTCCATTGATGAGTTTGGGGGCTTGGCAGTACCAGGATTTGGTTGTGGGGATGAGTACAAAGCCCTGGGAGAGGGAGGCAAGAATGAGAAGTTACTGGTTAAGGGAAATGTCATTATACTCCTTCCCAGATGGACCTGAGGGACTGTTCTGGAGTCTGAGTAGAGAAATGGTTGGTGGCAATTTCATCCATGTCACAGAGGTTCAAGTGGCAGATATAAGGCAGCCAGAGGTCTTGAGAAAGGGAGCCACATGCATTCCCTGACACCACACACACACACTACCACACACACAGCACACACTACAAACATACCACATCCCCCACATACCACTCAAACCACACACCACAGAGACACACATGCACTAACACACACATACAACACATACCACACATATACACCCATACTCCCCCCACACACCACTCATACCACACATGGTAGACACACACCCACATACACACAGCACCCCCCATACCATGCACGCATCATGCATGCATCCCACATGTATACACCATACACTTCACACCCACCACTCATACCACTCCCACCATATACACAAAGCTTTTCCCTCCTACCACCAAGGACCTAGCTTGCCTCCTAAGGGCTCTGGGTCCCCCTTATCAGGGCTGGTGCTGCTATCTCATAGGGCAAGAGCAGTAATATTGTCCTGACTGCTTGTGGGCTCCTGATCTCCCTGGAAATTCAATTAAAAATCCAAAAGAGATTTAGTGGAGGTATTGAAAGGAAGATCTTGAGCTGAGATCTTGCATTAACAAAAGGGAGTTGAGTGCTAGCATTGCTGGACTTCATTCATGAAAAATGGACTTCTGAATGAGACTAAGAATAAGTGAAATCCAAAATTTATAGATAAGACCTATCACAGAAGTTCAGCCTCACATTGGCAGAACAAGATTTTCTCATAGGACTAGGCTGACAGATCTACTCAATAGGCTGACTGAATGTTAACATTTTATTGACCTCTGGAGGTTTTATGGGCTTCCCAGGTGGCTCAGATGGTAAAGAATCTGCCTGCAATGTGGGAGACCCAGGTTTGATCCCTGGGTCGGGTAGATGCCCTGGAGAAGGAAATGGCAGCTCACTTCAGTATTCTTGCCTGAGAAATCCCATGGACAGAGAAGCCTGGCAGGCCCCAGTCCATGAGGCTGCAAAGAGTCAGACACGACTGAAGTGATTCAGCACACTCACACATGGACTTTTTACACAAGTCATTCAAAATGAAGATGCCACTATTCTTGACAACTGGTGGTGCTGTGGAGTTCTTTTCCCTGCCTTGAAAAATTGCTACCAAACCTATGTACAGCAGGTCCTATAGCAAATCTGGTTGTGAACAACTCAAATTGACCTTGCTGGCTGTGGTACTGGTGAGGTGCTGCTGAATTAGATTGTGCTGAGCTCATCTCAGCAGCTTGGGAAATGGTGAAGTGTGAACACACTGTGCCTGGGAGAGTTTCACAATTATGTGGATGATGACACAGACTCAGTGTGAATACTACACATATACTTAAAACTATTGACATCCCCTGGGGAATGCTCTTGTTATGCTATGTGGCAACATGAAGATATACTCTCAGAGCAATTCCCTGAGATAAACACCTCACTGTGTACTGGTAAAATGGAAGAGGATTTGATTTTTCTACAGAGATATCTTGAACTATGCCATAACTCTAGGAGGATTGGAAATAAACTTATAAATAAGTAATGACAATGGGAATTTTCTAATGAGATAACGCCTAGTTGTCTGAAATTTTGTTTCCAATTAATGGACGTTGGATCAACTTATATAACTCTCATAGGAAAGTTAAATGATTGTAAATTATTGTTTTTTAATGTTATTCAAAGTAAGAGAATAATGTTCTTGAGGGCGGAAAATCAATGTACTTGGAAAGATGAAGAGGCCACTGGTAACAGAGTTATATGCACATTTATTTTAAAGATCACGCATTTAAATTTTTTTAAAAAGAGAGAAGAAAGTGTTAATGTAAATTGACTGCAATTTCACAATTTTAACACCAATTAAATCGAATGTTTGAAAGATACCAGAACTCTTATAAATGTATAAGGTCAGGGAAAGCTGATGCTTGACTTTCAGTTGAGAAGTAGAAAAGAAATGCCAAGTGTGATAAATGGAAATTCCAGAAAACATAGAGAATTAGATGGCTCTAAACTCTGGTTAGAAACTGGAGGAAGGTTAGTGGTTGGTCTGTCTTCTAGTAGAAAGGGCAAGAGAAAATGAAATAGTTCCCAAGACCGCAAAATAGGTGAGTTATAAAAACATACTCACACAGACACCTGTATGGTTATATGTAAATCAATCAGTGGAAAAGATAATCAGAAGCTCTTGACATGGATCAGTTGACTGATTTCTGCCTTTAAAGCTAGCACACCCAACTGTTTTGTAATCCAGTTTGATGGAAGAAAATAAATTTCCAAACGCAAGTCCAAGATTCTCATGTTTTTGCAGGCAGGCAAGATTTGGAGGCAAAAGTGGACAGAGGGAAATGACAATTTGAGTATAAGAAAATGACTTTGACAGTTGAACTTCTAAATATATTTAATGAATTACATTAGAAATATGTACCTTAACTGTAAACAGCAATTCTTAAAATGGTAGCAGTAGTGGACTTATTTCCTGATCACAAAAAAATCATAATAGAATCATCTTGTCTTTTAAGTCACTCCCTTCTAGATTCACTACTATCATTTAGCCAGTTATTTGGTGATAACGTGTCATTCCTTTCAGGTGTGCTGGGGTGGTAAAAAAATGTGAATTCCTCTTTCTTCAAGTGTCTGAATGGCTGCAGAATTATCTGTTATATGATGAAAATTTTTCATGTAAAGAAGGAAAGTAATGGACGTTGGTCAGCCCTAGGAACAGTGAAAAGGTTGAGGGTCAGAGGCTGGTACCAGTGGTCTTCATCCAAGTACTGTTCAATCTGACCTAGAATTGAGCTGCTTGTCATTGTGGCAGGTTTATCCCTGGAAGTGGAGATAAAAGCATATATCCCTGAGGACTCGGTGATAGTGTCCAGTTAAATTCCCTTGCTGTATGTGAGTCCATGCTCAACCAATAACATTTCTTCTAGTGATACTTTTTATATCCCATATGAATATGTCTATGGATGCACCATAGTCAGCATACACATTCCATTATGGTTTCAATGTCATTTGAAATAAACAGGCTGACATTGTGGTTTTCTACACATTAGCCTTTGGGAGCTTGGTTAATGTAAATCCACCCTTGTCTTAGTCTGCTGTAACAAAATAGCATAGACTGGGTAGCTTATAACAACAGAAATTTATTTCTCAGAGTTTTAGAGGGTGGGGTGTCCAAAATCAAGGTGATGACAGATTTGGTGTCTGGTGAGGGCCCACTTTATGGTTTAGAGACAAATGTCTATGTCTTCACAAGGAGAAAGAAGCAAGTGAGTTTTCTGGGGTCTCTTTTTCAAGGCACTAATCCCATTTATAAGAGCTTTACCATCATGACCCAATCATTTCCCAAAGGCCCCACCTCCAGTTACCAGCATACTGGGAATTAGGTTTCAATGTGTGAATCTGGTGGGGACACAATCTATAGCACCCATTTAAATATTCTTAATTATTCCTTAATGAGATGGCAAATATAAGTCTATATCTGAAGGACTAATGGTCAGATCCTAGGTTCTGATGAATTCCTGAGTGTTGTGTGTGTGCGTGTGTGTATCACTGAGAGTCCTAGCATGAGCTGTGGTATCTTGCCTCTAAGACGAATCATGATGATCCTCATCTCCTGGTATTCACACACTTCTCTAGTCCTTTCTTTCTTCTATACCAGGATGCTATAGACGGGGTAGCTCATACATATAAGAAATTTATTTTGGGAGGCTGTGAAGTTCAAGACCAGGATGCTGGCAGATCTGATGTCTGGTGAATGCCTACTTCCATTTCAGAGACAGATGTCTTTTCACTTTGTCTTCACTTGATGGAAGGGGAAAGGGAACTCTCCGGGGACTGCTTTTCTAAAGATAGTAATTCCATTCATAAGGGCTCTACCTCATGACATAATCACCTCCCAAAAGTCCTACCTTTCAAGTACCAGCACACTGGGGGTTAAGTTTCAACAAAGGAATTTTGGGAGAGATACAAACATTCAGTCTATAGCATCTCACCCTAAACTGAATCAGTTCAGTTCAGTTGCTCAGTCGTGTCCGATTCTTTGCGACCCCATGAATTGCAGCATGCCAGGCCTCCCTGTCCATCACCAACTCCCGGAGTTCACTCAAACTGAAGTCCATCGAGTCAGTGATGCCATCCAGCCATCTCATCCTCTGTTGTCCCCTTTTCCTCCTGCCCCCAATCCCTCCCAGCATCAGAGTCTTTTCCAATGAGTCAACTCTTCGCATGAGGTGGCCAAAGTATTGGAGTTTCAGCTTTAGCATCATTCATTCCAAAGAACACCCAGGGCTGATCTCCTTTAGAATGGACTGATTGGATCTCCTTGCAGTCCAAGGGACTCTCAAGAGTCTTCTCCAACACCACAGTTCAAAAGCATCAATTCTTTGGTGCTTAGCTTTCTTCACAGTCCAACTCTCACATCCATACATGACCACTGGAAAAACCATAGCCTCAACTAGATGGACCTTTGTTGGCAAAGTAATGTCTCTGCTTTTGAATATGCTATCTAGGTTGGTCATAACTTTCCTTCCAAGGAGTAAGCGTCTTTTAATGTCATGGCTGCAGTCACCATCTGCTGTGATTTTGGAGCCCCCACAAATAAAGTCTGACACGGTTTCCACTGTTTCTCCATCTATTTCCCATGAAGTGATGGGACCAGATACCATGATCTTAGTTTTCTGGATGTTGAATCAGGTCCCTCTAAACTGGCCAATAAATTATGGCAAAAATGATGATGTGTATCTTCTGACATTATGTAACACCATTCAAGCAGCCCCATTGTAAGACCCCCATGGAGAGGACTTAACTTGGCACACAACCTGCCAACCGTGTGAGTGAGACACATTGAAAATGTTTCCTCCATTTCCTTTGGGTTAGTGCAGCCCCAGGTAACCTCTGATTGTAACCTCAGGAGAACCTTGATCCATATCTACCTACTTGAGCCACTCCTGAACTTCTGACCCTGAGGAACCACAAAAGATGATCATATAAATATTGCTTTAACTACTAAATATTGGAGTTGTTTGTTTTACATTTTTAGATAAGTAGTATAGGGTATAAAGATGAATAAATGATGCTTGTTCATTTCTTCATTTTCAAAAAGAGATTCAAGATAATATGCCCATAGAAGTTTGGATTACAGTCTTACAATGCCAAGAAACACCACCTTTATAATGAGTTTCTATTAAAGAACTGATTAATTTGATATTTACCAAATGACTAAGGATTTGTTTCATCATCATCATCACAAAAAAGATGAATAGTAACAACGACAAACATTTACTGGGGGTGATCTGCTAAATACTTTGTAGGTATTGGATAATTTATCCCCTCAAACAATACTGTAATACAGATACTACTATTCTCATTTTTTTGGATGAGGAAATTAAGGTTCAAAGAGTTAAAATAAGATTCAAAGAGTTAAATAGTGGTTGCACAGCTATTAAAGGTCAGGTCTTCCTGACTACAAAACATATTCTTAACCAGTAAAGCTGTATTTTCTTCTTATTTGAAAATTTTGCCTGGGAAGGCCTTGAATTTAAAATTTGGAACGTAGGTTCCAGCTGTTCAGGGTCTAGAGTCAGAGTGCCAGGGAAGTTAATGCTGACCATATAAACTCTGTTTCATTCTATGAGCTATTCTTATTCCAAAATTTCCAGTGTTAGTTTATGTAATAGGAATCACATGGATCACACTCTGGTAATTCTACAGGAAGATAAATGAGATGACTACATGCTACAACTAATGACTTCTGGGCCTTGATTTCCTGCTTGCATTTCCTTACTGAAGCCACTTACTGGGATCGCAGGCTATCACCAAAGTTAAACAAAATAAATCATGGGTTGTAAAATTAAAAACAATAACCCAATTTTATGGCTGTTTTGCTCAGACTGTAAGAGCATTGAGGATAATAGTCACGGCTGAACCAAGCTTAGATATTGCTAAGGCCAATTTTATGCCTTGTCATGCTTTTCATTTTCCTTTGCTTCAAGCTAATGGTAAAACAATTGGAAGATTGCTTTGAATCAAACATACCACAGCAGAAACTTTAAAGAAGAGAATATATTAGCTTAATAGCTCAATAAAGCAAAATTCAAATGTTCCTTTTGGCCAAAGTTTCACTTAATTTCAGCTCAGATTTTCCAGGATATTCTTCAAAAGGTAATGAATTGGCAAATTATTTGCCATTTCTAGTTGCATGTTTAAGTGAAGATAAATCTTTATAGTTCTATTCCCTTGTAATGGAAATTAAAAATCTATCATCCACAAGCAAAAATGGTATAGATGTATCTATGCATAACTGTGTAGAGAGTGAGGAGGTGGGGGCAGGGGTCAGGAAGGGCAGGGACACAGAGCAGAACTAGAAGGGTATTGCTACAGGTGGAAGAAACTCATTTCGGGAAGAATAGTTCAGTTCAGTTCAGTCGCTCAGTCGTGTCCGACTTTCTGACCCTATGACCACAGCATGCCAGGCCTCCCTGTCCATCACCCACTCCCGGAGTTCACTCAAACTCATGTCCACTGAGTCGGTGATGCCATCCAGCCATCTCATCCTCTGTCGTCCCCTTCTCCTCCTGCCCTCCATCCCTCCCAGCATGAGAGTCTTTTCCAATGAGTCAACTCTTCGCATGAGGTGGCCAAAGTACTGGCGTTTCAGCTTTAGCATCATTCCTTCCAAAGAAATCCCAGGGTTGATCTCCTTCAGAATGGACTGGTTGGATCTCCTTGCAGTCCAAGGGACTCGCAAGAGTCTTCTCCAACACCACAGTTCAAAAGCATCAATTCTTTGGCGCTCAGCTTTCTTCACAGTCCAACTCTCACATCCATACATGACTACTGGAAAAACCATAGCCTTGATTAGTCGGACCTCAGTCGGCAAAGTAATGTCTCTGCTTTTGAATATGCTATCTAGGTTGGTCATAACTTTCCTTCCAAGGAGTAAGCGTCTCTTAATTTCATGGCTGCAATCACCATCTGCAGTGATTTGGAGCCCCCCAAAATAAAGTCTGACACTGTTTCCACTGTTTGCCCATCTATTTCCCACGAAGTGATGGGACCTGATGCCATGATCTTAATTTTCTGAATGTTGAGCTTTAAGCCAACTTTTTCACTCTCCTCTTTCACTTTCATCAAGAGGCTTTTTAGTTCCTCTTCACTTTCTGCCATAAGGGTGGTGTCATCTGCATATCTGAGGTTATTGATATTTCTCCCAGCAATCTTAATTCCAGCTTGTGTTTCTTTCAAATTAAATCTCTCTCCCAATTTTGTCTCAGTCATTTTGAGACTTTAGGGTCATCAGAAAGCTAAACTGATGCCTAAATATTTGGGAGAGAGCCTCATGGCTGCTCCTGAGCTCCTTGTTGTCTGTGCCCTACTCGTCCTTGACTATGAATAGCTCTGCTATCCTGAGGCCAAGTTCACCATGATGTGTTTGCCTGAGCTGGGAGCCCCACTTCCTAGTATCAGCCTTCCAGATCCACCAGGAAGCCATTTCTATGGAAAGGTTTGCTGCCTTTCAAAGTACTGTCAGAAAGTGAGGCATGTACCCTCACTACCAGTGAGACCCTTGACTCTGTGCCCTACTGAGAGCAATATCCAGCTGCCAACACTGCTTCCACACCTATCCCATCAAAAGCACTCATGTCTCTCCTGCCCCTCCACAGCCTTAGCTTAATCCCTTTATGGAATTCAGGTTTTCTGGGTACAAAAGTCAGACTAGGGGCTGAGATGCTTTCAGGCAACTTCCAAAACAAAAAATCTCCCCTGAGGCCAGTAGCCTAGTGGGCCTGGCTCCCTTTTTGAAACCAGGGGGGACACTGACAAGAAGCAGGGGTAAACAAAACTCAGTATCTCAACGTATTAATACCTTGCTGTAAGAGTAAAGATTCCTGGCGGGGAAATGCCATGCCAGATGAATAACACTTGTCTACCCATATTCAGATTGGCTCTGGTCCAGTGGAAGCTCGGTTAAAGAGCAGATGTAAATTCTTCATAAATACGACTTGACCACACCCCTTACTCTGGCCAAAGTTCCTTTAGGGAGGACCTACCAGAGCTGTCTTTACTGTATATCAGGGGTCAGGGGAGAAAAGGATTGCTGGCACTTCAGGAGACTTTCCAGTGGGTTTGGAGTGAGTCTGAAGGTTGAGTTGTGTTCTCTAACCTCCTTGGAGAAGAGCTTCCTGGGATAAATGTTAACGCTGGATTAGAACAGAGTATAGCTCTTCACTTGTCACTTGTTTGGTCTCTGGGTACTGCTGTAAGATTCCTCTTTGCCCAGTGTTATCAAGTGAGATGACTAACTTCTGGAGAAAGCTGCTCATAAAATTGATAAGAGCCCTCTCTTCAACAGCCTAATTTGAACTTTATCCCAGAGACCTTGAGAAACTGGATCTGTGTTTTTATAATTCAGAAGTTGAACATGGTCCTGCACAATTGGGTAGCATTTGACTTTGAAACATCTTTCTAAAAGTCAGGTTTCCCCCTTGCTGGCTTTGGTGTTATCTGTGCATCAGTGTACACTTTATCATGGTAACGAGTCAGGAATGTGCAGAATGGTTGAGAAACTTGAATGCCAGGGCACTTTCAAGTTTGCTGGACTTTTGTAACCAGCTCATTGGATCAGCTGCTGGAAGGCTGTTATACTACATATGCTGTGAGGGAACTGACATTCATGACCAACTTGCTTTCAAGTACAGTTCAAAGTTTTGGCTAACAAGGCTCTGGTTAGCTGGTGCTTTCCTCTGAGTATTATATTCTCTCATTGCTACTGAGAAATGCCATGGAAAATGCTTATTTTCTTATTTTAGTCTCGGGAAAGCTATTGCAGTTTGCAATGAAGTGTGTGAATTTGAATATTTAAAATGGATTTCTCTAATTTAATGGTTAAGGGGATAACAAACTTTGGTGTCACAGTCCTTGGTTTGAATCCAGGCCTGTCACTCACTAGCTGTGTGGACCTGAAGTTATTATCTCTGTGAGTGTCAGTTTTCTAATGTGTATCATGGGTAGGTACAAAGAGTATAATACTTACCTTACCAGACAGTTGCAAATTGTGTAAAGAGATAATGTATGCCATGTCCTTAGTGCACTAAGAAGTAGGAAGAAGTCAATAACTATTCTGTGATATTGTTCACTCTGTTCATTCTACCTGTCCAACAGGACTACAAATTTTTATAAAAATTGAAGCATAGTTGATGTCCAATATTATATAATTTGCAGGTGCACAATATGGTGGTTCACAATTTTTTAAAGGTTGTACTCCATTTATAGTTATTGCAAAACATTGACTATATCCTTCATTGTAAAATATATCCTTCTAGCTTATTTTATACATAATAACTAGAATCTCTAAAACCCCCACTCCTATGTAGCCACCCATCCCCCCACCTACTTGTAACACCTAGTTTGTTCTCTCTATTTTTGAGTCTGTTCTTTTTTGTTATATTCACTAGTTGGCTGTATTTTTTCAGACTCCACATATAAGAGATGTCATACAGAATTATTGAAAGTAGAAATCATAGCTTGTCTTGCTTTATATTTCTCATGCAAGAAGAATGCTGAAGACATAGCAGGTAGTCAATAAATACTTGTTAACTCCTGCTTTCTTTAAAATCATCCAGCTCTCAGCCCAGTTACACTGACTACTTATTTGAAGACCTCTCTTCTCTTTATTTTTGATGAGAATGCCATAGATGTAAAGTAATATTTACCAGAAATTTTTTAAGATCTCTGCATCTTATAAGTTATTTTAAAAATTAGATTCTATGTATCCTAAGTACTTTTGACAGTAGTCACTAAAGAGAAAATACTCGAACACAAGAAAGCATGGAGTTCTTTAACTGGTGCTGAGTGTGCCTTTCTAGTTAAGATGAGCACTTTGAGTATCTTAATGATTTGCTTGAGGAACTATGTGAACCTCAGGCTACCTCTCTGTAACCATATCCTTTCAGTTCATTTCAGTTCAGTTGCTCAGTCACGTCCGACTCTTTGCAACCCCATGGGCTACAGCACACCGGGCCTCCCTGTCCACCAACTCCTGGAGCTTGCTCAGACTCATGTCCATTGAGTCACTTATGCCACCCAATCATCTCATCTTCTGTTGTCTCCTTCTCTCCCACCTTCAATCTTTCCCAACCTCAGAGTCTTTTCAAATGAGTCAGTTCTTTGCATCAGGTGGCCAAAATATTGGAGTTTCAGCTTCATCATCAGTCCTTCCAATGAATATTCAGGTCTGATTTCCTTTCAGATGGACTGATTTGACCTCCTTGCAGTCCAAGGAACACTCAAGAGTCTTCTCCAATACCACAGTTCAAAAGCATCAGTTCTTCGGTGCTCAGCTTTCTTTATAGTCCAATACTCACATTCATACATGATTGCTGGAAAAATCATAGCTTTGACTAGCTGGACCTTATGGGCCTTATGTAATCCCATAAGGCCCATAGCTGGACCTTTGTTGGCAAAGAAATGTCTCTCCTTTTTAGTATGCTATCTAGGTTGGTCATAGCTTTTCTTTCAAGGAGCAGGCATCTTTTAATTTCATGGCTGCAATCACCATCTGCAGTGATTTTGGAGTCCCCAAAAGTAAAGTCTCTCTCTGTTTCCATTGTTTCCCCATCTATTTGCCATGAAGTGATGAGACCAGATGCCATGATCTTAGTTTTCTGAATGTTTGGTTTTAAGCCAGCTTTTTCACTCTCCTCTTTCACTTTCATCAAGAGCCTCTTCAGTTCCTTTTCATTTTCTGCCATAATAGTGGTGTCATCTGTGTATCTGAGGTTATTGCTATTTCTCCCGGCAATCTTGATTCCCACTTGTGATTCATCCGGCCTCGTATTTCATGTAATGTATTCTGCATATAAGTTAAATAAGCAGGGTCTTGACATACTCCTTTCCCGATTTAGAACCAGTCTGTTGTTCCATGTCTGTTTCTAACTGTTGCTTCTTGACCTGCATACAGATTTCTCAGGAGGCAGGTAAGGTGGTCTGATATTCCCATCCCTTTAAGATGTAACCCCATAGTTATCAATAAAATCCTGCCTGAAATTGAGCCATGCATCTACACAATCCACACTGTGGCAGCAATATTCATGGTGTGGAGAGGTAGCAAGGAAGAGGGTTGAGGAGATGGTAAACCTAGGGCATGTGATCTACAGTTTCTCTGTGGATCAGAGAAACAGGTGTTTCTTTTCCTCATCCCTCTGTAGAAAGACTATAGGAGAGTCTAGGTCCAATTTTGGGCTTTTTGAAGGAACAAAAGAAGCCTTTTTAATTAAACAAATGGTTATGACTGGTCATTTTTTCAAGTCCCCTAAGTTTCTTAATATATTAGGAGAAATGGTAGAGACTCATTCTTGAAGGGAAGGTCCATGCATGACATATTTTAATCTGTAGAAATGAAGTAAGTATACATGTGTAACACTGCCAGTGAAGAAAAGCCTTTAATGGGTTAACATTGAAAAGGGAAGGATAGGGTATTAATATTGGTTGCTTGCTTTTTTACTTTTTAAATTAACTTTTATTTAAGAATAGAAAATCCTATACCCAATTGTCCCTATTGGTAACATGTTATATTAGTATGTACCTTTGTTAGAATTAATGAACCAATCAGTTCAGTTCAGTTCAGTTCAGTCGCTCAGTCGTGTCCGACTCTTTGTGATCCCATGAATCGCAGCATGCCAGGCCTCCCTGTCCATCACCAACTCCCAGAGTTCACTCAGACTCATGTCCATTGAGTCAGTGATGCCATCCAGCCATCTCATCCTCTGTCGTCCCCTTCTTCTCCTGCCCCCAATCCCTCCCAGCATCAGAGTCTTTTCCAATGAGTCAGCTCTTCACAATAGGTGGCCAAAATAGTGGAGCTTCAGCTTCAGCATCAGTCCTCCCAATGAATATCAAAGGTTGATTTCCTTTAGGATTGACTGGTTTGATCTCCTTCCTGTCCAAGGGACTCTCAAGAGTCTTCTCCAACAGCACACTTCAAAAGCATCAATTCTTTAGTACTCAGCCTTCTTTATGGTCCAACTCTCACATCCATACATGATTTTAATATTTATTTTTATTTATT
The DNA here is from genome assembly GCF_042477335.2 of Ovis canadensis. Lineage (NCBI taxonomy): Eukaryota > Metazoa > Chordata > Mammalia > Artiodactyla > Bovidae > Ovis > Ovis canadensis. The sequence continues at coordinate 75,445,026 of NC_091252.1, forward strand.
TATTTGGTTGTGCTGGATCTTAGTTGCAGCACTCAGATCTTCAGTTGCAACATGGGAACCCTTAGTTGTGGCATGTGGGATCTAGTTCCCTGATCGAGCCTGGACCCCTTGCATTGGGAGTGCAGAGTCTCAGCCACTGGACCACGGGGGAAGTCTTATTTTAAGAGTGAGATAGCTGGTATCAGAGAGTGTCGTTGACTTTCTCAGAGTAGCTAAGGAAGTAGTAAAGCACTGATTAGACCCGAGCCTTCTGGCCTCAGTTCCATTTTTTTCATATATCTTGCTATTTTCTCACTTGCAATACAATGATCACATTTATGTTTCCAAAATGTACTGCACATGTAGTGTACTGCACAGTTTAGAATATAGTTAAATAAGAACTCCCTTACTCCCACTAAAAAATATAGAATTGTTTGTATGAATTTTCATCTGATTTTCCAAAACCAGAGAGACTTATTTGAGCCACAGAAATCTATATTGAAGCTGCCAAAATATAATTGGTCTTTGAATGATAGATATTATTGCTATAATATGTTTAATAATCCTTTGTTTCCTTCTTGAAAGTCCTATGTCACAGAAGATGCATTTTGACTTCTATTTTACTCAGAAGTGACTTCTATTTTACTCAGAAGTGATATAAAGAATGTGAGCCAGGTTTTGAGTTGAGTCATAGTAGTGTAGGAGGTTTTCTTTTTTTTCTAAACTAACAAGGTTACCCACAAACAATTCACATCAGAAACAAAACACATGATCAATGGAAAGTGAATTCATGGGACTGTTCACTATTTTTAGTTATTTACATCATACTTCATTGCAATTCAGTTATATAAAATCCCCATTCTAAAGTTTCAGCTCCTCTCAGAAGCACAATGTTAGTTGCAACATGGCTGATAGGAAAATTGTGCCTTCAAAAATTTTGAATGTGCCAGAGAAAAAGCTAAAAAAAAAGCAATCAAGGCAATAAGATAAATTATTAGCCATTATTTTAAGCAGGTCTGTTTTTTTCCTCTCACAGCTGTATTTCACTGCTTGACAATAATCATTAAAATAATCTAAAATATAGATCTATGTGAGCCAAAGGTTTCCATAACACAGTAGAAGCATGAGATAATCATTTCTTGTGTTGACTTAAAACATAAATGGGTGATTATTCCTAAAAGATATTTTCTCCTTCACATAAAACAAGGAAATATACCAAAAAATACTGACTGGTCTTGGTAAGTAGATTTTAATTTGTATCTACACTGTGTTCTTCCCACTTCATTAAGCTTAGAATTTGTGACTGAACATCACTATCTGGGCAGCCTGCTGCCTAGTTGGAGATGTCAGAAGCAATTATTTTCACAGATTTAAGATTTTATTATCACACATACCCTGTCTTTAGCTATCTGAATGGACAGCCCAATCAAGAATGATATATATTTTATCATCTCTTCCTTGTTGTTGTGTGATTTTAATAACAGTTCCAGTAAGTCCCATGTTGCACAACAAGCATGCAATGCAGCAGCTGGCTGGATGGTTAAATAGAGCCATCCCAAGTTAGAAGATTACTTTTCTTTCCCCTCTAATATCAACATCTTTCTGAAGAGTCAATGAGCTTTATTAGACTTAGTAGTAAAGAACTTCCCAAAAGCCACACCTCATTTTCAGTGATGTTGGAAATAACTCCAAAAAAAAAAAAATGTGTCTACAGGTAGGTTGTTGAAATAACAACTTCACTTGGTATTAGTAAAAAGCTCCCACAAGTTTATATTTTTGGAAGAGGCCTGTGTTATACTGCTTGTTTTTCTTATGGGTTTATGTTCCCTAGCAGAAGAGTGGTATTAATATATCTTCTCAAAAAAAAAAAAAAAAAAAAAAGAGACAAACCTAGAAATCATCACAGACCCTGCCCTTTCCTTTTCATTCCATCAGAGACCAAGTCATGTGGAGTTTGACCTGTACCATTTCATAATCTCTCTATCTGCACTTCTAGTCTCTTAGTTTTTTCTTGCCTGAGCTCTTACAAAAGAATTCTATTTGTTTTGCCTAATTCCTTCATCCATGTAATCACCACAAAGCTTTTAAAAAATACAAATTTGATCACATGCTTCTTTTACATATGCTTCTACTGAATCTTCTTCCTTCACCTAAAGACTGTCTGGCTTTACTCTCTTAAAGAGCAAATAAAAATACATCTTTTAGAACACAGTATATTGTCACATGCTCTCTGAAGATTCTCCTGACCCCATTGGAAGGCAGAACCACTCTCTTCTTTGTCTCGTGGTTTATACATCTTTTGTGTACCCTGTAATGCTTATTATGGTAAATGTTTACTACTCTGTAGAACATCTACAGATTTAACTCTTCATATTTACTATGTGAATTAGGTATCCTTTCATGCACACTCATGTTTGAGAATCATTGTCAGTCTTGAAGATCAACCTGTGTTTCTGCTGCTCTTATTGTGGCTGATCACAAACTTGGTTTGGGGCAGTGGTACTCCCACTTATTTAATGGAAGGATTGCCAAGATGTTAGATAATGTTAAAATTCCTGGAACCTCAAAAGAAATCAATTCCTGATTGGAAAGTAAAGAGGAAAGATCTAGAAATCTGCCATTTCTACAAGCACTGCAGGTAATTTTGAAACAGGTGCATAAGGATCAAACTTTGGGAAACTTAACTCTTCCAGTTATCTGTTGTTGTGTAATCACCTACATTTAATGGCATAAAAAACCTATTAGAGTCATAAAAAGCAAGTGTTTTATTATACCCATGGATTCTGAAGGTCAAGAATTTGTAAAAGACACAGCAAGAATAAGTTGGTCTGTTTGTGATCTCTGGGATCTGAACAGGGAAGATTCAGATATCTAGGGGCGTCTTGATTGACTGAGGGCTGGAATAGATAGGGAACAGGGTCTCTTGCACTGGGGTTTTCTCATATGCTTAGCTCTGGGGCTAAGATGGCTCAAAGTTTGGATTTGAGACTGTCAACAAGAGCACCTTATATGTGGCTTGGACTTCTCACAGCCTAGTAGCTGGGTTCTGAGACTTTCAAGAGAGCAAGCATCCTGAGAGAAGTAGGCAGAGGCTTCATGACCTGTTATGACCCAGCTTCACCTTCCCAGGTAGTTGCAAGTCCATCCAGATTCAAGGTGTGTGGTGGCTTAGACCCTATCTCTCAATGGGAGAAGTGTCAAAAAATTGGAGGTCATATTTTAAAACTGCCACACTGATTTGTATTTTGCTTTTTGTATACATTCTCTTCTCTTCCTGTAAACTATTCAAAGATAAAGATGGTATCTTATTTAGTTTTGAGCTCTTGGGACTTCAGACAAGTCTTAGTACTTAATATAAACCGAGTAAATACTTGTTGCTTTTAACTTATCTAAAGGTCAACAACTATACCCCTTCAATTACTGGGTATTATGGAATATTGATCTAGAGACAGCTTTTCAGCAAGAAATTCTTTATACAAGACAAGGGACTTGCCTCATAAAAGTTCACTGATTGATTTTTCATTGCTACTTGAATTCTAGTTTCATCATTTCATGACTGTGAGATCTTGGGCAATTTACTTAAACCTCCATATTTCCATGAGATGTCGTGGGATTGAAGAGAAAAGCCCTCTCCTTGTAAAAGATATTATTATTCTTACAATAGCTATTAACTTAATTGTCAATAGTCAACCAACCACTAATCAACCAACTATTAATGTGATAAACAGTTAAAATTATTGCAAGAAAGCCTCATAAAATTTACCTGTGTTTGTAGACATACATACGCGTGTGCTCAGTTGTGCTCAGTTGCTATAGTTGTGTCTGACTCTTTGTGACCCACTGAACTGTAGCGTGCCAGGCTCCTCTGTCCATGCAGTTCTCCAGACAGTAATATGGGAGTGGGTTGCCATGCCCTCCTCCAGGGAATCTTCCCAGCCTAGGGAGCGAGCCTATGTCTCCTGCATCTCCTGCATAGCAGGTGTATTCTTTACGCACTGAGCCACTTGGGAAGCCCATAGGTATGCACATACATGCTAATATATGTGATTCGCTAAAAGTACACGTTTTTAGAGAAGTGAAACATATTTCACAAAATACAGAAATCATAAATGAGCAATTCAATGAATTTTTACAATGAACACACCCATGCCAATACCACCTAGATCACAAAAAGAAACTTCTGCATTCCAGAAGGTTCTCTTATCTTCCTGCCAGTCATATTTTATCAAGGGAGTCTTCTCTTTTGACATCTACCAACATACATTTTTTGCCTGTTTTTGAATTTTATATATGTGAAGTCATATACTATACACTCTTGTATCTGCCTTTTTTTGTTGTTGTTCAATACTAACATTCCTGATATTTGTCTATGTTTGTTCATAACAAAAATATTTCATTTAATTATTATATAGTATTTTATTATGAATATATTTCACTTTTTATGGATATTTGGGTTGTTCCTAGTTTTGGTTACTATGAATAATGCAGTTATAAACATTCTTCTATTTATTTTTTGACACAGATATGTGTTCAGTTTTGGGGTATACATGTAGGAGTGAGGGCTTCCCTGGTGGCTCAGAAGATAAAGAATCCACCTGCAATGTGGGAGAACTGGGTTCGATCTTTGGGTTGGGACAATCCCCTGGAGGAGGGCATGGCAACTCACTCCAGTATTCTTACCTGGAGAATCCTCATTGACAGAGGAGCCTGGCAGGCTACAGTTCATGGGGTTACAAAGAGTCAGACACAACTGAGTGACTAAGCACACCACAGCACACATGAGGAGAGGAATTTGTAAGTCACAGCGTAAGACAATTTCTGTTAAAATAAGTCATACAGTAAGACAGTTTCTGTTAGAATGTGTCAAAGAATAAGACAGTTTTCTATTTTTTTCCTTGTTATTCTGAAGGAATAAACACACACACATGTTCTGTATATATACATATATCTTAGTTTGTGTGTATATATGTATATATCTGGACAAGAATCTCTAGTTGAATATATGTATACAAATATCTTTCCCCTCTCTGTGGTTTACCTTCTTATTAATCAAATGATCACTTTGATGAATAGAAGTGACTTTTAATACAGCCCAGTTCAATCTTTTCCTTTATAGTTAATGCTATATGCGTAATGTATAAGAAATCTTTGTCTAGCCTAAGATTATAAAAATATTCTTTTATGTTTTTTTCCAAAAGACTTATTGTTTTGCCTGAAAAGGTGAAATTTAGGTATCCAGTCCCCTGGGATTGATTTTTGTCTAAAGATTATTATAGCAGTTATTGCTTTTGTCCCATATGGATAGACATTTAGCTCTGCATCAGTTTTTGAAAAAAGATGATCTGTTCTTCATACTCTAATTCATCAAGTCTAATTTTTGACTCTCTATTCTGATCAATGAATCTAAAACAAGAATAAGTCTTGACTAGTAGTTTAAATTCTCCCAGATCATTCCCCCTCTGCCCGCCCCACAAGATTGTGTTAGAACTGGACATGGAACACCTGTCTGGTTCAAAATTGGGAAAGTCAAGGCTGTATATTGTCATCCTGCTTATTCAACTTATATGTGGATTACATCATGCTAAATGCCAGGCTGGATGAATCACAAGCTGGAGTCAAGACTGCTGGGAGAAATATCAATAACCTCAAATATGCAGATGATACCACTCTAATGGCATAAAGCAAAGAGTAACTAAAGAGCCTCTTGATGAAGGTGAAAGAGGAGTGAAAAATCTGGCTTAGAACTCAACATTCAAGAAACTAAGATCATGGTATCTGGTCCCATCACTTCATGGTAAATAGATGGGGAAAAAGCAAACACAGTAACAGATTTTATTTTCTTGGCCTCCAAAATCACTGCAGGAAGTGACTGCAGCCACAAAATTAAAAGACACTTGCTCCTTTGAAGAAAAGCTATAACATATCTAGACAATGTATTAAAAAGCAGAGACATCACTTTGCCGGCAAAGGTCTGTCTAGTCAAAGCTATGGTTTTTCCCAGTAGTTGTTTATGCGTGTGAGAGCTGGGCCATAAAGAAGGGTGAAAGTGAAAGTGTTAGTCGCTCAGTCTTGTCCCACTCTTTGTGACCCTATAGACTATAGCCCGACAGGCTCCACTGTCCATGGGGATTCTCCAGGCAAGAATACTGGATGGGTTGCCACGCCCTCCTCCAGGGGATCTTCCCAACCCAGGGATCGAATCCAGGTCTCCCATATTGCAGGCAGATTCTTCACCATTTGAGCCACCAGGGAAGACAAAGAAAGTGAGCACCAAAGAATTGATGCTTTCGAATTGTGGTGCTGCAGAAGACTCTTGAGAGTCCTTTTGACAGAAAGAAGATCAAACCAGTCAGTCTTAAAGGAAATCAACCCTGGATTCATTGAAAGGACTGATGCTGATGTGGAAGCTCCACTACTTTGACTACCTGATGGGAAGAGCCAACTCATTGGAAAAGACCCTGATGCTAGGAAAGATTGAAGGCAGAAAGAGAAGTGGGCAACAGAGGATGAGATTGTTGGTTGGTATCACCAGTGGACATGAATTTGAGCAAGCTCCAGGAGAAAAAGGACAGGGAAGCCTGGTGTGCTATAGTCAATGGGGATTGCAAAGAGCCAGACATGACTTAGGGACTCAACAACATCACCAAAGTTTGTCTTGGTCATTCTCGGTGTTTTGTATTTTCAAATACATTTTATTTTTATTTTATTTTATTTTTATTTTTATTTTTTTTAATTTTAGTTTTTTATTTTTTAAATTTTAAAATCTTTAATTCTTACATGCATTCCCAAACATGAACCCCCCTCCCACATCAGGTCTTAGCTGTGGCACATGGGATCTTCTTTGCAGCCTAAGGACTCTCACTTGTGGTGTGTGGGCTTAGTTGCTCTGTGGCCTGTGGGATCTTGGTTCTCTGATCAGGGATCTAACCCAAGTCCCCTGCATTGCAAGGCAGATCCTTAACCACCTGGGAAGTCTCTCAAATACACTTTAGAATCAACTTGTTGATTTCTACACACAAAGAAATCCTACTGGGATTTTTGTTGAATTTTTCTTAAATGTATAAGTTAATTTTGAGGAAATTGACATTGCCACAATATTGAATGGTATCCCCAGTATGTTATTGTTGTTTAGTTGTTCAGTTGTGTTTGACTCTTTGTGATCCCATGGACTGCAGCATGCCAGGCTTCCCTGAGCTTCATCATCTCCCAGAGACTGCTCAAACTCATGTCCCGTGAGTTGGTGATGCCATCTAACCATCTCATCCTCTGTCATACCCTTTTCCTTCTGCCTTCAATCTTTCCCAACATCTTTTCTAATGAGTCAGCTGTTTACATCAGGAGGCCAAAGTATTGGAGTTTCAGCTTTAGCCTCAGGCCTTCCAATTTATTCAGGGTTGATTTCCTTTAGGATTGACTGGTTTGATCTTCTTGCAGTCCAAGGGACTCTCAAGAATCTTCTCTAACACCACAGTTCATGGCAAATTCCTCTGTTTATTTAAGACTTTTTACTTTTCCTCAGTAGTGTTATGTTATTGTTAATATAAAGATGTTCACATATTTTAATAGGTTAATTTCAAAGTATTTCATATTTAATGCAATTTAAGTGGTATCAATTTAAAATTGCATTTATTATTACTTTTTATTAATTATTTGTATACAAACGATATTTGTGTATATTTTTAACATCCAGCAACCTTGATAAATTCACATAGCAATTTTAATAGTTTACAATAGACTTTTTTTGGCTTTCTAAACACAGTCATACCATCATGAATAGCAATAATGTGATATCTTCCTTTTCCATCTTTATGTATATATGTATATTTTCTTTTTATCTCTTCTTCACTTAGGTTAAGAATCTCAATAACATAATTTATATAAGTTGGTAGGAAGCATCCTTATTTTTGCACCTGAATGGAAAAAAATCTCAGTGTTTAGTCATGTATGATTTTTGCAGAAAGAGTTTTGGATCTGTATTTATCAGGTTAAGAAATTTTCCTTCTGTTATTGATTTGCTATACATTTTTGCCATGGACAAGTTGAATTTTGTCAGTTGAATTTTATCCATTGAGATGGTCATATATTTTTTCTCCTTTCATCTGTTAATATGTGAACATTAATTTTTTTAATATAATGTTAAAAATTACATTCTGGAGTAAAAAGGACACTTGATATGTTATTCTTTGGATTTGTTGGATTTGTTTTGCTGATATTTTGTTCAAAACCTTTATACCTACATTCTTTTTAAAAAAATTTTTAATTTTTACTTTATTTTATTTTACAAAACTGTATTGGTTTTGCCATACATTGACATGAATCCACCACGGTTGTACGTGAGTTCCCAATCCTGAACCCCCATTCTTGAGGGAATTTGGCCTATAATTTTCCTTTTGTAAAATGTCTTTGCCTTTGATGTCAACGTCATGCCAGCCCAATAGAAAAAAAATTGGGAAATGCTCTACATTTCCTGTTCTCTTCATGAGTTTGTTTAAGATTGGTGTTTCTGTGTTTGTGCTTTTTTCTCCTTAAAAGTTGAAAATAAATTGTGAGGATAACTGCAATCTGACTTTCCTTTGCAGGAAGGTTTTCATTATGGATTTTTTATTTAATGGAATATAAATGGGTAATATCCCATTAAATAAAATAAATCAGATATTTCTGTTTTCTGAGTCAGATTTGGTAAAATGTGTTTTCTAAAGGAGTCTTTCATTTTACCTGATTATTCAAATGTATTGGCATTAAAGTATTTATAATATCCTCATTATTTTTAATGTCTTTAAGGTATGTAATTTTCTCCTGCAATTTGGTAATTTGCATCATTTTTTTTTTCCTTCTATCTAGGTAGGGTTTATCTTTCTAAAAAAGCAACTTTCAGTTTTATTGATTTTCACTATTATACATTTGTTTTCTATCTTATTAATTTGCATTCTTATCTTTATTATTTATTTTCTTGTGCTTTTTTTCAGAAATAATTTCCTTTCTTTTTTAGTTCTTGAAGTGGGTGTATGGATCATTGAATTTTTGCCTTTTTTCTTTTCCAACATATACATTTATTATTAGAAATGTCCTTTTAAGCACTGCTTTAGCTACATTCTACAAGTTTTGCTGTTGCACTTTTGATAATTATTATATACAAAGTATTTTCTAATTTTCTTTTACATTTTTTATTACTTTGAATTATTTTACAGAAAGTGAAAGTGAAAGTCACTCAGTCGTGTCTGACTCTTTGCCACCCCATGGACTATACAGTCCATAGAATTCTCCAGGCCAGAATACTAGAGTGGGTAACCTTTCCCTTCTCCAGGGGATCTTCCCAACCCAGGGAAAGAACATAAGTCTGCTACATTACAGGTGGATTCTTTACCAGCTGAGCCACCAGGGAAGCCCATGAATTTTGAAATGGGTAGCCTATGCCATCTCCAGCTGATCTTCCAAACCCAGGAATAGAACCAAGTCTCCTGCATTGCAGGCAGATTCTTTGCCAGAAGTGTTGATGAATTTCCAAACTTTTGGAAATGTTTTAATTCTTTTTTGTTATTGATTTATAGTTTCAATTTACTCCTATCAGTAAACATATCCTGTATCATTTATACCTTCTGGAAATTCGGATAATTTTTATAAATTTTCCGGCAGTATCATTTATATCTTCTGAAACATTTGGATAACTTTTACAAATTTCCCAGCATATGATCACTTTGGCAAATGTTTCTTATGGATTTGGAAAAAAAATATGTATTCTAGGGTTGAATATGCTGTCCTATATAGGTCAATTAGGCCAAGTTTTTTTTCAAATCTTCTACATCTCCACAATATTTTTTATTTTTGGTCTTCTTTTGAAAGATACATACCAAATAGTCCAAATATTTTTGTAAATTTTTTCTCTTAGTACTATTAATAGTTTACTTTATATATTTTAATACTTATGTGCATATATTTTTAGAATTGCTTTATCTTTTTGGTGTACTTAATTCTTTATTTTCAGGACATGTTTCTCTATGTCTAGCAAGTTTGCTTTAAAGTATATTTTGTTTGATAATGGTAAAATTATATCAGTTTTATTTTGGTCAATATGTTAATGGTAGATCTATTTTCATCTCTTTATAGTCAATATTTTTTGTACTTACATTTAAAGGTATCTCTTGTAAATAGCATAAAGTTGTCTTTTAAGGAAAATCTAGTTTGAAAATCTTTGTGCTTTAATTGGAGTCTTTAGCTTATTTATATTTTATGTAATTTTATATAATTGGATTAAATTGACCAGCATACTATCTCATATTCATTTGTCCCATTTGTATTCGTTCTTGGTTTTCAATTTTTCTTATCTTCCTTTTATTAATTAGAAAATTTTTTATGATTATACTTTCCTTTCTATTAGTTATACATATTTTGTGCTTTGTAAACAATGCTTTTTGTGATTTTAAAGAGTACACTATGCTTTCTTTGTACTATAGTTTGTATATTATAAGTTAGTACTTTTGCTACTTCACAGAAAACATGAAGTCTTTAAATCATTTTCATGCCATTTACTTTCTCTTATTAATACTTGTGGTTATTTTTTAAAGCATATAATTATATATTTTAAACTCCATAAAGCATTAATATTGTTTTATGCAACCAACAGTTATTTAGTCTACACACTTACTTACTTTTCTTATTGGTCTTCATTTCTGCCTACATATTCCTACCTCTGAGATTATTTTTCTTTGCCCATGAAAATATTCTTTTTGTTTGGGTCTCTTGGAGAGAAATTTTCTTAGATTTCTTTTTCTTTTTTGGTCTAAAAATATGGCCTTCATCTTTGCTGGAATAGAATTTTAAGGTGGCAGTTATCTCCTTTCAACAATTTAAAGTTGAAAATTGTTGTTTTCTTCTAATTCGTTTAGTTTCTGTTGAAAAGTTAACTGTCAGTTAACTGTTTTTAGTATTTCTTTAAAGTAATGTGGCTTTTCCTCTGGCTGCTTTTATGATATTCTTTGTCCTCAATGTTTAGTAGTTTGAATATTATGTGCCTAGTTATGATTTTTCTCTGCTTATGTCCCATTTGGGGCTTCATGAATCTGTGACTTAGTAATATATCTATTATGTAATTGTGGGAACTATTTCTTCAAATATTGTTTTTGCCTCATTCTCTCTGTAGTCTCCTCTGGGGTTCCAGTTATAGATATTTTAAGCTATTTCATCATGTTTCATTTAAACTTAAAAAAAAAAGTATTTTCTGTTCTTTTCCATACAGGATATATTTTGCTGATCTATCTTTCACTGCCCTTTTCTCTCATTTCTGTTGTATCTAATATGCCATGGAATATTATTTTCAGTTTTTCTGTTGTTTACATCTAAGATTTCAATGTGATTCATTTTTATGGATTCCAGTTCCTTAGTGCATTCTCCACCTTAAATATTTTCTTAAATATAGTAACCACAACTATTTTAAAATCAGTGTCTGATTAACTTCAATTTTATTTTTGTTTGCAGTGTGATTGTTTCTATTGCCTATGTTTCTTTTTCAGATGCTGGCTTTTTGCATCTGTCTTCTGGTATTCCTGGTAATTTTGGATTGAATGTCAGACACTCTGTGTCTAGGTTATTTTCTTCCAGAGAGAATTGGCTTTACTTTTCCCAGGCAGTTAGAAGAATGGAAGATCATTTTTACTCAGTCAAGGACTGAGATGATTCCAGGTCTATTTCTGGTTTTCCCTCACTCGTGGATCTATTCCTTCATAGGTCTCAATGGAAAATTTGGGACATTTCCCATGATCTTTTCTACTCCTTGGCTTGCACTGTTCTTCATTTCTTGACTCTCTAGCATGATACTATTACACAAATCTTTGATTAGGTTTTTGAGTTCTTAGTTATGGGTTTCTGCTTGGCTTTTCTGGCTCTCATCTTATGCAACTTTGTATTTATAAAGATTAAGAGAAATGTTAAATGTTGGGGCATCTTACCTAGGGTTGTGGCATATCTGAATGTAAAGATTTTGAAACTAGGGTAAGAAATTAGGTGGGTTTTCTTTTCTTTTTTTTTTTTTTTTTGGTTGATTAAAAAAAAAATTCCTCAAATAACATGTTATTTGTAGGACCATTTTTGTTTTCAAAGCTCTTGGTACAATTTTCCCAGGAATTTGTGTCCAAGAAAGAACAACAGAAATCTCACTCTTGGTAAAGTATTTTTCCTTTTCCCCAAGTGAATCAGAAAGCAAAACAAGTATAAGAGGTCAGGACATACACTATGAGCTGTGGATGAGACAGCAGGGGAACAGGGCTTTATCATCATACTAACCTGTATTCCACTCGTGGCCTCTTTTGCTAATAATTATGTGACCTTGGGAAAAAATACTTAGTTGCTCAGGGTTCTATTTTTCACAGTTGTGAAGTGCCATTCTCATAAGACTTTTGTGAGGATTAATTGGGAGACGTATAAAAGGACAAGCACAATGTATAACAGACTAGGTGCTTGAATTCTCCCGTCTGTTATTCCATCAGTGTAACTGTGATTGTGGAAGGTCCACATATCACTGTAGGCTGTTTGCTGTCTGTGTGGTTAGTCCAGTTATTTAGGACTAAGTGACAGTGAGACCTGAGTCATGGGTTAAAAGTTTGCATGAGTCAAAAGCATCTCACTCTGTCTCTGTCTCTCTCTCTCTCTCTCTCTCTTTTTTTAAAATGACCTCTATATCACGGCTGGGCTTCCTAGGTAGCTCTGTGGTAGAAAATATGCCTGCCAAAGCAGTAGATGCAGGAGGTGCAGGTTCGGCCCCTGGGTTGGGAATGTCCCTCAGAGGAGGAAATGGCAAGCCACTCTAGCGATTTTGCCTGGGAAATCCCATGGACAGAGGAGCCCAGTGGGCTGCAACCCATGGAGTCACAAAGAATTGGACACAACTGAGCCACTGAGCATGCACGCACATTACGTCATGGTTATAAGATAACAAAGAGAAAATGTTGGCAAAAACCATTGCATACCCACCTTCTCTGAAAGGAAAAATAAAACTGTGCCTGGGAGGTGGGTCAATACCATTGACCTTCACATATGAAGTGTAGTATAGGACATAATACGAGGCTCTTTGAGACTTTATTCAAGCCTGATTCTGTCCCATGGCCTTAAGGTAGAAGACAAAGAGCCACAGCAGCTTTGAAAAGGAACAGAGGTGACCTTGTTGTTACAACCCACATTAGCTCTCCAGCATTTCTAAAGCTTATTCTTAGAGCTAAGGGGCTGAGCAAGCTCTCACTGAGCAGTAAATGGTTCCGTATTTGCCTCCCAAATCTGTGTACTTCTGGTGCATGACTCATTGCTTTCGGGTGCAATAACTTGAACTACATAAAACCAATTTTCATTCTAAATATAATTTTGACTCTTAGGGAAATAATATACAGCATGCATCACTTGAATTACAAAGTAGATAAAAATAGTCAGAATTAGGTTATCATCTGTACGTCAAACAAGGTGATTTCTCAGCTGCATTTTGAACTGTGGCATGCAGCAATTTTATAAGTAAACTTAATTTAAATATGGCACATACGCACACAGTTCTCTCTAAGGTATTCAAGTAACTGGAGAATGATGCCGGTTTTGTTCTAAGAGTTCACTTGCATTCTTTGGCTTTTTGATTTTAAGCAGCTTTTATACTTTATTTCTTGAGAGCAACATATTGCCATCCTCTGGTACCTTACGTGATTTAAGTTGTTGATTTAAATTGGCAGCATTCGCAGTATTAAGAGTGACTGTTTGATGGATCATTAGATTTGATTTTAGGGTTTTCCTTGCCTGTTTACATTAATCAGTTTTATGTACCTTGGGCCTTGGTTCTTTTTCCCAGTTCACATAAATATTGATGTCATCTTCAATTGGAAGTTTCAGAAAAGAAATTGGAATGAGAAAGCTGGCTCCAATAGCCATCAGTTGTAAAAGCAATTCCCGTCATATCTATCAAAATTAGCTACTTTTTCAGTACATAAAATCCATTTATGCAAAAGGAAAATCAAATAAACTCTCATTAAAAAATCTGTATTGTTTTTTTCCATTTCCATCATTAAAAAATGATTTTCTACCACTATCAGTCAAATTATAGTATTTTTCTAATAACTCATATGAGTAACCTACCAGTCTGTAAAATAAATAATCGTTCCTGAAATTAACTGTTTACTTTCTTTATTCATTTTAGACTTTTAGTTTCATAGTAATTTAGTTTAAAATAAGGTCATACCATAGCTTCGTTACCTGATGTGAAGATTTGGGGAAGACTGAAGGCAGGAGAAGAAGGGACCAACAGAGGATGAGATGGTTGGATGGCTTCAACGACCCAATGGACATGAGTTTGAGCAAACTCTGGGAGACAGTGAAGGACAGGGAAGCCTGGTGTGCTACAGTCCATGGGGTCGCGAAGAGCCAGACATGACTGAATGACAACAACAACAAATAGCTTGATTAATTGGGGTGAGATTTTATCACGTCTGTGTAATAGGGATGTACTAGGTAGAGCTCTTATAGGATGATGAGTGGGAATAAAAACAACTCTTCTGAGGGCTGAGTGCTCTGGAGCCCTGGAGCTCTATAGCTAAAACGTCAACACATAAACCCTAATAGGAGGAAAATTGGAGGGCAGTCATCTTAATCTACCTAGAATTTTCTGACTCCTTCACCCCTAACCTACTTTGTATCCTATTAAAAAACTCTAGAAACATATTGTTCAATATAGTAGCCAATCTGTGGCAATTTTTAAAAACAGACTTTACTTTTTTGAGCAATTTTATGTTCACAGCAAAACTGAGAGGAAGGTACAGAGATTTCTCCTATGGTCCTGACCCTACATGTGCAGAGCCTCTCCCATTATCACCCCCTCCAGAGAGGTGCATTTGTTACAACTGATGAACCTACATTTGTTCACACATTATTATCACCCCAAATCCTTATTACATTAAGATTCATTTTTGGTGGTGTATATTCTATAGTTTTGGACAAGTTTATAATGACATGTACATACCATTATACTACCATACAGAACAGTTTCATTGTTCTAAAAATCCTTTGTTCTTGCCTATTCATCCCATCCTTTCCCTTAACCCCTGGCAACCACTGATCTTTTAACTGCCTCCATGGTTTGTCTTTCCAGAAAGTGTAATACAGTTGAGATCATACAGTATGTAGTCTTTTAAAATTGGCTTCTTTCACTTAATAACATGCCTTAAAATTCTCTCCATGGCTTGGTATCTCATTTCCTTGGAATGCTGAATAATATTCCATTGTCTGGATGTATTATGCTTTTATTTATCCACACATCTACTGAAGGCCATCTTTGTTACATACATTTGTTACATACAAGTTTTGCCAACTATGAATAAAACTAAACATCCAAGTGCAAGCTTTTGTAGGTGCATATGTTTTCAACTCCTTTGGGCAAATTGTGCTGCAAGTGTCTGTACCATTCTGCATTCCTACAAACAATAAATGAGAGTTCTAGTTGCTCTGCCTCCTTACCAGTATTCTGTGTGCTCAGTATTCTGGATTTTGACCATTCTAATAGGTGTGTAGTGGAGTCTCATTGCTGTTGTAATTCTCATTTCCCTGATGACACATGAGATGGAGCATGTTTTCATATGCTTATCAGTCATCCATATATTTTCTTTTGTGTGGGGTTTGTTCCGGTCTTAGCTTATTTTTTAATTGTGTTGTTTTCTTATTGTTGAGTTTTAAGTATTCTTTATATATTTTTGATAATAGTCCTTTATTGAGTATGTCTTTTGCAAAAAGTTTTCCCAGTCTGTGACTTGTCTTTTCTCGTCTTGACAGTACCTTTCTTTTACAGAATAGAAATTTCTAATTTTAATGAAGTCTAGCATATTAGTTCTTTCCTTCATGCATTGTGCCTTTGATATTATATCTAAAATGTCATCTCCAAAACAGAGGTCATCTAAATTTCTCCTATTATATCTTCTGGAAGTTTTATAGTTTTGTATCTTACATTTAGATCTATGATCCATTTTAAGTTAATTTAGGGGGAAGATATAAGGTCTGTGTCAGGATTTTTTTTTTTTTTTTGCATGTAGATTTCTAGTGTTCCAGCACCATTTGTTGAAAAGACTATCTTTTCTCTATTGTATTGCCTTTGATCCTTTGTCAAAGGTCCTTACTATGCATATGTGGTTCTTTTCCTGGGTTCCCTGTTCTGTTCTATTGATCTGTCTATTAAATTGCCAGATAATAATCTATCTGTACACTCTTTTTATTAGCTTAAAGGAGGTCTTGAAGTTGGTTAGTGCCAGTCCTCCAGCTTTGGACATATATAGACAACTTCATCCAAGCACAGTAGAATATACATTCTTCTCAAGTTCATCTGGAAAAATCACCAAGATAGACCACATTCTGGACCACACAACATACCTTAATGAGTTAAAAAAAATGGAAGTCATTTAATGTCTGCTTTCAAGCTAAACTATAAATCAATAACAAAAAATGGCTGTAAAACCTCAAAATACTTGGAGAATAAACAGCATATTTCTAAATAACATGGGTCAAAAAAGATACATAAAAGAAATCTTAAAATATTTTTAACTAAATGAAACTGAAAGGAAAACATCAAAATTTGGGGGATGCAGTGAAAGCAGTACATAGAGAGAAATTTATAGTATTGAATAAATATATTAGAAATGAGGAAAGATCTACAATCAGTCATCTAAATGTCCACCTTAGAAATTAGGCCAATGAAGAGCAGGTTAAATCCAAAGTAAGCAAACTAAGAGAAGTAATAAAGGTTAGAGCAGCAATCAATAAAATTGGAAGTAGAAAATCAATGGAGAAAAATCAATGAAACCAAAATAATCTTTTCTTTCTTTTTTTAAAAAATGGTAAAATTGATAAGCTTCTAGCCAGGCTAAGTAAAAAAAGAGAGGACACAAATTACTAACATCACAAATGAAAGAGGGAATATCACCACAGATCCCATGGTCACTAAAAGCATAATAAGGGAATGCTGTGAATAACTCCATGTCTCCTTTATAACCTAGATGAAATGGACCAATTCTACGAAAGACACAATCCACGAAAACTCACACAGGAAGGATGAAACAATCTGAATTATATCTATTATATATATATAGAGAGAGATTATATATAGGATTATATCTATTAAGTTAATCAATAATTAACACCCCAAACAGAAAGCATCAGGCTCTGGTTTCACTGGTGAATTTTACCAAACATTTAAGGGAAAAATAATGCCACTCATCTACAATTTCTTTCAGAAGACAGAAGGAGAGGGAATACTTCACAACTTATTCTACAGGGCTAGCATTACCCTGGTATCAAAATCAGACAAAGACATTATAAGAAAAGGAAACTATAGACCAATATGTCTGATAAAGAAACACACGCAAAAATCCTCAGCAAAATATAAATTCAGCAATGTACAAGAAGAATTATATACCATGATCAAGTGAAATTTTTCCCAGGTATGCAAGACTAGGTCAACATTTGAAAGTCAATTAATGTAACTCATTCTGTTAACAAGCTAAGGATGAAAAATCACACAATCATATTAATAGATGCAGAGAAAATATTTGACAAAATCCAATACCCATTCACAATTAAAAAGTCTCAGTAAACTACAAATAGAGTGGAATTCTTCAACTTGATAAAAAAATATATATCTGCTGTGCTGTGCTTTGTCTCTCAGTTGTGTCCATCTCTTTAAGACCCCATGGACTGAAGCCCACCAGGCCTTCTGTCCATGAGGATTCTCCAGGCAAGAATACTGGAGTGGATTGCCATGCCCTCCTCCAGGGAATCTTCTCAACCCAGGGATCAAACCCAGGTCTCCTGCATTGCAGGCAGATTCTTTACTGACAGCCATGTATATTGAAACTGTTGTTAGAAGCAAGCGTGTTAAGGATTGTTATGTAGTCTTGGAGAATTGATCCCCTTATCATTATTTAATGCTCCTCTTTATCCCTGAAAACTTTTCTTGCTATATATTCTGCTTTGTCTGAAGTTAATACAGCAATTCCTAATTATTTTTGCCTAGTATTCCCATGGTGTATCTTTCTTCATCCATTTACTTTTAATCTATATATGTCTTTATATTTAAAAATGACATTATTAGACAACATACATTTGGGTCTTGTTTTGTGATCCACTCTAACCATCTCTGTTTTTTAATTGGTGTATTTAGAACATTGATATTCAAAATATAATTGATATAGTTGGATTAATATCTACCATATTTGTTACTGTTTTCTATTAGTTGTAGTTGCCATAGATTTTGCAATATACATTCATAACTAATCCAAGTCCAGTTTCAAATAACAGTATATCACTTTATGAGTACAGAAAGTACCTTAAAATGACAAAATAGTCCTATTTTTTTTCTGCTATCCTTTGTTATACCGTAATTCATCTTACTTATACATAAGGATATATATATACACTTTAGCACATGCATACTTAATTGAATACATTTCCTGAATCTGTGGTTTGGTGTCTGACATTAATTTGGGGAAATTCTGAGTCATTTTTTAAAAATATTTTTTCTGTATCTCTCTTTCTTCTCCCTTTGGTATTCCCATGGTATTCTCCTTTTGGCATGCATGTGTTACCCCCTTTACAGTTGTACCATGATCCTTGGACATTCTGTTATTTCAGTTTCTCTTTGAGTTTCAGTTTTGGTTTTTATTGAGATACTCTCAAGCTAAGAGATTTATTTCTCAGCTGCCTCCAGTCTGCTAATAAGCCCATCAAAATCATTCTTCATTTCTGTTAAAGTATTTTTTGTCTCTGCTGCTGCTGCTGCTAAGTCGCTTTAGTCATGTCTGACTCTGTGTGACCCCATAGATGGCAGCCCACCAGGCTCCCCCGTCCCTGGGATTCTCCAGGCAAGAACACTGGAGTGGGTTGCCATTTCCTTCTCCAATGCATGAAAGTGAAAAGTGAAAGTGAAGTCGCTCAGTCGTGTCCAACTCTTAGCGACCCCATGGATTGCAGCCTACCAGGCTCCTCCATCCATGGGATTTTCCAGGCAAGAGTACTGGAGTGGGGTGCCATTGCCTTCTCCCATTTTTTGTCTCTAGGATTTCATTTTGGTCCTTTCTTAGAATTTCTATTTCTCTACTTTCATTGCCCATCTATTTCTTATACGCTGTCTTCTAAATACATTGGAGCCCTCAGCACATTAATTACAGTTGTTTTAAATTCCAGATGTGATCATTCCAACATCTCTGCCATATCTAAGTCTGATTTTATGCTTTCTATATCTCTTCAGGATTTTTTGTCTTTTAGTATGTTTTATAATTATTTTCTTAATAGCTGTACACGGTGTTCTATGTAAAAAGAATTGCTCTGGATAGGCCTTTAGTAATATATTGGTGAGGCGTGGGGGGAGGAGAAGTATGCTGTAGTCCTATGATTAAGTCTCAGTTTTTTTTCAGTGAGCCTACGCTTCTAGATTACCAACTTCACAAGTGTTTCTCAGCAGGATGGTTAGAGTGGGCTGGAGTGGGGTATTTCCCTTCCTACATATGGAAAACTACAGACAGCTAAAGTTGGGTATTTGTCTTCCTCCAGATCAGATATGGCCAGATGAAGACCAAGCAGGTTAGGCTCTGGTTAAATAGTTTCTGCTGGGGACAGACCTTGCTAAGAACAGTGCTCTGGCATAATTCAAAATGATTCCTTTACCCCTACTGCTGCTGGAAGCATGAGGGGATTTTTCTCTGATAGTCAGTGTATGAGAAACTGTAGAGTTCTAGAAGCTAAAACTTAGAAGTATTTCTCATACACCCTGTTCCCCTCCAATAACCTGGTCTCCCTAGAGTTTTTATCTCACAGACATGCTCACACTGAGCCTCCAGTAATTCAATAATTATAGTTTAGGTCTCCCTATCCCTGGAGTGGTTTCCACAGAAGTGGCCGGTCCTGGGTTTCTGCTCCAGTAAGTTGTGCTTCTTTGTATCTGCCAGTCAAACTCTCCAGTTTGGGGGGCAGCAGTTTGCCCTGAAACCTCACTTCTCTAATGGATCTAAGATTTGTTTTTCCATTTGTTCAGGTTTTTACTTGTTAGGACACAGGGGTGATTTCTAACCTTCTTACTGGAAGGACCAGAAACTGAAAGTCATCTGGGTATTTAAATTTAAATTAATTAAAATTAAATAAAATTTAAAATTCAATTCCTCTGTCATTCTAGCCACATTCCAAAGGCTCAATATCCACATGTGGTAAGTGGCTATTGTGTTAGACAGTGCAGGTATAGAACATTTCCATCATCACTGAAATTAATATTGTATTACCCTCTTCTGTAATATCACATTAGTGCCCTTTCCTTGGCATAGAAAAGAGTAATTAGGATTGGGAAAAATAAAAGAAATAGTACAACCCAAACATTGGCTTTATCTAGAGTATTATCCTGGCTTCTTGGGAGCCTACGATTCTGCCAGCCAGATTCTGAACCATTAATCTGGCTTCCACTGTCAATATTTTATTAACAATGGAGATAGTCATGTGTTTTTTTTCCCGCATTTCCCTCCCCGAGTTCTCTTCTGAAAAGACTTTGCTGTAGTCCCTGACTTGTTTAATGAATTATTGTTAAATTCTTTGGCTTGTCATTATGTTTTTTCATCTGTGATATATTGTGGCTTATCAGCACACCAGGATATTCACTCACAATTTTAGAGTGCTTTTCAACTACCATTCCATTGCAATTTCTTTTCTCTTTTTCAAAATTGAGAAGAGGGTGCTTTTTTAGCTCGTTTGATTATCAGGCTCCAATTCAGCTGGAGAAACACAGATTAGCTAGTGCTTGAAAGCAAGGACCGTGATTCCTGAGCACAGCAATTCCTCTGCAACCTTCGCATAGGGTAGCTCTTCGCTTTACCACACCCTTGCTCCATGGGACTTGGTAGGCGGGACAGGTGTTCCTCTTGCTCCTCACTTCAACTTTCAAGCCATTATTCTCCCCCTCCTCTCTATAATCACATCTTTGTATCTCAGGTGTTTGTGCTATCTGCCACCCTTCTTTGTTGCAATCATCTATAAAACCACTATTACTTTCACATTTTGTCTGATGCTCTTTGAGAAGTTTTATTCCCTCCCATATTCTCTCTGGGCTTCCCAGGAGGCTCAGTGGTAAAGAATCCACCTGCCAATGCAGAAGAGGGGAGTTCAATCCCTGGATCAGGAAGATCCCCTAGAGGAGGAAATGGCAACCCATTCCAGTATTCTTATCTGGGAAGTCCCATGGACAGAGGAACCTGGTGGGCTACAGTCTGTGGGGCTGCAAAAGAGTTGGACAAAAGTTAGAGACTAAACCACAGCAGCAATATATTCTCTCTAGTACTGTTCCCATTACAAGTCCTTGTGACTTCAGTACCATGTGGATAACCCTTCAGTTCCTGGTCTCCCCGTTCCTTGTCCACCTTCTGACTTCAGTAACCATCTGCCTTGGTCATGCTCTAGACCTTGTCGTATTAACACGTTTAATCCTTCTATAATCGCCATTTCATACGTCCTCTTTTCCAACTACTGCCTTTTATCTTATTTCTCACTTTCTCTAATATTTTTACTTCAGCAGTACTGCTAGGCTCTACAACCCACCACTCCCTCATGTTCACACTTCCCGCCTTTCATCAACTCCCTTTGCCTCTCTCTCCCTTCTTCATACTCTTCTGGCAAAACCAACACTGCTGCCATCCAACTCTCTTGCCAAGCCTGCACTGGCTCCTTTACAGACTTGAAAAAAGCATCGGAGGGTCTCATTTTAAATTCAAGTCTAATAACTTTCCAGTGATCTCTCAGTTTTGCCAGGCAATCAGGCCACATTCCCCTAATACATCCATTCTCTCACTCCTGGATAACTGCTTCCACCTTCACTTTTATCCTCAAGCCTTCATTCTCCCTATTTTACTGATAAAAGAGTTGCAGTCATAGGTCTACCGTTCCATCTATTGCCTTTGTGCATTTGTGCCTGTTTTCTCTCCCTTCCCTTCTGTTGCTGTGGATGACCTGCCTGTGTTCCACTCAAAGGCCATTCTTTTCCTTCTGTACTTGATCCATCTCTTCCCCCATAGCCTAGCCACATGGCTCTAGCTTCTCTCCTTTCCCTGTCTCACAGTGTTAGTGCTAAGCCAACTACTGGGTTATTCCTGTTAGCAGAAAAACATGCTATTGTTTCTCCAATCCCTAGAAAAAAAATTATACTATTTAGGGCAAAATCTGAAAAAATAGAGAAAAACATATGCATATATATGTATTTACATATGTATATACATACATGTACAATTTATTGATGTTCTTTCTAGAAACAATTCCTATTATCCTCTTGATATTTTAATATTTCCTTCCAGTCTTTTTTCCTATATCCATATGCATTTTTATATAAGCAGTATATATATGTGCATATGCATATTTAAAGTTAAACCTAAACATATTTAATATGTGATGGTGATGGTGATGCCTAGCATTAGCTCTATACCAAGCAGAATACTCTGGCAGAATACAGAGGCAGAAGGGACTAATACTGCTGATGGAAGTTAAAATTTGCTTCATAGAAGAGATGCCATTTCAACTGGCTTTAAAAGATAAGCAGGAAGTTGCCATGCAGAGAATGGAGGAAAGGTCCAGAAGACTAAATCAGCATGTTCAGAAAATACTCTTAAGGAAAATGTAGTTACAGTGGGAAGGGAAATTATCTGAAATTGAAAAATTAAAAATATATACTTTTATGTTAATTCTAAAGTTCAGATAGTTGAATACATGTATTTCTTTAAATGTCTATAGCATTTTATTATTTTTAAAATTTTATGTATATTTTTAATTGAAGGATAATTGCTTTACAGAATTTTGTTAGTTTCTGCCAAACTTCAACATGAGTCAGCCATAGGTATACGTTAATACTTCTCAGGGAAAATTTGAAAAAATAGAGAAAAGCATATGTGTATATATATATATATATATATATTTATATATGTATATGCACACATATTGGAGAAGGCAATGGCACCCCACTCCAGTACTCTTGCCTGGAAGATCCCATGGATGGAGGAGCCTGGTAGGCTGCAGTCCATGGAGTCGCTGAGGGTCAGACACGACTGAGCGACTCCAATTTTACTTTTCACTTTCACTCTTCACTTTCATGCATTGGAGAAGGAAATGGCAACCCACTCCAGTGTTCTTGCCTAGAGAATCCTAGGGACGGGGGAGCCTAGTAGGCTGCCGTCTGTGGGGTCTCACAGAGTTGGACACGACTGAAGTGACTTAGCAGCATGTACACACATATACACACATGTACAATTTATTTGTGTCCTTGTAAAAGCAGTCTCTATTATCCTTTTGATATTTTAATATTTCCTTCCATATATCCATATACATTTTTATACAAGTGGGTTTTAATATGTAAATGGTTTTGCATTCTCTTCTTTCTTCCTTAATATTATATGGTAAATATACTTTGCTGAGAACTTGCAATCTCAGATTTTATATCACCTCTTATGTGTATTATTTCTAAGTAATTGTGCCTTTATAAGTATCACTGCAAATTAGAAAGCTGATATTAGTTTTATGGAGCAAAAAAATCTTGTTAGAAGCAGGATTCAAACTCAGGTCTGACCCCAAAGTACTTGTAACTTTTTAAACCTTCATCTGTTCAGTTCAGTTCAGTTGCTCAGTCATGTCCAAGTCTTTGTGACCCCATGAATCGCAGCACGCCAGGCCTCCCTGTCCATCACCATCTCCCGGAGTTCACTCAGACTCATGTCCATCAAGTTGGTGATGCCATCCAGCCATCTCATCCTCTGTCGTTCCCTTCTCCTCCTGCCCCCAATCCCTCTCAGCATCAGAGTCTTTTCCAGTGAGTCAACTCTTCGCATGAGGTGGCCAAAGTATTGGAGTTTCAGCTTTAAACCTTCATAGTGATATTTAATTGCTACATAATATTTCATTGTTATGAATATACCATAATTTACTTAAATATACCTCTATTTCCAGATATTTTGGCTGTTTGCAATTTGTCTATTATAAATAATACCAGTAATGAACATCTTTGGAGTCTGTTATTTCCTGTATTTAGGGCTCATGTATTACAAAAGATTCCTAGAATTCATTATTAGGTCAAAAGGCATGAAGCCCTAGCATATTGACATTTTGCTTTCCAGAAAAACCCATGGCATTTCTGGTATTGTATAAACAGTTTACTTCAATGAAAAGATTTCCTATCTTTGATTGATGGGCCACAGATGTAGCGCTTTATTGATCCCCTTATAATGAATTCACTACCATAAATGATTCAGTGCAGTACGTTCTTTATTCAACCTGTAATCCACAAAACAGTTACTTACCATAATAAAACTAATTATAATAATTGTGGGCTTAAGTAAAATTCCAGGATAATATAAATTATTTTTAAAAACCCCTAAGTAACAAAAACTGTAACAATGTCAACAAAATCAACCCCAGATTGCTCTTTCCAATCTATCTAAACATGTTTTGGTGTCTGAATAAAGAATGTGTTATTATTCCCCAACAAAGCCAAGTTTGCCCTTGTGTGTTTTACTTGGGATGAATGTTATTCAGAGGTGAGACTTTGATCACCACTTCTGTTTCTAGGACATGCTTTTACATTGGCAGTAACTGAAATTTATCCAAATAGACTTTCAAAGCTCCCAAGTGTTCTAAATTTATCTCACTCAATTTCTTTGGTTTAGAAACTAGTTTGGAAATCTCACAAGGCCAACTTGTCTTCAGTAATTTCTAGTGCTTCTTGTTTGGGGCAGGCTAGAAAAAGCTCCGAGATGCTGCTAAATTTGGTGCTTGGCAGAAGCCATAACACACAGAGAGAAATGCATGAAGTGTAAAACCTAAAATATCAAAACTCTTTGACATTTCAAACTAATTTCAAATGTAAAGAGATTATAAAATGATAACATCTGCATAAATCAGCTGTGTAGACAACCTATGTTAGTGAAAGAAAAAAAAAGGAGTCTAAATGGGATAATAAATTTCTTTAATATGTACCAATCATTTAAAAAATCTAATGTTTGCATATGAATGGAGTGATTTAGCCCACTAAAAAAAACTATGTATTTTTTTTCCTACTGATTAAAAACAGTGTTATAATTTGCCAGAGATGAACATTTAATGTATGGACCAACAAGAAACACTGTACTATGATAAGATATAGCATATTGTTCCTGGAGACCTGGGCTTAAATCCTGGCTTCACACATGTTTACTGTAAAACTTGGGGGGCAATTTACTCAAATAGTGTGCATCTTAGTTACTTCATCTTCAAGATGGAAATAACCATATCTACCACCCTGAATTGTTCTGAAGATCAAGATGAGACAATGTTCATGTAAGCATAAAAGCATTATGAAAACTCTAAAGCCCTCTATAAATATGAGATGTTCCTTTAACTTTTTCTTAATTGCTAATTATACTGAGTTCTTGGGATTAACTGAGAAGGAGGTTCTCAAGAAGTTTAAGAAAAAATTTACCTTTCAAATTTGGCAAAGGGAAATTGTTAATTAGAATGGGATGTTGTGTATGACTGTCTTTTAGGTGTAGATGTTTAGTCAGCTGTTAGTGAATTGTAGTTATCCCCCTCAAATCCCCATTCCATTCCTCCTTCTCCTAGTCAGTCATCAAAGAAATGCAGTGTGATTATTCAAGTGTCCTTTCAAGTGACAGGAACAGGGACAGTGAAAAATGAACTTTCATTAATAACATGGGCCTTTCCATGGATTTAAATACCAAAATGGAGTGTATATGTGTGAAAAAATGGTTGAATTCTAAGGATATATTTAGCCATTCTTTCCCCCCAACCCGTCCCCTTAACAAAGTGATGTCACTGTGAATAGAGTTTGACAGAGATGATGCAATATGAAAATTGCGTCTGTTTGATGATTGGGGAGATTCCAGGCAAATTGGATGTTAAGGGAAAACCCATAAATAAGTATTTGAATCCAGGCCCATTACTGGTTCTTAGGCACCCAAGTCAACTTCTTGGAAGGATAAGTCCTCTGATATGCAGATGTCCTTTCAGAGGCAATGTGTGCACAGTCCAGAGGAGATTTTGACTGAGGTTCTGTTGCATTTGGCTCCAGAGCTCAAGTTACTACTAGTAATAGGCTTTTATTCAAATATCTGTCTGTGAGTACTTGTAGTCAATGGAAATTGCTAGTGAGTAACAGGGAGATGGATTTGGCATTGCGTTTTGAAGAATGGAACAACTGCTTCGTATTTATCCTGTCTATGAATCTGCACTTCAAATATTTGTTAGTCATCCAAATAACTTCTCCCTGGTAAATAAATTTACAAAACCAACTTTTTTGGTTGTTGTAAATTTTTTGCCTTCCAACATTTTTGACCAGTCTTTTTAAGGTATTTATGTCAGGATTGAGTTTTCCAGGCAGATATGAATTAAAACAACAACAACAAATGAATTAAATATTACCTTCTTTCACCTGTGAATGCAAGATTCTCGTCTGTATTAAGACTAAAAATATATTCTAATTGTGAAAGATTCTAGCCATACATGAGCTAATGGAGTGGCTATTGTTTAATGTGTATACTTTGGCCACCTGATGCAAAGAGCTAACTCATTGGAAAAGACCTTGATGCTGGGAAAGATTGAGGGCAGGAGGAGAAGGGGGCAGCAGAGGGTGAGATGGTTGGATGGCATCACTGACTCAACGAACATGAGTTTTCAGTAAACTCTAGGAGATAGTGAAAGATAGGGAAGCCTGGGTGCGGCAGTCCATGGGGTCGCAAAGAGTCGGCCATGACTCAGTGACTGAACAATGAACAACAATGGGTATACAGTTTCAATTATCCAAGATGAAAAGAGTTCTGGAGATTGGTTGAGCAACATCAATGTGTTTTCAGTTCAGTTCAGTCTTTCAGTCGTATCCGACTCTTTGCGACCCCATGAACTGGAGCACACCAGGCCTCCCTGTCCATCACCAACTCCCAGAGTTCACTCAAACTAACGTCCATCGAGTCAGTGATACCATCCAGCCATCTCATCCTCTGTCGTCCCCTTCTCCTCCTGCCCCCAATCCCTCCCAGCATCTGAGTCTTTTCCAATGAGTCAACTCTTCGCATGAGGTGGCCAAAGTACTGGAGTTTCAGCTTTAGCATCATTCCTTCCAAAGAATACCCAGGACCTTTATAATGGACTGGTTGGATCTCCTTGCAGTCCAAGGGACTCTCGAGTCTTCACCAACACCACAGTTGAAAAACATCAATTCTTTGGCGCTCAGCTTTCTTCACAATCCAACTCTCACATCCACACATAACCACTGGAAAAATCATAGCCTTGACTAGATGGACCTTTGTTGGCAAAGCAATGTCTCTGCTTTTGAATAAGCTATCTAGGTTGGTCATAACTTTTCTTCCAAGGAGTAAGCGTCTTCTAATATCATGGCTGCAATCACCATCTGCAGTGATTTTGGAGCCCCCCAAAATAAAGTCTGACACTGTTTCCACTGTTTCCCCATCTATTTTCCATGAAGTGATGGGACCAGATGCCATGATCTTAGTTTTCTGAATGTTGAGCTTTAAGCCAACTTTCTCACTCTCCTCTTTTACTTTGATCAAGAGGCTTTTTAGTTCCTCTTCACATTCTGTCGTAAGGGTAGTATCATCTGCATATCTGAGGTTATTGATATTTCTCCCGGCAATCTTGATTCCAGCTTGTGTTTCTTCCAGTCCAGCGTTTCTCATGATGTACTCTGCATAGAAGTTAAATAAGCAGGGTGACAATATACAGCCTTGACGTACTCCTTTTCCTATTTGGAACCAGTCTGTTGTTCCATGTCCATTTCTAACTGTTGCTTCCTGACCTGCATACAGGTTTCTCAAGAGGCAGGTCAGGTGGTCTGGTATTCCCAATCTCTTTCAGAATTTTCCACAGTTTATTGTGATCCACACAGTCAAAGGCTTTGGCATAGTCAATAAAGCAGAAATAGATGTATTTCTCGAACTCTCTTGCTTTCTCCATGATCCAGTGGATGTTGGCAATTTGATCTCTGGTTCCTCTGGCTTTTTTAAAAGTACCTTGAACATCAGGAAATTCACAGTTCATGTATTGCTGAAGCCTGGTTTGGAGAATTTTGAGCATTACTTTACTAGCGTGTGAAATGAGTGCAATTGTGCAGTAGTTTGAGCATTCTTTGGCATTGCCTTTCTTTGGGATTGGAATGAAAACTGACCTTTTCCAGTCCTGTAGCCACTGCTGAGTTTTCCAAATTTGCTGGCATGTTAAGTGCAGCACTTTGACAGCATCATCTTTCAGGATTTGAAATATCTCACCTGGAATTCCATCACCTCCACTAGCTTTGTTCGTAGTGATGGCTTCTAAGGCCCACTTGACTTCACATTCCAGGATGTTTGGCTCTAGGTGAGTGATCACACCATCGTGTATCTTGGTCTTGAAGATCTTTTTTGTACAGTTCTGCAATGTGTTTAACACCACTCGATTGTATACCTGAAGATGGCTAAGATGGTAACATTTTTGCTAGGTGTATTTTATCAAAATTAAAGATAAAAAATTTTTTTAAGCTCATAGGGTAAAAATGAATGTCTCCCCTTTATCCCTGTCTAAATCCCACATTCCTCCCCAGCTGTGACTGTGGAAGCAGGTCAGCCCCGTAAACTGGAATTTAGTTACAGACTTTGGGAGACAAGCAGCCTCTGCCTGAGCAAAACAAAACTTCTTCACAAAGAATCCCATTAGTACTAGTGGTTAACAGCTCTATTTTTTCTTTTTTTTAATGGCATCATCTTACAAGTTATTGCAGAATGAATACATTTTCATATTCACATTCACATTCTTTGGTTTCTGATTCATTTTGCTTAAATGGAGACTTTTAAGACCATGAGAAAGAACCCCAGATACCATCACTGGGGTTTTCCCCTTCTGTGACAACTCACACAGGGACTCAGGGACAACAGTAAAAGAGGAGAAAATTTATTTGAGCTTGTCACCTAATCAGGGCATACTTCTTTAATATAGTGGCCTCATCTTCATATACCTATTTGCTCCACATTATTGACAAAGTACTAGCAAGTTGGCCGCTTGTCTGCCTGCCTGGGGTGGATCTGCCTGAGAGGCGGTTGCATGTCCTGTTCCTTGTTCTCTGAGTCATGCCTTCCCCAACTGTATGTTTTTGCCAAGACGGTGCACAAACAAGTTGTTCATTGTTTAACCTGTCACTGGGGCCAGGGCTTAAATCTTCTCCAAGCTTCAGGTATTATTCAACTCTGCTCTCTCTTTCTCACCCCTCTTTTTAAGTGTTTTTGACCTCAGAGAGAATGTCTTTCACCTAATTTTCAAAAAGGAAAGAAAAAATCTCTGTGTGTAAATTTCCCCTTAAAATAATATATGTATTTTCAGGTCTCTTGGTTTGTTGCTAGAGCAAATGAATATTAATTGGGAGCTGCGGTTCATACCTACTTCACAGCAGTATGCTCATTAGATGCTTGGTGTGAGTGAGAAGTGTGATGGGGCTGCAAGGGATGTCATTTGAATTTCTAGGGAGTATTAAATTGCTGCCTGGGGAAAGAAGCCGGGAGGAAGGGTCACACTGCTTCTTATGGCCTGACTGTACCTGCAGCCTGGTGATCTCTTCTGGTGGCATCACCTTGATTTCAGAGTAGGGGGCTTGGAATTCCGGCAGCTGAGTGTAGAAAGCTGAAACCACATCCTTCATCAATTGAATCATATACTGAACTGCTAATCTGTGTCTTCTCTAGGCCATGGGGATTATTTTTGTTGTTTAGTGGCTAAATTGTGTCTGACTCTTTTGTGACCCTATAGACTGTAGCCTGCAAGACTCCTCTGTCCATGGAATTTCCTAGGGAAGAATACTGGAGTGAATTGCCATTTCCTCCTCCAGGGGATCTTCCCAACCAACTTGTGTCTGCTTCATTGGCATGTGGATTCTTTACCACTGAGCCATAGTGGTGTGAAAAAAAAAAATCAACAGTTAAAATCCTGATATTTATGGAATTTACATTCTGATTGGAGTCACAGAGCATGAATAATCAGACAAATCAATAGAAAACTATTACATAGTGATAAGTGCTGGGAAGAGAAATAGGTAGAATTAGGTGATTGAGAGTGACTGGGGTGCTGGTTTTGAGTGTTCAGGGATCATTCTGAGTGGGTGACACTGAGTAGACACCCAAATGGAGTAAGGGAATAAGCTGTGGAATATCTGGGGACAGGGTATTCCAGGAAAGAGGAATAGAGAATAAAAGGCCATGAGATGAATGTTTGTGTCTCCTAAAATGCAGGTGTTGAAACCTAATCCCCAATGTAATGGCATTAGGAGGTAGGGCCTTTGGGAGATGATTAGGTCATAAGAGTGAAGCCTTCACGAAGAGTATTAGTGCTCTTATAAGAGACCCCAGAGGGTTCCCTTGCCCCATCCACCATGCAAGGACCCTGTGAGAAGGCACTGTCTGTGAACCAGGAAGTGGTTTCTCACCAGACACCAAACAGGTTGGTGCCTTGATCTTCGACTTCTAGCCTCCAGAACCGTGGGGAATACATTTTTGTTGTTTATAAGTCACCCAATGTATGCTTTATTGTTATACCAGCCCAAACAGACTAAGACAGGTGGGAACACAAGAGCAAGGAAACTTTGAGGCTAAAGTGGAGTGAGAAATGAACAGTGGTGGGAAGTGGAACTCTTGTGGGCCCTGATATGGGCTTTGCTTTCATTCTAAGAGTGATGGGAAACTGTTGGAAGGTTTTGAGCAGGGAAAAATTGGTCTGTTTCTTAAGAGCACTCTAGCTGCTTTGTGGGCTTCCCAGTTGGTGCAGTGGTAAAGAACCTGCCTGCCAATGCAGGAGACACAGGGGACGCAAGTTCAGTCCCTGGGTTGGGAAGATCTCTGGAGTAGGAAATGGTAAACCACTCCAGTATTCTTGCCTGGAAAATTCCATGGACAGAGGAGCCTGGCAGGCTACACTCTATGGGATCACAAAGAGGCGGACATAACTGAGCGCCTACAACATACCATGCAACTGTGTTATGGAGAAGGTATGGTTGTAGGATGGCCAGATTTGACAATAGCCCATAGATGCTTAACTGGTAAAGGAAGATGAGGGGCAGGAAAGCGGCTGTTGCTGTTGCTGCAAATGTTTACAGAACCTTTATGAGTAGAAAGACTTTTTTTATGTATCCTCAAGTAAAATATGCTGAAGTTATTTAAAAAAGGAGAGAAATTTCAGTTCAATTCAAGAAAGCGCCTACACTAAACTTATTTTTTCTCTGATTATAGAAATAATCATTTAGAAAATCTGTAAGAAAGGAGCTAAGTACAAATAAAATATACTACTCAAAATCCCACTGCTCAGAAATAACACCTAACATTTTCTACAAGTTTCTAGACTGTTCTATGTGCATACAAATAGAAATTGTTTTAAAAATTATTTCTATTATGCAGCTATTGTTGTACTTTTCTGTAATATAAATTTTCATTTATCTATATACCTTGAACATTTCTTCATCTCATGAAATATTATATAAAATGACTTCACTGTACTCATATACATGAACCATCATTAATTACAACCATTTTGTTATAATTTTGTTATAACCATTCTGTTATAAATAACACTGTAAAGAACAGCCTGGAATTTGCATCATTGTGTAAATCTCGGGTAATTTCCTTTAGATAGATTTTTAAAAGATTATCTGGTTGAAATATATGTGTATTTTAAAGGTTTACAATTTATATTGCTACAGTTTGTACCAATCATACTTCTACCAGTTAAGATGTTCCATTTCTTCCCATTCTAGTTTGAGAAAGCTAAAAGTGGAACAAGCTCCATTAGAAGGAAGAGATTTCCATGTCACTGGAGGCATTTTAGTAGGTGCTGGAATGTCCTCTGGATGGGATGTTATCCTGAGAAATTTAGCTGAGCATTTGAAGTGTCAGTGGAGTTTTAGGATTCCTTTCCAATTTAAGAGTGGGAGTAGAGAGAAAGAAAGAGGAAGGAATGTTGAATAATTTGGTTGCCTGTACTCTGTTCTATATATAGATGTATCAGTTGATTTTGGTGATAATTCACATAAAGCAATTAAAAGCACACACACACAGCAAAAGCAACAGTGGGGGTACACATAAGCAATTTTCTACAACTTGTTTGAGATTGAATTTAGCAAAGGCCAAGTAGGATAACAGAGGTTGGAGATATGCTTTAGTTTATGAACAATTCAATTTAAAATAAAATTTATATAATTTAAGAAAAGTGAATTATTCATCGTTCTTAGACTTTCTCTTGTACAAAGCATAACAACACATAATTCAAATATTGCCACACCTATTATTCATTTAACAGTTTATGCATTAATGAAAATATGTTCCATATAACACAGGGAGCCCAGTTCGGTGCTTTGTGATGACCTAGAGGAGGAGGATGGGGAGGT
Organism: Ovis canadensis; assembly: GCF_042477335.2. Taxonomy (NCBI): domain Eukaryota; kingdom Metazoa; phylum Chordata; class Mammalia; order Artiodactyla; family Bovidae; genus Ovis; species Ovis canadensis. The sequence goes on from NC_091252.1 coordinate 75,477,424, forward strand.
GGGAGAGAGGGTCAAGAGGGAGGGGGACATATGTATGCTTATGACTGATTTTCATTGTTGTGTGGCAGAAACCAGCACAACATTGTAAAGCAATTATCCTCCATAAAAAAAGAAAAATGTATAAAACACTAATTCTAAGTTGTCTGCTGGGCTCTGGGGTTATCACAGCAAATAGAACATGATTCCTGCCTTTCATGGTTTTACTGCTTACAAGGGGAGACAGGTGAGCAATTCCAGTAATTTCAGTTTGATGAATTCTAGGACCAATACTTCACAACATACATAGCATTCCATGGCGAACAATGGAGAGGTATCATCACACCAATGTACATGAGGATAAGTATGCCCGGTTTCAGGAAAAAAAAAAAAATCACTGGACTGAAATTTAGGTTTGTGTTCTCTTGTAGGTATTATCTGGCTGGATGAGGTTGGATAACTCATTTAACCACATCTAAAATATTTGGGGAAAATAATGTTTACCTAATATGGTTTTTGTAAAAAGTAAATAGAACAGCATGTGAAATCAGCTAGCACAATGAGAGGCATGTACTGGGAGGAGATGTTAGTGAATCATTGAATAGATGCATCGTTTGATGGAATATACCTTCCCAAGGAATTTTATGAACAGCCCACCAGAAAAGCACAGTAAGACTAGTTATTGCAATTAGAAATAGGCTTTTTTTTTTTTTTTTGCTACACACAATGCATTTTCCCCAAGGAGTATATCCTACATAAATCTAGATCAAAATTATGTTTGGAAATGAATTTTCATGAAGTTAGAATACAAACTAAGATGTATCACAATTGGACAAAACTCAGGAAGTCAAGTGAAAGTTTTCTATTCATAGCACACACTGGCAGGAGGAATTTCTCTTTGCTAATTATCTCATGTCCTGAGCAGCACAGAGATGATTGCTTTGTGCCTAATGATTAGGAAGGTCAAGTTAAATTTGCAGATAAATAGAGGCAAGCATTCAGTGTACCAAAATACCTCTCCAAAGAAGGACAAAAGTACTCTCAAGCAGTGAACACTTGATAGAAGTGGTTGTAGGGTACGGCTGAGGAGGGAGGTGGGGCTCAGGATGTCAGCCTCTCTGGAGATGATCCTCTGTCCCATTCCAGACTGACTTCTTCCCGGTGACACCAAGTCTGCTGAGTAGAGGAAGTTGGTGTCGTCTCCCAGGCTATGCAATGTACTCTGCTGACACAACAGTGAACTAGACTGCCAAGTTCTGGGCTGTGAAGAGCATGGGGTCTAGCAGGAAATACATCTATTTAAAAATACACAAAGAGCTGACTCTTATGGAAGTGGAAGTTTAGGAAATGATGACAAATTCTAGGGCACGTGGGCTCAGCCTGAGGCACCTGGTCCAGAGTACTCTCAGAACATGGTGTGAGCTCTGAGGAGCCTGCTGATTGTAAATTTATGGTCAAAGAGATAATTTTAGTTTTCAAATGAGCAGTGACATAGCCTTTAGCAGAATCCTAGAAGCCTTTGTGCTGTTCTGTAATAGATGACCTGAGCTATTGATTTTGTCCTGATGACAATTCAGCCTTAGCTTCCCCCAAATAAATACAATCAAGTAACAAAGGGAAAATGTTTAACTTCACTAGTAATCAAATAAATGCAAGTCTGAACAACTTTTTTAATACTATCAAATTAAAGATTTAAGTGAATATTCAGTGCTGACAATGATCAAAAAATGCTTTCATGGCTGATAAGGTGTGAAAATTGATATAATCTTTGAAAAAGCAATTTGGAAGTTTGAATCAAGAGCCTTAAACACTTCATACCCTTTGATCAACTTATTCTAATTCTATGCTGGAACCAAAGAAGTTTTTGTTAGTTTTTTTGCTTTTGCCAAATAAAATTACTCCAAGGATTAAAAAAAAAAAAAACCTGTTTATAAAGAGAATCCCCCAAACAGGGGGAAAGATCATCACATACAAAGATACTCATGGCAGAATTATTTGGAACACTGAGATCTTGCAAATAACCTAAATGTCTAACAACAAAATGATTGATTAAATTATGTGCATCTAATGAAACCTCCATGGGATAATGGAGCCAATAAAACCGATAGTTTAAAATGATGCATTGTTATAATGTTCATATAATGGCTAACTTTTGGTTTCTAATAAAAGAAGCAGCTCAAATCACTAATAATGTGTTACCTTTTATTTAACAACTCAGCATATAGTGTCACATGACATCATCTAGTACTGTGGAGTCTAGTTTTTAAATATGTGCTGTTTATTAATACAATTGTGACTGTCTCAAACAAATAATAAACCCCCTAACTTTGCAAAATAAGAAAAGACTGGAAAGAAATGCACCATTTTGTGAGCAGTGATTGACTCTCCCATAATCCACATAGGATGTGTGATTATTTTCTTCCTTTCATTGTTTTCATTTTCCAAATATGTCAAAATTAGCATATATTTCTCTTAGAATGGACATATGGACATCAAGCCTGAGGAAAATTTTTATTTTCTTAAAAAGCGGTCCTGTTTTGTGATCTGTTGTCCTGGGTGAAAAGAAAGCCTGAAGCATTACCTTAATAAATAGGCCTCTCATGACTTAAAAAAGTCAGAGACCCATAGACTCATAGGGTTGAGAGGTCACTAATTACAAGGCAATACCATTTTTTTTCCCCCAGAACAAAAAGACAATTACTTATTGAGTGCCTACTGTGTGTACAACCCCTTTTACTTTAATCCCCACCTGCTTTCCACTGGCAAATTCCTACTCATTTGTCCTTGAGTAGTGCCAGGTATCAGTTGCTTTACATAGATTTTCTCCACTTCATCAGACTTCCCCTGCCTCTGCTCCAGGTGTTCTGTCTGTCTGACTCAGAGGAATCAGAGTCAAAATAGTTTACTGAGAGCTTTCTGAGGGCAGGGACTATATCCCTAGCTGCTGGCACATGGTGAACACATAGGCTGCTGATCACTATTTTAGGTGCTCTGGAAAGACAGGGAGTAGTATGAGAAATGGTATTTCCTCTTAAAGATTTTATGAGTAATTATGATGTATAAAACTAATTAACAGTGCATATTTAAAAGCTACAAAAAGCAGCAGTGGATGTCAGATGGTTCAATGTGCTTGTTAAAGGGTGACCTGCCATTAATGCTTTAGGGGTTGCTTCTTTGGTTAGAAATCAAAAGATACTAGGAAAACAATACTTGGCTTGGATGTACTTTTTCATGTGATTAAATTATTTGTTTTTAGTCTATAATGTTTTAAATCAGCAAAACAAATACACTCCTTAATAATCATATATTCCACTTACACAAATATAAGGAATTATCAGGAAATCTTTTTACCTTTTTGTCATGACTAATCTCCCAGTTGACTTATAACTTTACAAACATCAGAAAATGTAATGTCATCCTTAAAATGCACATTTTTTTTTTGATGGGATTGTGTGACTTTCTTTAATAGTCATTGAGATGTTTACCATATAAGTTAGAAAAGTTGGTTCTTCAGATAGTTTATGACTAGAACAAATATTTCTACTCAGATTAGTAAGTAAGAGTCCCCTTTTTCCAACTGAGAATTACATGTACTCCTGCTTGGGAAGAGATGGGCTTCCTCTGTGAGGAAGTTTCATTATCAGTTCAGTTCAGTTCAGTCGCTCAGTCGTGTCCAACTCTTTGCAACCCCATGAATCGCAGCACGCCAGGCCTCCCTGTCCATCACCATCTCCTGGAGTTCACTCAGACTCACGTCCATGGAGTCAGTGATGCCAACCAGCCATCTCATCCTCTGTCGTCCCCTTCTCCTCCTGCCCCCAATCCTTCCCAGCATCAGAGTCTTTTCCAATGAGTCAACTCTTCCAGTGAGGTGGCCAAAGTCCTGGAGTTTCAGCTTTAGCATCATTCCTTCCAAAGAAATCCCAGGGCTGATCTCCTTCAGAATGGACTGGTTGGATCTCCTTGCAGTCCAAGGGATCTCAAGAGTCTTCTCCAATACCACAGTTCAAAAGCATCAATTCTTCAGCACTCAACTTTCTTCACAGTCCAACTCTCACATCCATACATGACCACTGGAAAAACCATAGCCTTGACTAGACTGACCTTTGTTGGCAAAGTAACATCTCTGCTTTTGAATATGCTATCTAGGTTGGTCATAACTTTTCTTCCAAGGAGTAAGCGTCTTTTAATTTCATGGCTGCAGTCACCATCTGCAGTGATTTTGGAGTTTATTGCAAGTAGGAATAAAGGGAATCCTCATGTACTTTTCTCTTCATTGAATGGATGACTTCACAAATTCTGTAGATTATGTCAATTTACCTTCCTTTCTCCTTTACCACTTGGGCAGGGATGCCAAGGATATATTTTCCAACCTTTATATTGCTCCCTTATGGGTGTTCTTTGGAAGGAATGGTGCTAAAGCTGAAATTCCAGGACTTTGGCCACCTCATGAAAAGAGTTGACTCATTGGAAAAGACTATGATCCTGGGAGGGATTGCGGGCAGGAGGAGAAGGGGACAACAGAGGATGAGATGGCTGGATGGCATCACCAACTTGATGGACATGAGCTTGAGTGAAATTGGGGAGTTGGTGATGGACAGGGAGGCCTGGCCTGCTGTAATTCATGGGGTCGCAAAGAGTCGGACACAACTGAGTGACTGAACTGAACTGAATGTAAATTATATCAAAATTTTAAATTACATTAATTTAATTTTTTATTTATGGAAAAATACATTCCATTTATGTTTCTGTTGTTGTTGTTGAGTCACTAAATTGTGTCTGACTCTTTGCGACCCCATGGACTGTAGCACACCAGGCTTCTCTGTCCTTTACTATCTCCTGGAGTTTGCTCAAATTCTTGTCTGTTGAGTTGGTAATGCTATCTAACCATCTCATCCTCTGCCACTCCTTTTTCCTTTTGTCATCAATCTTTCCCAGCATCAGGGTCTTTTCCAATGAGTCAGCTCTTCATATCAGGTGGCCTAAGGAGTGGAGCTTCAGTTTCAACATCAGTCTTTCCAATGAGTATTCAGGACTGATTTCCTTTAAGATTGGCTAATTTGATCTCCTTGCAGTCTAAGGGACTCTCAAGAGTCTTCTCTAGCACCACCGTTAGAAAGCATCAGTTCTTTGGCACTTAGCCTTCTTGGTGGTCCTACTCTTACATCTGTATGCAACTACTGGAAAAACCATAGCTTTGACTATACGGACCATTGTTGGCAAAGTGATGTCTCTATTTTTTAATACACTGTCTAGGTTTGTTATAGCTTTCTTTCCAAGAAACAAGTGTCTTTTAATTTCATGGTTTCTTTCACCATCCACAGTGATTTTGGAACCCAAGAAAATAAAACCTGTTCCACTTGTATGTGCCATTTATTCTCTAAACATAGACTCATAAAGATATCCTCTCAGAGCCCAAAACAAATGGTAGTGGAGTTAAGCTATGTAGACTCTGTAACATGGTTTGTTACTAGGATGAATAGGGCATGACTTGGGCTGACTATATCACCTATAAATATCCCTGAGTAATATAGATGTAGACATTTTTCATTATGTAAAAAGGATATTTATAACTCTATTGATCAGAAATTTAGATGTTAGCTCTAAGAGGAATATAAAAATTATTTCAAGTCTTCCTAGAAAAAATGCATCTTATGGTTCAAACAATGAGGGAGAGTTATCAACAAAGAGAAATTGTTTCTGGTAGAAAATTGTAAATAGTGAATTTTACTCAAATAAGCAAGATCCCAACTTAAGTAATTATCAATTATACATTGTAGCATTTACATAAGGCTGGCAGTAAGTTGGGCTTCAGGGAATTAATTCACATGGCCCACTGGACTATGGGATACCTGGCCAACCATCTCAGTGGCCCTTGAGGATGATGCTGAGATGGTGCTTCTCATCAATCTTAGGAGAAATAGGAAGCTCTTATAGCAAGTAAGAGTATGAAGAGCTCAATAGAGCACTTGGTAGAGCAGAAATGGTTTTTAATGGAAACTGGTAAACATCTAGAGTTGTGGGGACACTGACAAACGAGACTTCCCTGTGGAGGAAGACGAGGTTGGTGAGGAGATTGGACAGTGAGCTACCTGAGGTCAAGATGAAGAAGATTCAGAGGAGCTGCTCTAAGGTAAAAGGAGTAGCCTACAAAGACAGTATTTTTTCAAAGATAGAATTCAGTTTAGTGGGTAGAAAATTTAGGAGGCAGATTTTGGTTACTACTTACTGAATCTATATTTTCACAAGCTACAGCAAAACACAATGAGGAATCAGACCTGTTTTCAAATCCTGGTTTACATATCACCAGCCATTTAGGCTTCCCTGGTGGCTCACCGGTAACGAATCCACCTGTGATGCGGGAGACCTGGGTTTGATCTCTGGGTTGGGAAAATCTCCTGGAGAAGGACACGGCTACCCACTCCAGTATTCTGGCCTGGAGAATCCCATAACCTATATAGTCCATGGGGTCACAAAGAGTCAGACAGGACTGAGCCACTCTCACTTTCACCTTCAGACATGAATTTGGGGCGTGTTACCTATCTGAGATTTAGTTTTCTCAGCTGTAAACTAACAACATCACTACCAGCTTCATGGCATTGTGATCGGCATTAAGAGTGAGGACACATAAAGGCAAAGCATAGTTATCATTAATGCTCTTATTTGTGTTGTTATTGCCGTTCAGCCTTACTGAAAAATAGGATCATGGGGGCGTTAGTAAACATTTTCCTACTTCACTTTCCTCTTGCTCTTAGGTTGTCTGGTCTTCTCAAATTCTTAGACTGTTCGAAGAACCCTCTGGACAGTCTAATGTGTGGAAGAGGCTTCTCAGCTACTCTGTGGTTTCCATTATTCACTGACCACCATATATCCCCTTCTAGTTCTGACTCACTATGGTTATAACTACTGTTAAGGCCACTGGTTGGTTTTATACCTAGAGCAGCTCAAAGGTCATATGTCCTCCTTTTCCATCTCATCTATAGTCTGGTCCTGTTCTCTCTCAAGAAAGAATTGCAGCCTTGCTATGCTTGCCTGCAGTCAGCTTGTGTCTTATCCTCACTGAAAGCTGGGTTCAGTCAATGTTCCCTATGATCCTAATGTTTTATTCAGAGATTTATTTTCTTCTTTTCAGTGAACTTACTACTTCAAAAGACTCTGTCTATTGAGTCCATGGGGGCCAGAGAGAAATAAGGAAGACTGACAATGTGATCTATTCAAAATGGCCTCACCATGTGACACCATCTGACGCAAGAGCAGATTGCGTCAAATGGTAATTGCGTCAAATGGTAATTGCATCACATTTTTATTTCTTGAATCCTTCTTCCATTCTTCCAATTCTACTACATCCCCTGGCTTGACAGACATCTCTGAATCCTAGGGTTGCCAAAGCTCAGGTTTCTGAAGTTTAGAATCCTCCTACAAAAATTAATCTCTCAAATGGAATGAGGTAGGTCAAGAAAAAACAACCTTCTTCCAATGAAATATGTAAACAGAAGCTCAACCACCATGTTGAAAGTAGTTCTGTAAAAAGGAAGGTCAGAGTGTGGGCTAAGTATCCAATGAGGTCCTTCTTATCTATAATATTTTCTTTGATCTCTGGAAAATTTTACCATTATGTTTATATCTCTAACAAGATATATAATTTTACTTATGAGCAGCAAGGATGAGAAGAAGGAACAAATTTACACAGGTGCAGGCACAGGCCCTTGGAACTCTTATCGATGCTTCTTTGTCAAAAATTTATCTGGTTGTTTCTTTAGTTTTTTTTCATAGAGATTATTTGTGTGTGCTGTGTGCTAAGTTGCTTCAGTTGTCTCCCACTCTGTGTGACCCTATGGACTGTAGCCTGCCAGTCTCCCCTGTTCACGGGATTCTCCAGGCTAGAATACTGGAGTAGTTGCCATTTCCCACTCCAGGGGATATTCGCAACCTGGGGATTGATCCCACATCTCTTATGTCTCCTGCATCGGCAGGCAGGTTTTTTAAAAAATTTTTTTTTTTACCACTACAGCCACCTGGGAAACCCAGGCATTATTTAACACTTTTACAAATGGTGGGCAGGGCTCACAATATGGCTTTTTTTTTGTGGTCATCAGGGATTCTAATTCTTTGCCCAGCCAAAGAAGGTGCTCTGTTAATGATTGAAGTTTACCATTTCATCCAAGAAACATTGTTGTACCCACTGCTTAATCTAAAATGACTCGATATAAATCTCTGAGACTTGGGAAGGTCATTTTTAATGTATAAGAGAAAAAATTCTAAGTTATTCAGGATTTTGAAAATACTTTCTGTAGTATACAGTCCAGAAGTAACATTTAGGTTTTAAAGACAATTGAAGGAAAAGAAAAAAGACCCTCATTCTAGTTCCAGTCCTACTAATTTCTAGTCATATGGTCTTGGACCAACTAATTGACTTCTTTTGGGTCTCTGTTTCTTCATCTGTAAATACCATTCACATTGAGCTATACTGGTATTATTTGCTTACCGAAGGACAAAGAGATGTTTATGTACTGCACTCAAAAGGTCAGACAGATGGGATTATTTTGGATTGAAAGTGCATGTGTAGGAGTCAGGCCTTTTGTGAGCTACATAAATTCCCATGGGGTCTAGTAACTTGCTGTGTACCCAGCAGGAACCTAGAAAGTCTTATGATGGTGATGAATATGACACCATTAAATAAGGCCACATTTAACACAGAGAAACCTGGGAAAGAAAACAAAAGAAAAACCTAGACTCCATCTCTAGGTACCTCCTGTGACTTCAGAGTGGTTACTTTATAACATTTTCAGCTCTTTAATCGACTCATAAAAAGAACCAAATGCTAACAAAGGGAGGGAGAGCATATAATTGGAGCAGTACAAAGGATTATTGAGCCCATGAGGTGGGAAGTACAGTACTCTGAAATGTATGACATCCTGAAATGCCTGGCTTCCTGCATCTATTCCTCTCAAAGGGACAGACTTCCCATAAAAGTTAATACTGGACGATGCTAGTGAAGGCATTTATGGGAGTTACTTAGGATACATAATATGTTTGAATTGGGAAGGAGCTTAGAGATATTTTAGGCTAACCTCTTAATTTTATAGTTGGGGAAAGTAAGTTTCAAGGAAGTTATGTGAATCCTTCAAAATTATATAATTTATGAGAGAGCTAGAATCAGATCCACAAGACTGTAAGCCATGGGGGAATTCAAGTCTTTCTGTTCTGACCTATTTTATTTATTTTTGAGTTTAAGTGACAGAAGATAATCTTATTTTCTTGATGTCTTAGTTTTAGAAGGCCTTGTCAATGCCCTCTCATTTCTTGTCTATGAAAACAAAATGAATCTAAAAAGCAGTTTCAGGAACACACTGTGCCAGCCAGGCATTGCCTTTCCTTGGCCATTGGTAACACAACTTGCTACAAAGTACCTGATGCCCTTGAATAGATTTCTTTTCTTTCCTTAGCATTTTTGGTGTTCAATATGCTGTTTAACTAGGAAAAGACCACACATTGTGAAGATCTACACATGCATTAAGAAGATTTCAATTTATGACTCTTCTACAGTCACCTTGAGGTAGCATAACCCAAAGGACACTTTCCTGCAGTAGACATAAACTGCTGTCAATTTCTTTTCTCATGAAAAAAAAAATGCCTTCATAGAAATAGATATCTTCTTGGTTGATGAACTTTTTACTCATTGATAGTCTTCTGTATAAATCTGAGACTAAATGACAGAAGAGACTTCATAAGGAGAAGGAAATGAAAATGGCATGAGACCTGACTTCCTTTTGCATCTGTGCATGGTTGTGGGGCGGAGAAGGCAATGGCACCCCACTCCAGTACACTTGCCTGGAAAATCCCATGGATGGAGAAGTCTGGTGGGCTGCAGTCCGTGAGGTCGCTAAGAGTCGGATAGGACTGAGCAACTTTGCTTTCATTTTTCACTTTCATGCATTGGAGAAGGAAATGGCAACCCACTCCAGTGTTCTTGCCTGGAGAATCCCAGGGACGGGGGAGCCTGGTGGGCTGCCGTCTATGGGGTCGCACAGAGTTGGACACGACTGAAGTGACTTAGCAGCATGGTTGTGGGGAAAGCCTTGGGAAAAAGGTAATACTCGTAATAGCACAGCTCAGGAAACAGGATGTCAAAGTCAATGCCTATGCCAGGAGAGCTGCCTGTGCTCCTTGCAGTGTCTTGAATGCTCTTAATCCTTTTGCAAATACTTTCTTAGTTGTAAAACAAGTCAAAGCAGTAGTAATGATACCTCAGCTGAGGAAGAACTTGTGGTCACCTAGGTAAAGTATAGCAAAGAGAACTGTCTCTTAATAATACTAAGGAAGAATTTTTCATTGAGATCTGTCTAAGAAATGGACCCTCCTAAAACTCCTTTTTTTTTTCTTTTCAAGAAGTAAAGTGACCTGAACAATATTAAATGAGCAAAGTGACAGCTTTCTGGGTTTAAAGCTACTGAGTTCCTACTGATCTCTGTTTATACTGAAATTTCCACATAAGATTGATTCTGCACAAGAGAGAAAAGATTAGCTGAATCCCATATGACCCAAGAAGATACAGGGAGCAAATAATCTCTTCAGCCCTTTAATAGTTTGCTTCTGCTCTATAGTTTGAGTATCCCCAAATCTGATTTCCAAAACAAATTAGTCCAACCCTGAGCTAGGAATACCAACTGTCTATCTGGAGATTTCAAAAGTGTCCCAGTCTAGGTGCATCTGATGAGTGAGTGTCTAGGTTATGGAAACAGAGATACCCTCTTACCACTGTAATGTTTGTATTGATAGGCTCTGTTTGGAAGATTAATTCTCAATGTCATCGTTCATGAATTACAGAGAATGAAAAGCAAGAGGAAGGAAAGCAGAGAAGGATGTGCTAAGGTTATGATGTTTTGGTGATGTTTTCAAGCCCTAAATTCTTCTACCAATCAGACCATGTCATGTAAATTTAAAACTGTAATAACACTGGCTTACAGAAACATTTTCACTTGTGTGACTTCACCCGTCCTTGAAGTCAGAGTTCAAAAGTGTGTGTAAATAAGATGGGAGGAGGGGCACACGATCACTGACCAACAACAACAACCACAGAAGTAGCTCAGAAATGTGCGTTAACAAGTCTAAGCTGAGGATGAGCTGACGCTTGTCTAGCATGCTAATTCATACAAAAATGACATTCAAAGCAATAATCAGAGAAAAAAGGGTAATGGAGATCCATTTTTGACACATATGATGTAACTTTAACAATATCTCAGAGGAAGCAGGACAACTGACGAGTTATACTTACATCTTCTCATTAAGGATCTTCACATTGGAAAGGAGGGAATAAACATCACCATTAGGATGAATGGCATCACTGACTCGATGGACGCGAGTCTGAGTGAACTCCGGGAGTTGGTGATGGACAGGGAGGTCTGGCGTGCGACGATTCATGGGGTCGCAAAGAGTCAGACACGACTGAGCGACTGAACTGAACTGAACTGATCTGAAGGCCATAAATTGATAAAATGATGGTGAGGAAACATCTTTCTTCTTTAAATCATCAGTTAAGTATCTAAACTCAGAAAAGTGCACTTTTAGAACATAAAATGTTTGTATATTTGGTCACACAATGTATCCAATATGGAAAACTATGGAAAATGGGAAATGTCTCTCCCCAACCTGGCAAAAAGTAGATGTAGGCTAATGTCATCTACTTTTTAAGTAGATTCTAGGAAATAAAGAGAAACTGATGACCTTAATACAGTTTTCTTAAAACTTTCTAGAAGATTATGCTAAGCTTAAAGCTTGTTTTCATGACTTATAGGTACTGAAAACAGCAACAATAATTAGACATCAGCATTGACTTATTGAAACAGTTCATACCAAAATAAATGCATTGTATTTTTATTGCTTTCAGTCTTCAATGAGGAATTTAATGGAATGTTAGGTCATATATGTAGAAATATGTGGAAATACAGTTGGAAGAGAGCATACTTATGGAAATTCAACATTGGCTGAAGAGTTGAATTCCAGAAGCACTGGAAGCTAATTTATGCCCACAGGGGATGGTGTCCAGCAAGAGTCTGTACTGGGCTGGTGTGGTGGTTGGATGTATATTTTAACAAGTTCCATGGTGAAGTAGGAGAAGTCATACTTCTGGATTCTGTGTAAGTTACCAAGCTGGGGAATACACAGAGGCCACATTGTGTGACTGAAAGGATGTGGGGCTTGGGACTCAGAGGTAAGTTTGAATTCTTGCCCCATTCTTACCCAGTGGTCTTGCTTTTGACCTCCAGGGTCCACCTTTGTAAAATGATAACCACCTGGCAGGGCTGTGAAGATCATGAGTTACCATATGTAAACTGCTCCCTTGGTGTTTGGCACAAGGCAAATTCTCTTTTCTGTTTCTTTCATCTCCCCTCTTGCTTGGAATACAGATTTTTAGAATCGATTGAACTAAGGCAACAAGTGGTTTGATTTATATAGAATTAGTCTTAAACAATAATTGATCCAGGTGCAAAAGTATCTATATCACTCATACGCATAGAAAGTGTTTGTGGTAGCTGAATTCAAGCATCACTACTAGTAGTTTCTGGCTTATTCTTTCAGTGTTTCTCTTTAGTAGAAAGGCACACAAATGCTTGTCATTTCCCCTTCTTTCTACACAGAAGTTAACATGATGACTTCCTTTCACAAAAGGTGCCATATGCTTTTCTCACATAGTGGTATATTCCAGTATACCAATACAGTGAGAGATTACTCATTCTCTGTAGTCATCCTAATCATTTGGCCCAGGTTTCACAGGGTCAGTAGGAGTTTGTCAGGCAGATGGTGTAGGCAGTGGTTTTCTAATATAAGGAAACTGGGTGTGTCAGGGCTCACTTGTCCACTTATTTAATTTTTTCAAACAAATGTTTATTAGTCCTTAATATATGCCTGGTCATAGGCTAAATCGCTATTGTTCATTATGTCATTCCATCCTTACCATAACTTTATTAAATATACAATATTATTTCATTGTTTCATGTATGAAGTTGTGGTTAGAAGCACTATATCATTCAAGGGAAAAAAGTAGAGAAAGTCAGATTCGGAGCCAACGTGTTTTTCTCCAGAGTCACGCTCTTACTCACACACTCAGCTTCCAGATAAAGGGTGGGAATGGGTCAGAGAAGGTTCTAGATGCGGAGGCATCAACATAATTGAAGGAGTGTGATGAACGTTGATTATGTTCAATCGATGTAATTGAAGGAGTAGGGGAACTGAAACTCTCCTGTTGGAGGAACTGAGTTGTCCTTGTAGTTCTATTGCAGGAGCAAATCAGGAGATGTGACAGAAGATAAGACTGAAGATGTTGGCATGGCAAAGAGTCCAGTGGTATTTGGCTTTAGTCCTGTTTCTTGTGTTGGAGTATCCTCAGCATGAGTGTCTTCAACCCTCAGTAGTAACCTCATAGGGAAACCTGCTTTGTCAGGCCCGCAAAGATGGGTCTGAGACAGAAGAGCAAGGGTTCAAAGTTGCAAACTGCTTGGGGCAATTTACAACAGGACCCCTGTAGACTTACATGTTCTCTGTGGTTAACCCAGAGTGAGACCTGGGATTCCTGGGGCAGTTAGGGGATGACTGAGGTTCCTATGAGCCGTGACTCTGGGTCAAGACAGCACACCTTTGTTGGATCCATATCACTTCTGTTGAATGCCAAGTGTGATCGTAGTGTAATCTCCCAGCATCTTTATTGTGATCCCTTGATATCCTTTTAAGTTGATTCAGTGGGGAAGCTCTTCCCTTCACAGTGATCGGCAGTCTCATTGAAATCCTGTGGTCATGTTCAGATAATAGACTTACATTTACTTCATGTCACCAAAAACTGTCACCCTGGAATCATGATGTTGTCCCAGATTCAAGCCTTCCCTGCTAGTAGGTAAAGAGCTTGAGGTCAGCTTCTTCACTCTTTTCTCATGTGATTCCTGCTTCTTTTTACTCATTTGGCTATCTTTGGGGTTCTGAATGCTTCCCACACTGGAGATGAGGGAAGATGGAGAGGAAAGGCAACAGGAGAGTCCTTGCTCACCTGACACTCTCCTGGTGATCAGGCCCCACGTTCTGTCTGGACTTGACAGGTGGGTGAAGCTGATTCACTCTATTGTGGACACTCTCATGGGCTTGGAGAAGTGCCTTCTCCCTATCCCATGCCCACATCAATGAGGATCTTCCCCTGGTACTTCCCCTTGAGAAGGGCAAATGCTGTTCTGCTTAGGCTGATCACTTACTCATCCCTTAGTCTCTATGCATCCAGCAGAAACTTCAGCTTCCACCAGGGTGTGAATGATCATCTGGACCTTCCTTGAAGAACCCACCTCAGTCATTTGCAGGCTCAGCTTCCCTAAGCCATTGACTCACACTCATATATCCTTGGTTCCAGTACTCCAGGCCTGCTGTGCCATCTCAGCATAGCCTACCTCCTGCACATCACTGTTGAAAAATGAGTCAGTTCATCTCTTGTCCTCTAGGTTTTTAAGGGGTAGTCAGATACCACCTAAACTGCAGATAACAAGCAGTGAGTTCTTGGATTAGTCCTGGTGAAGTTGCTTTTCTTTAGTGTTAGTTGAGAGGTCAGCCTCTCCTACTGCTATCTCCAGAAAATTCTTCCTTGGGTTATTACCTTGAAGCTCTCTTGACTAGGTTTGAGGCTAGTGCTATCTCCTGCTCTCCTGGCCCAGAGATGGGGTGGTTGTATCTCAGGTCAAAGGCACCTTCAAATAAATCTCCTCTCCAAAAATTCTTCTATTTCTAACTCTTGACCATTCTCTGCTCTGATATAGTTGAAGCATTTAAAAATTGTGGGAGGGGGTTCAGGATTGGGAACTCATGTACACCTGTGGCGGATTCATATCAATGTATGGCAAAACCAATACAGTGTTGTAAAGTAAAATAAAGTAAAAATAAAAATTAAAAAAAAAAGTTATCTAAAGTAGACCTTAGTCACTTTGAAACATTTTTGTTTTTTGGTCTATCTCCTCATTTTGGAATGTGCCTGGGCTGAAATTTTAAATCAGATCAACCATAGATACTATAACAAAACCAACCTCCTTGTCCTCTGTTTCAATCAGAGTATTCTTTCTAGAGTTCAGATATGATCATATAGCTCTCCTGCATAGCACCCTTCAATGAGAACCCCGTGCCATGTTTCCAGTATAAGGACCGAGACACACAGCATACAAGTACACAGATCAATAAGTCCTTACAAAATTGGACACACAGAATGCTAAGGCAGAGTAAATGAGGAAGAGGTGAGTAGGGAGAAGACAGGCTGTCTAGCCTCCCAAGCTCAGAGCAGTAGCATGTAACCAACAAGTTTAAAAGCATAAACTCTGACTCCAGAATGCCTGGGTTCAAACCCCAGCTCTACCACTTACTAGCTATTTAACCTTGGGAAGTTATTTACCCTCTCTGTTCTTTGGTTTCTTCATCTGTCGTATGCGGATGCTAATAGTTCCTTCATATAGTTATTTCATTAGAGTGCTTAGGAAAATGCTTGAGATATAATAAGTGAGATACCATAACGTTTCTTAATTAAATATAAAATGCTATTTTCTGTCTACAAGTCTCAGGATTTCTCCCCGATTGACTCAGAATTACCTTCCATTATTTACCTTAGACATCATCTCTTCTGAAAGGCTTCAAATAATCAACATTCATCCGGGTGTCCTTTATTGTGTGGCATCAATATGTTATATACATATCAATGTAACTGTAATTTTCCCACTGTATTGTAATTGACCTTTTCTCTCCACACACTAACAGAAATTCTCTGTTGAAAGCAGTGACCATATCTTATTCATAGTGGTATAGCTAAGGTATCTAATACCCATTAAATATATGATAAATAAATGAATGAGCAATAGAGAAATTCTAATAGAAAAGTTTAAAATTATCCCTGCTTATGATATGATATTTTTCTCCTAAGATAAGAAGAGTCTTCTCCAGTTGGTTAGGTATTTCACAGGTTCTAAATGAAATCATAGTCTCCTAGTCATTTAAAAGAGAAGGAAGTTTGGAGATTTATCTACAGTTTAGCTTTACAAAAAGCAATGTTGAGTTTGAATGATTATTCTAAGTCTTTACCACACTCATCCAATATTGTTGAAAATAGGATTTAACTCAACAAATATTTATTGAGTGCTCTTTTGGGCAAATCA
The DNA here is from genome assembly GCF_042477335.2 of Ovis canadensis. Classification (NCBI taxonomy): domain Eukaryota; kingdom Metazoa; phylum Chordata; class Mammalia; order Artiodactyla; family Bovidae; genus Ovis; species Ovis canadensis. The sequence continues at coordinate 75,493,566 of NC_091252.1, forward strand.
ATGTGAAAAATAAAACGAGTAAAATATGGCCCCTGCCACAGGAAAAAGCTCAGTTTTCATTCAAATCCCAAAGAAAGGCATTTCCAAAAAATGTTCAAACTACTGTACAACTGTGCTCATTTCACATGCTAGTAAGGTTATGCAAAAATCCTTCAAGCTAGGCTTCAATAGTACATGAACTGAGAACTCCCATATATACAAACTGGGTTTAGAAAAGGCGGAGGAACCAGAAATCAAATTGTCAACAATCATTGAATCATAAAGAAAACAAGGGAATTCCAGAAAAATATCTTCATTGATCATGCTATAGCCTTTGTGTGGATCGCAACAAACTGTGGAAAATTCTTAAAGAGATGGGAACACCAGACCACCTGACTTGCCTCCTGAGAAATCTGTATGCAGGTCAAGAATCAACAATTAGAACTGTACATGGAACAACCGACTGGTTCAAAATTGAGAAAAGACTAAGTCAAGGCTGTGTATTATCACCCTGCTTATTTAACTTCTAGGCAGAGTATATCATGTTAAATGCTAGGCTGGATGAAGTACAAGCTGGAATCAAGATTGCTGGGAGAAATATCAACAACAGTCCATGGGGTCGCAAAGAGTCAGACACACTGAATGACTTCACTTTCACTTTTCACTTTCATGCACTGGAGAAGGAAATGGCAACCCACTCCAGTGTCTTGCCTAGAGAATCCCAGGGACAGAGGAGCCTGGTGGGCTGCTGTCTATGGGGTCGCACAGAGTCGGACATGACTGAAGCGACTTAGCAGCAGCAGCAGATATGCAGATGATACCACTCTAATGACAGAAAATGAAAAGGAACTCAAGAGCCTCTTGATGAGGGTGAAAGAAGGGAGTGAAAAAGCTGGATTGAAACTCAACATTCAAAAAAACTAAGATCATTGCATCCAGTCACATCACTCTGTAGCAAGTAGAAATGGAAAAAGTTGAAGCAATGACAGATTTTATTTTCTTGGGCTCCAAATTCATTGCGGATAGTGACTGCAGCCACAAAATTAAAAGATGGTTGCTCCTTGGAAAGAAAGTTATGACAAACCTAGACAATGTATTAAAAAGCAGAGACATTACTTTGCCAACAAAGGTCTGTCTAGTCAAAGCTATGGTTTTTCCAGTAGTCATGTATAGATGTGAGAGTTGAACCATAAAGAAGGCTGAACACAGAATTTATGCTTTTGAATTGTGGTGTTGAAGACTCTTGAGAGTCCCTTGGACTGCAAGGAGATCAAAGCAGTCAATCCTAAAGGAAATTAATCCTAAATATTCATTGGAAGGACTGATGCTGAAGCTCAAGCTCCAATACTTTAACCACCTAATGTGAAGAGGTGACTCATTGGAAAAGACCCTGTTGCTGGGAAGGACTGGAGGCAAAAAGGGAAGGGAGTGACAGAGGATGACATAATTAGATAGCATCACTGACTAATGCACATGAATTTGAGCAAACTCTGGGAGATAGTGGAGAGAGGAGTCTGGCATGCTACAGTCCATGGAGTCACAAAGAGTCAGACATGATTTCATGACTGAACAAACCACGGAGGAGCTTATAGTCTAGCAGAGAAGGCAGACACATGGATGGAATGATAACTGAAGTCAAGAAAAGACTAGGAGATCTAGAGAAGAGAAGATTCAGTAATCATTTTTTTCAAGAATTTGTTTTCCAAACTGAAGTCCTAATTCCTAATTACTTGATGTCATTTTGGTGTGTTATTAACATTTTTCACCTCTAGAATTACCTGAACTAAGTGTATTGGAAGAACAATTTCTTGATTATACAATTCACATGGAAACCAAAAGGCTATTTTACGGTAGTCCTTCTTTTTCTTTTTATAAAGCTTGCTTTCCTATCTTTTGAATGAGATTGTACGGAGTTTGGGTAGCAATGTTCTCTATATACAGGACATCAATGTTGTCAGTATAGACTTTTAGAGCTTGAAAGAAATGCATAAGTCATTTAGTATATACTATTTTCTTCTCTTTGCTCTTCTCCTTCTTCCCCTCTTCCCTCTCTCTTTCTCTCCCTCCCGTCTTCTTTCTTTCACAAACTTAGTTATTAGAACAGGCAAAAGAAAACCATGACATCCTGATGCCCAGTACAATTCTTTTTTCCATTATGCTGTGCTGCTTCTGGAATAATTTTAGACTATAGGAAATGCAGTCCTAGGGAAGATATTTATAACAAGTCTCTGGCTCATTTAGCATGCCGTTGTTTGGGATATCCAGCTGCACACTTTGTTCTTGTCAGTAATAAATTATTTCCTGACAATTTGGTTGACAAACGGGATCTCAGCCCCAGTGATTTGCACACATCTTTTAAAAAATGATCAGGTTAACTGTTCTAAATAGCCTTTTTGTCCTTCACTTATCTTCTAGCATGAAGAGAGGGAAGATTCAAGATCTTCAATAGGAGTGTAAATCACATCCACAGACAGAACTCTGTTTATATAACATTTAGGGTGAAGGTACCCTTTTATGAGCCTTTGTTATCCAATAGAGAATCTCTGGAAGCCACAAAATCTCTGCTCTGCCCTGAAACTAGCTATGTTTGCTTTTCTAACTTCCCAGTGGGCTGGGATACAAAGTATGTGGACATTTCAAATGTTTGAAAAGCAGAACACAATCAGGAGGTGGGGGTAGGGAGGGGAATGTAGGGGTGGCCAATAAGGATCTTTTACAACTCATGTTTCTCTATTGAAAACTGAGATTTCTGGTCACATCAGGGCAGAATAATTGATAGCAGCTGCAGATGGGAAGGTCTGAGCATGCATCTCCCCAGGCAATATTCTCTTTGGTATTCTCAATGGTATGTTGTAAAGTATAGCAGTTCAATATTGAGCCATAGTTTCTTTAGTTAGCTAAGTGGATAAAAACAATTTTGTTCATTTTCTTCCACAAAACTTGCCTTGATCGATGTTCTTAGTCTGCTTCTAGTGGTCGTGACATTTGCCTTTCATCAATGTTTGTGATGTTGGTAAAGCCTTCCTAGAGTGTGCAGATAGGAAAAGAAGATGAATACATACAGAATGAAGACAAGCTGGAACCATCTTGGTGGCAAACTGACCTCTTGGAAGTTAAGAATCCTTGGCCAGATTTGTAAGGACTGTGCTAAGCTGCTTCAGTCGTGTCTGACCCTTTGCAAACCTATTGACTGTAGTCCGCCAGGTTCCTCTGTCCATGGGATTCTCCAGGCAAGAATACTGGAGTAGGTTGCCATGCCCTTCTCCAGGGAATCTTCCCGACCCAGGGATTGGACCTACATCTCTTATGTCTCCTGCATTGGCTGTGGGCTCTTTACCACTAGTGCCACCTGGGAAACCCTGATTAGTAAGGAGAAATCAGGAAAACCTCTTTCAGATCCTGTTGTTACTAACAGTAAGATAATGAAGAGCAGGCTGATCTTTAAACTGTTTGAAAGTCTTAGAACAGGAAATAAACAAAAGTCAGAGTGTAAGTGATAATGATAACTCAAAATGGTGAGAAAGAGTAAAATATATTTCCAAACTGATGTGTTAAAAGGAGGGCCAGGGGAGTTTTCCCAATTTGCAGCCTCTTAAAAGGCCAGGTCTCTGATTCCTTTAACAAAATGTGTCTTTAAGAACTTTACATCCCTTTCTGCTGGTGAAGACTTCTCATTTTAAATGCTCCTACTATAGTAAATAGAATGGAAAGGGTATGAAAAGACTATTAAAATAATTACAGAAGTTCAGGTCATAAATTGTCTGTTGATTCAGCCTGTCAGTAGGTAAGTCAATTGGTTCAATGTTGAGAACAATTGGCTGGACTAGAGAATTGGCTATAAATGACTTCAGGCATCTGGACCAGAGGTAAGTCATCAGCCTGGCCAGTGGGATCCAACCTGCACTGAGCATTCTTCTCCTTTGAGCAAGAGACATTGGGTGTTATTGGAATTTTGTGATATCAGTTTGCCACTGTGCTGCAAAGTATGATGGGATAAAACATATGCACTTATAACAGCAGAGGATAATAGTGACCAGCAGCCTGGAGTGAGGAGGGTGTTCTCACCTGAGTGAACATGGCCAAATAAAACTGTTAGCTAGTGAATATTTTCCCTTGTCTGGGTTCATCAGCTAACTGAATTATTTTCTGCTTCCTATGCTCAAGAAAACTCATATTTAACCAGTTTTGCATGCTTCACAAAATGCTTAATCTGGAGACTACTATCCTAACTTCCTTCTTCCATACTCAGATTGTACTCAGTTCCTCAGTCAAGTCTGACTCTTTGCGATGCCCATGGACTGTAGGCTCCTCTGTCCATGGGATTTTACAGGCAAGAATACTGGAGTAGGTTGCCATTTCCTCCTTTAGAGGATCTTTCCCACCCAGGGATTGAAACCTTGTCTCTTGCATCTCTTGCAGTGGCAGGTGGATTCTTTGTCACTAATGCCACCTGGGAAGTACCCCACTTACAAAAATATATGACCAGAAATAGTGTATATCAGTGTGTATGTATTTATGTATGAGTGGATCATCTGAAAAGGATCAATAGGTTTTTTTTTTTTTTAAAAAGCAAAACAAAACTAGAGTCTCTTGGCACCAGAAAAAAATGCAAGGTCTAACCAAACCTGAAAATGAAGTCAGTAACAAGGCATCCTGGTCTGATGTACCTTCCATAGCTTTGCTGCTGTCAACAAAATCCTGCCTCACTCATTACATTCATCTCATGATCAGGAAAACATTTTTAAAGTGATGACAGGCTTATTCTCTTCTAAATAAAACTTCTAGTCTTTTACTTGAACTACTGATAACTTTTTGCTTCAAAGTGTAATTGTTTGAACTTTAGAATTATATCAGTGCCAAATATCTCTTTTAGTTTTGTGGATACCTAAAAATGAGGTTTTCTGAAAAAATTAATTTCCTGAATATCTCAAGCTTAGACTTTTTAACCTTGAAACTTAAAAAAATCTGATTATTTTTATTGGAAATGTTTCTGATTGTACTTGAAACCTCTGCTTTCTTAAACATATTAAAGAGCATATTAAACATACCTATTTTTGTGAGTCAGGTATAACCATAAATATAAATGTACCAATGAACTTATGGCTCATTAAAAGTATGAAGAAGTTTTTGCTTTTTAATAAATCTCTATATATCTCAAATTACTATATTTTATTTACCCGCTTTAAGTAGTTTTTCTAGTAGCTATTTATCCTTGTCATTGTTGGAGTGCTTGCTATTACTTACTTCTATTCCTTTTCCATTTACAGCTTCTAATCTGACATGGTCTAGAAAGTACATAGCTAACATTCTTAAAATTTTGTGAAAACAGTAGAAAAACTCCTTATGAAGTGAATGGGCTTTACTGGTGAAATGTCAGGAAAACTATTTCTGTTGCCCAGAGACCGTATTAGCTTATGCAATTGAAAGACAAAAATGATTTACTTTCAGATGACACTAGACTTTTTTTTTTTGATAGAGAACTGCTTTTGTATGTGCATTACTCTACCATTAATATTCCAGGTGCTTTGCTACCCTGGGGAGTAGAGATGAATATACTCATAATAAGGTTCTTATAAACTTGCAAAATATGCATCCTAGCATTGTATTCTCAGGTGGCTGTAGTGTGAAGAAACTGTGTTGATGTCAGGAAGATGAATACTCAAAATGTTGACATAAATATTTTGGTGTATATGTTTTGTTTTAATATTAACTTCGCTAATTTTAGGTAGAGAAGTTCTAGCAAAATCATCTGCTTATGTTTCTGTTTACACATTCTAAAATGGAACACTAAGCCAAAAATCATTGTCAGAAAAAAAGCGAAATGAAAATTAGAGTAACTTATTGCCATCTAGAGAGATGTTAAAAATAAAAAAAAGCTCAGAATCTTTGTAAGTATGGGAGGATTCCATTAAATCCCTTGCTAAGTTTTTTTTTTAAATATTTACTCACTTGGTTTAAAATTTATCCCCCTTGGGAAGCAAATGAAACATTTAATATGTGTTTCTGACTTATTCACACTTAATACAACACAGTCTTTTTATAATGAGAGCTCTCCATCCAAAAATCCTTGGATGATCTGCTGTCTAACACATATAACAGACTTTAAAATAAGCATTTCTATTCTGTTATTTCTGATTCAGGAAGATTCTTTAGTAGGTCACAAGTAAACTTGAACTTTAATTGCATTTTGAAATTAAGAACATGTTCAAATGGTTACTAAAGTTGAAAACCAGTGTATGAAGTACAGTTTCCCTTTACAAATAGGAATTTTGCAAAGTCATTATTTAGAAAGTTTCCCTAGAAAAATATATATAAATTTTGTATTCTTTAAAAAAATAATTTTATCAGTGATTCTTTTTTTAACTTTTTCTACATTTTTTGTTTTGTTCGAAGTTGTTTGTTACCTTGTACCATTGCTATTGAAATTGTTGTATGGTTCCATCTTTCTTGTGTATGTGTGTGTGTGTGTGTTGGTGGGTGAAATGGTTGGAATATGAGGAGCTGTGGATGAGAAAATTGCAATTTAAAGGTGTGTATATATGATGTGTTCGGGAAGCTGACATTAACCTTGGGAGTTTGACAGACAAGTTACTTTTCTTTTTTTTCCCTCTTAAAAATATCACTAATGAGTCAAGAGGTTGCAGGATCAAACTAAATAAATTTGGTGGGAATTACATTCGTGTTTCAGTGAGCTGTGAGAACAGTGGATTTAGCCAGCTGTGGAATTCGGTCCCAATTCCTGCTTTGTCATCACATACAGTAGTTTGTTTACCTCTTTCCATGACGAAAAATGAAGAATGTTAAATACAGGGACCATTTGCTCTGCCTCTTGCCATTTTTCTGTGTATTACGCAGCAGTTGAGCTAATCAGGCAGAAGGTTACAGAGTTTGACTCCCAGGAGAGATGGCAATTATGTGTGTCTTATTATAACATTCTATTAGATCAACTTCAGTTTACGTATTAAAGAAGTATCCCCCTTAAAGCACTTTTTCTGACCTCTAATGCAATTCATTTCACAGAACATGAAAAACAAATCATCTAAATAAACTTCCAGAGTTGTATTTGTGGGCTAATTCTCAATCTACTTATAAATATTATTAGGCGTATTGGTTAAACACTACCACATGTTAGCACAGAATCTGTTAGACTCAAAATACCATAGACATTACAAAATAAATGAAGTTAGTTACTTCTATCATCTTTAGTTATTTCTACATTATACTTGTGGTGTGTTATGAAGGCTATTCCTCTCTAAGGAACATGTGCTGTGTATAAATTATTAACTCATTAATTCCTGGGGCCTTTATGCCCTAAGGACACAAGAGTTTATTTTTCTCCAGCTTGTTGGTTTCATAAATGTGGAAACTGAAAGACTTATAACAGGAAATCAGTGCTAGAGCCCAAAATAAAATTCAGGTCTTTGAGTTTTTAGTACAGAGTTGAAGAGCTTTTGCATAGAAAGAAATTATTGCTATTTGTGGATATGATATCAGTTAAGATTAGGAAAATTCTTTTTGACCTACCATTATTTTCAAGTATTTTTTAAAACTGCTATAAAGCATGAATATGACATTTTGGTTTGTGGAAACATTCTGTTCTTTAAAGCAATATTATTTGATTGGAATTTATTTATTTAATAAATGTAGTAATAGACTAGGAGAAAAAAATTGATGGATTCAACTAAATGTAACCCTCCAGTCATGTGTGCACCACAAGTCCAGTGGGAACCTACTGTGTGATGCCTGGTGACAGAGGGGTCAGGGAGTTGGTAGAACCAAGAGGAACAAGTCTTGAAGGAAAAGAACAATTTTATGATGGCTCTTGGATTACAGCTTTCAGAATTCTCCATAGGCCTCACCAGCTATTTGGCAATTTTTGAAAATAAATTTTTTATTGTATATGCTATAACATTTTACTTAATAACAGCTTGTTTGGGGATCCTGTGTGAAAAATACGTTATAATTACACTTTGAGGATATAACTATAACAACAACAAAATGTAAGGTAACTGGGTCTAACAATAATTTGACAAATACTAATGAAGAATTTACCAAAGCAATGTTTATTTAAAAGAGGCAGATAAAGTTAAGGGAAGTATAGGGGAAAGGACAACCAAATAGGTACAATTGTGTCTACAATAGACTATCTTAGTTTTTACATAATGAAATACTTTAGACGGTATTTTACATTTAAGTATTTTCTAAGACTGAGGAGTTTTTTTTTAGAAGTTTCTCAGCATTAATGGATTTCCCTGGTGGCTCAGATGGTAAAGCATCTGTCTACAATGCGGGAGACCCGGGTTCAATCCCCGGGTAGGGAAGATCTGCTGGAGAAGGAAATGGCAATCCACTCCAGTACTCTTGCCTGGAAAATCCCATGGACAGAGGAGCCTGGTAGGCTACAGTCCATGGGGTCGCAAAGAGTCGGACACGACTGAGCAACTTCACTTCACTTCAGCATTAATATTACTTTTTTATCCCCCTTAATGTGCTTTGAACACCAAAATTGCTGTAAAAATCAGTGCCATTGTAATCATACTATACAAATATGTTTTAAGTCTATTAAATTCACAAATTAAAGGAATAAGATAAATGACCAATGGGCAAAGCATAAAGAGAACTCTGGTTTTAAACTAGGGAGTTAGAAATAGGAAAAAGATATAACAAACTATATATTTTTTTATTAAAAATGTTTTTCTTTACGTATATTCGCTCAGCATCACAGCTGTGAAAATTAGTGGACATTCATAAGAAAATTTGATGTAATAGCTGTCATTTCTGCTGTGGAATGTGTTTACCCAGAGACGGTATATTCAGTTAATTAAGCGTATTTGGGAATGGGTGGCAGAATAAGAGATATGAGTCTTGAGGGCTATTGAGGGATTAATGAGAGATGCAATTGGTTCCAGTGTTTCCCTGTCCTGACTGTTCATGAGAATCGCTTGAGGAGCTTTTAAGAAATATGGTATCTGCTACAGCCACCCTACTCCCCTCTATGAAAACTCTCAACTCCCACATTGTCACAACTGAGAATGGAGGACAAAACAAACCATATTTGGGCAAGATTGTAAGAGCAGATTTTCTGATTGCAAACTCTGGTCTGGTGACTAGTGCTGAAGAATAATTAGAAATAGTGATGAAGGGAAAAGTCATGGAGAAAGTTATAATATAGAGGGGATAAAAATAGGAAAGAGAATGAATTGACAGAAACAGTGGGAAAAGAGGCATGCCATGCATGGACAAATATGTCCAAGAAATTTAATTGAGATGAGTAGAAGGTAAGTGAATATTCTCAAGAGACATATTCTTTTCTAAGTATGGACATAAAGGAGATAATTAGTATTTCTTGGTTAATCTCCCCAAAGCCAGCTTTTTCACACTAAATTTCCAGCAACTGTTAACAACTTCCACTAGCATTCAGACAGAAGTCTCTGAAATTGGTACCAGACAAAGAAAGCCCTCAGGCATTCTCAGCAGGCCACAAGATTCTGGATCAATTAAGTAAGAAAGGAACAAAAGGGCTAAATTGGAAAACCAATGGGAAGACTGAGAATATCTACAAGGTTTCTACCCTGAAACAAAATAGTTCAAGAGTTATGCAATTTGTGTGAGGTTTCTGAGGAATCTTTATTTTGCAAGATTTGTTACCCTCTGTTATTTTGGCTGAGGCACCCATAAAAACAAAGTCATTTTAAACAGTGCGATGAAAATCTTTGCACTTTCTCTGTGTTCCAAGCACAGGGGACTGCCCACCATTCTACAAATTTATCAGGCCAAACTGCCTTTGCTCTCGATGTTTGTCTTCCTGGAATGTCTTTGCCCTTTCTATAATCATCTTTATAATCTTATTCCAAAAGGCACATTCTCTGTAAAACTTCCTGTAAAAACCATGTCCAGGTACATTGTCATGCAGAACACACTCATTTTTAGTATCACTTTTCAGGTTGTTCTGTTTACTTATCTGTCTGTTTACTTATCTGCCTCTCTTTCTGGATAGACTGAGAATAATTCAAAGAGAATTTACAGTCAGTGCCTTGCCGAGTGTCTGTTTCTAATTGCACTGGAAAGCTAACCCTTCTGTTGGGTAACTAGAACCCCTAATGGGAGCTCCACAAATGTTTGTTGCGTTAAACTGACACCCTTTACCTACTTGGAAATTTTTCCTCTGGGCAGTCCTGTTGAAGCAACTTTAGCTATGGCAGTTGAGCCTATCCTGGGGTGTGTTTTTGTGCGTGAGTATTCATCAGCCTCAAGGGATGTATGAGTCAACTAAAAATACAGGAGAAATTTGCTGATTTACACATCGCATTAATTTGAAAGGAGGATAAAGAGGGTCTGTAGCTTTTATTAGATTCATGAAGAGATATAAGGCCCCAGACAGAAGATACAACACTAACATAAACAGTAAAAAACAAAAGCCTTTCTGATTGAATTCGGAACTAAGACAAGGATGATCATTATCATTACTGCATACATTTTAGAAAATAAAGGCAAAGTGTACTACCTGTAGCCTTATGACAGTCTCTCTAAGAGCAAAACCAAAAAACAACTATAAACCAATTGAAAATTTACTAAATTTTAATTTACTGAATTTAGGAAGGTGGGTGGAAGGAAGTAAAATACAAACTCACATATCAAGAGATTTTGTTTATATGAGTAAAATCACTTGAAAATATAATGACAAAAATCTCAGATCATCAGCAAGAGTAATTTATAGTACATGGAAATTTAATAAGAAATTTGATAGATATCTACCAGGAAAATGGAAATTCCCTGGTGGCTCAGATTGTAAAGGATTTGCCTGCAACGTGGGAGACCTGGATTTGATCCTTGGGTCAGGAAGATCCTCTGGAGAAGGGAATGCCACTCACTCCAGTATTCTTGCCTGGAGAATCCCATGGACAGAGGAGTCTGGAGGGGCTATAGTCTATGAAGTTGCAAAGAGTCGAAATATGACCTTTTTAAAAGACTTAAAGAAGACAATAAACGAAAGGCTATGCCATATTCCTTGGTGAGATGGCTCATTATTGTAAGGATTCCAAGTAAATATGTGTAAATAACCTCAATGTAGCTAAAAATTTAAACAACAATGATACAGTTTATCTTTCAGCTTAACAAAGCTTAAAAATATGTGCAGTGGCCTATTTTCTCATCCATTGTTGATAGGAATGTAAATTACTACAACATTTTTGGGGTAACTTGAAAATATGTAGAAAAAATTTTAACGTGAAGTTAGTTCTGTTTTTAGAAACCTACCCTCCAGAAATATTGACCCAAGTGATTGTTAGTAAACCAGAAACATCGTAAACTTTTGCCAATGAGAACTGGTTAAAAAATCATTTTCCATCTGTTGTAGGAAGAGGGGACCCCTACAGGGCCCCAAGAGCGGGCTCTTGTCTAACACTCAGAAATGAATTGTCCAAGGAGACACATGCTGACCAAGCAAGAGATTTTATTGAGAAGGGGCACCCGAGTGGAGAGCAGAAGGGTAAGGGAACCCAGGAGAACTCCTCTGCCACGTGGCTCGCAATGTCAGGTTTTATGGTGATGGGACTGAACCCTGTCAATCACTTCCACATGGAAGCACTCAGCCAAATACTCAATTAAATGGCTGAATTTATAGAAACAGGGCACCCAGTGGAGGGCTTCTAATGCCCAATTGTCTCCCCAAGAACAGAAAGAGACTTCTGCTCTGCTAGGCAGGCCTATGCCCATGCATAGCAGGAAGAAGTTACAGAAGAAAGAGACCACTGCCCCAAGTATGAAGTATCTTGAGTATGAAGTCTCTCAGGGGGGAGTTGTTAGGGGAAGCACACTGATTGAAACTGCCCACCCTGGCCAGGCACCATAGTAACTATTTGCATGAGTTTTATGACAGGAGATCCTGATAAGGAATACGGAACTAATAAGCCACCACCAACTGGAAGAGTTCGGAAAAAGTCTAAAGGAGACACTGCGTGTCCGTCCACTTCCCAGAATCCCTCTCGCTAGCATCCATCTTGGCTGAGTGATGTGTGCGCCACCAGGAAAGACTCTGAATTAGAATGATTGGTCAAAGACCACCTGGAAACTAACCCATCACCATAAAACCCAACATTGCCAGCCATGCGGCAGAGCAGTTCTCCTGGGTGTCCTTACCCTACTGCTCTCCACCCGGGTGCCCTTTCCCAATAAAATCTCTTGCTTTGTCAGCACATGTGTGTCCTTGGACAATTCATTTCTGAGTGTTAGACAAGAGCCCAGTTTCGGGCCCTGGAAGGGGTCCCTCTTCCTGCAACACATCCATTCAGTGAAACTGAACAGGCATTAAAAGAACATGGCAGTTTCATACATCAAATGAGAATAGTGTCTTTGGTATATTGACAAGTGTACAAACGCAAGCTGAAACACAGTTAGACATGACTATTTTAAAAAAGTATTCATGAGTGTGTGTGTGTAAAAGTGCATGTAAAATAATCTAGTAGGGAAAATTGCCAAGGATGAGATGGCTGGGTGGCATCACCGATTCAGTGGATATGAAGTTGGGCAAACTCTGGGAGATGGTGAGGTTCAGGGAAGCCTAGCATGCTGCAGTCCATGGGGTCATGAAGAGTTGGACAAAACTTGGCAACTGCACAACAACAGGGAAAATAGACCAAATGGTGACCGTCTCTGGAAGGAGAATTTCAGGAGATTTTCTTTTTTCCTTTTTCCTTTGTCTATTACCCCAAATCTTCAAGACTTTAAAAATGATAAAAAATTTCTTTAATCAGAAACAAACATGCAAATATAATCTTTTACTTCCTTACATTTTCACTTGTGATTCTTATTGTTTCCTCTTCATTTTCCCCAAGTTTAAACTTCAGGACATAATTCTTTTGAGGTGAACTACCTAGATAGTCCCTTGAGAGGACACAGATAACGTTCACTGCTTCAAAGTTGAGCAAAGTTAGTGATGGCAGTGACAGTGATAATGACAAGAGAGGGCCTGACACATCCCTGAGGTTTTTGGCAATTTTTGCCCTTCTTTCTTCACCTCCCTTATATGTTTTGCTCTAAGTGGTAGTTTGAGAATGCATGTCACTAAAGTTCACTGAAATCGAAACACCTCCATGAAAAAGGGAAAAAAGCATCACAGAGATACTTCTGCTTCACCAAAAGAGAGACACATTCATCAGAGTGGCAAATGCTAGGTGGAGCTTCTTTTTGATGGAAATTTTAAATTTCAGTTTGAGAGTTTTTCTTGGTAAGGAAAAAAATATCCTCCCAATGGAGACAAAAATTAAGTTGAAAAGTTACAGGTATTTGGAAAGCCTTAGTTGTTGGCTTTCAATGTGTAATATTTACTACCTCCCTGGGCCTCTAGAGTTTCCATTAAAATGCTTTTTCCACATCTTGTCAATGCATAACCTATTGGGCACAAAGAAAATGTTCTCACTCTTAGCAAATACTGAAGAACCTTGAACAAACTCCATCGTTTCTTTAATTTTATTGCCGTTTGGATTGCATGATTATTTATTTCAACATTAAAGAGTATTTCTGCTTTTAAATTCTGAGCTGATCAAGCTCACAATGAGTTATTTTAAAACACATTCCAAATATTTTATTTCGCCCAGCTTCATGTTGACAGGTACAATAGTCCCATCTTAGCTTCTGTTCACACAAGAACACATTCTGAAACCCAATTAATAAAAGGTAGAGCTGTGTAAGCTCTGCAGAGCCCAGCACCTGCTGAGCAAACTGTCAAATGTTTGCTACGGTACTTAGAGCTGTATTATGGTAAAATGAAAAAAAAAATAGGCATGGGAATGAAATTAAAAACTCACAATGAAATAGTTGATTAAGAAAATTAAGCCATTTAACACAGACCCATGCTTCTGCCTCCTGGAGGAAGCCTTGGGGGTTGGTGTGGAGCAGAGCCAGTTAAAAGGTTTGTCCTCTATGGCAATGACCGCTTAATTTTATTCACAAAGGACTCCTTTGGCATTCATCTAAATTTTTAGACCCCCTTTCAAATTTATTCATAAGTTTCCTCTTTCCCAGTGACCCCAACATACTTGGTGCTGGGAAAGGGTCTGTCAACAAATGCCAGATCTGTACCTAAACCAGAATGAAGCCTTAGGGGTCCTGAGGCCCAAGTTTTGATAGCTTCTTCTACAGGGGCCAAGGCTTCTCCCTGGGCCAGATATTTTAATTGCTAGTTTTTTTTTTTTTTTTTTAATGTGTAAAGTAGGAGGGGAAGGAAAGTGTGATAAGGGGAGCTTTGAAGGAATAGTGATGAATAGACCTGGTCCAATTTTTTTTCTCCTCCAGAAAGCCTTCTCCAATTAATTTTACTCTTATATTACCATCCTTTTGTTCTGAGTCCCTGGATTCTTAGCTGGCCCAGAGTGGTTTTGTCTCTTCTGAGTTGTGTTTGTTGCTTTAGTCATTGAATGGAACACTCCAGCCAAACTATGAAAACTTCCAGAAGTCTAGAAATATGTCTTCCATTCTTTTATGTCTTTAATAATGCCTAATATTTTACTCACTAGGAAGAAGAGCTCAATTAAGTAAAAGTACTATATTTATCCATTAAAAGAATTACACTGTCCATATTGAACCCCAAAGTCTTTCTGTAAAGAAAAAAAAACACTAAAGCAAATACAGTCTGTTATCCTCATGAAAGAACCTTTTCAATTTGACTTGGCTGTAAACTCTTTAGGATTCAGGTTCAAGAGAATCTCTTCTAATAAGTTAATAATTTATTTAGTGGGACTAAAATTTTGATATTTATTAGAAACAATTTTGGGGACCTGGCATAGATATATGACATTTACATATTTAGAAAGAATTGGTAAGATGATAATGATACTGCTCTATAATTAAATTAATTAATTAATACATATGTGCCTCCACTTTGTTCTTAAAAGGACTTTAAGTGGTTAAGAATTAAATAAAATACACCAATTAAAAATTGCTCCAAAAACATATGATGAAGTACCACCTCACACTGGTCAGAATGGCTATTATTAAAAAGCCTACAATTAATAAATGTTGGACAGGGTGTGGAGGAAGGGGAACCTTCTTACATGGTTGATGAGAATGTAAGTTGGTGCAGCCATTATGGAAAACAGAATGGATTTCCTCATAAAACTAAAAATTGATTGGCCATATGATTTAGCAGTTCCACTCCTAGGCACATAGGCAGACAAAACTATAGTTTGAGAAGATACATGCATCCCTATGTTCATAGCAGCATTAATTATAATAGCCTAGACAGAGGAGCCTGGTGGGCTGCAGTCCATGGGATAGCTGGGAGTCAGACACGACTGAGCAACTTCACTTTCACTTTTCACTTTCATAAACATTGGAGAAGGAAATGGCAACCCACTCCAGTGTTCTTGCCTGGAGAATCCCAAGGATGGGGGAGCCTGGTGGGCTGCCGTCTATGGGGTCGCACAGAGTCGGACACGACTGAAGCGACTTAGCAGCAGCAGCAGCAGACATGAAAACAACCTAAATGTCCATCGACAGACAAATGGATAAAGAAGATGTGGTACATACGTACAATGGAATATTACTCTGCCATAGAAAAGGATGAAATAATGACGTTTGCAGCAACATGGATGGACCTAGGATTGTCATACTAAGCAAAGTAAATCAGAAAGACAAATACAATATGATATCACTTATATGTAGAATCTAAAATATGACAGAAATGAATATATTTACAAAAGAAACAGACTCACAGGTAGAGAGAACAGACTTGTGGTTTCCAAGGTAGGTGGTGGGGGAAGGAAAGATTGGGAGTTTAGGATTAGCAGATGCAAACTAGTATATATAGGATGGATAAACAATAAGTCCTACTGTGTAGCACAGGAACTATATTCAATATCCTGTGATGAAACATAATGGAAAAGAATATATGTGTGTGTGTGTGCATGCGTGTAACTGAATCACTTTGATAGTATAACAGAAAGTAATACAACATGGTGAATCAACTATACTTCAATAAAATTTTTAAAAGTTGTGAAAAATAGAACGTATTACAAGACTAGATACATAAGATAGAGTCAAAAGTAAGTCTTAGAAAAAATAGCTTTATATACTCGCCAAAAAGTTGGCTCTAAGCTTCCTGGTACCCAACCTGATTATAATTAACTCCATGTAATACACAGTGTTTAAGAGATGGAAGTAGTTCATTTTACTCAGGAGAACTATAATGATTCTTGACACAAAGTCCAGGCAGAGACTTCTTTTGAAGATGTTGCATTGGTGAAATGTCCTTAGTTCATGACTATATCTGTGAAAGTGGGAACCAGGGTGAGTTTCATGAAGTATGTTTACAGTAATTTTCAGTATGAATGATTCTTCACATCAGTTGTTCAGCAATAGGATTTCTAATGCTATCTATGTAATAAGTTCCACGAATAAAATTTCTGATCTGGCTAAATTTGGGAATAGATTTGAGAATGTCTGCCTAAATTATAGAAATAACCAGAAAATCTTTATGGCTTAAAACTCCAATGTTTATTCCTTGTTACATATCCATCTTAGGTTGACAAAGGGTTTCTGCTCATTATAGTCACTGAGGAGCTCAGGGGAGTAGCATCTCCAGGCTTTCATAATTACAGAGGCTAGGGAAGAGAACATAACATGCTCCACACTAAGTTGAGACTTCTGCCTAGAAGACACCTCAGGTCTGTTGCTACTGACATTTCACTGGCTATTAAGTGAGCCATTGAGCCAGGTCAGTTAGTCTTGGATAAGATGAGGAAGTGCCATCCTTGCATAGGAAAGTTCATGGTACACTGTGAACAACAGTACAAGTTATAACAACTCTACTTCTTTAACAAAAAACTCAGCTGATATGTCCCAAGATAATGGGTGACAAAACCCTCCAAACTGCATTGTTTCCTCTCGACTCCTTGCAATGCAGCATTCTCTGCTGGTGGTTAAAAATGAGAACTGTCTGCTTTCACTGAGAGACCTGCTGCGGGTAGGAGTGACATGCTGCCTTGAAAAGGCAGTAACCTATCAAGAATCCATGCCAGAATACTCTTCAAAACTTAATACTTTTTATTGTTTTGGCAAAATATACTTTGTTTTCTCCTTTTCTCTTATTTAAAACATACTGGCAATTAGACATACATACAACTACATAGAAATATAATGATGACATCTTTTGTGATTCACCTTGACCATTCTCTTGTGACTCCTTCCATCAAAACAGTTAAGTGACTCTCAGTGACATTCCTAGCATTTTTGATACCTTGACTGAATCATTTTTGTAACATTCATTCCCCATCTCCTCCTCTTTCACACCATGTGATGAAATTATTTTCATGTAGTAATTGGTAATCAACATAAGTTTTAAATCTTTTTGAAAAACAACAAATAAATGCAATTTAAAAAAATAGCTCAAGTTCATAGGATGTTTTATATATGAACTGAAATTTCCATTTTTAAAATGAAACTGTATTATATTTGCATTTCAGCAAAAATAGAAAATTCCAGTGATCCAGCGGAATGACAGAATGAAATAACTCAGGTTTTGATTCTCTGACTTGCATCACAGCTATGTTTGCCCAAGGCAAGCTCAAGGATTTGCAGCTCACTCTTGGATGTGTACAGCCAAGTATGGGTATTTGGGGATTCAAGGGTATAACTGGGAGTTGACTGAATTAACTTCCATGAAGACCATGATGTTTGGTAAAAGATAAATAATAAAAATATGATAGTTCAAGCCTTATAATGTAATATTAAAACTCAACATTAATGGCAGTAGTTGTTTAAAAGTAAAGTTTAAAAAAGTTCTTATATTTTTTGAAGAATATTTTATCACTTCATTGTTTAGAGTTGTAGCCAAGAGGTGATGATTAATATCAGAATGACTTGGTTTTATTATTGCTTTAAGATTCTGTGTATAATGGTACACACTTATTGCTTACACCTGGGACTACTACTAACACTGGCATTTATGGTCAGCCACTGGTAATTCCCCATAATTGAGTGCAAAGTGATGATGCTAACAAAGTTCTCCATCATATGGCCTCAGCCTATTTTTAGCCTTTTTGTTGTTGTTCAGTTCCCAGTCATGTCCGTCTCTTTGCGACCCCATGGACTACAGCATGCCACGCCTCCCTGGCCCTCACTATCTCCTGGAGTTTGCCCAAGTTCATGTTCATTGTATCGGTGATGCCATCCAGCCATCTCACCCTCTGATGCCCTCTTCTCCTCCTGCCCTCAATCTCTTCCAGCATCCAGGACTTTACCAATGAGTCATCTGTTTACATTAGATGACCAGAATACTGGAGCTTCCAGCTTCAGCATCAGTCCTACCAATGGATAGTCAGGGTTGATCTCCCTTAAGATTAACTGGCTTGATCTCCTTGCAGTCCAAGGGACTTTCAGAAGTCTTCTCCAGCACCACAGTTTAAAGGCAGCAATTTTTTGGCATCCTGCCTTCTTTATCATCAAGCTCTCACAACCATAGATGACCACTGGGAAGACCATAGTCTTGACTATAGAGATCTTTTTATGCAGAGTAATGTCTCTGCTTTTCCACATACTGTCTAGGTTTGTCATCACTTGCCTGCCAAGAAGCAACTGTCTTCTAAATTCATGGCTGCAGTCACCATCTGCAGTGATTTTGGAGCCTAAGAAGAGGAAATATGTCACTACTTTCACCTTTTCCCCTTCCATTTGCCATGCGGTAATGGGACCAGTCCATTCCGAAGGAGATCAGCCCTGGGTGTTCTTTGGAAGGAATGATGCTAAAGCTGAAACTCCAGTACTTTGGCCACCTCATGCGAAGAGTTGACTCATTGGAAAAGACTCTGATGGCTGGGAGGGATTGGGGGCAGGAGGAGAAGGGGACAACAGAGGATGAGATGGCTGGATGGCATCATTGACTCAATGGATGCGAGTCTGAGTGAACTCTGGGAGTTGGTGATGGACAGGGAGGCCTGGCATGCTGTGATTCATGGGGTCGCAAAGAGTCGGACACAACTGAGCGACTGAACTGAACTGAACTGAACTGAATGGGACCAGATGCCATGATCTTAGTTTTTTTAATATTTACTCTTAAGCCGGCTCTTTCACTCTCCTCCTTCACCCTCATTAGGAGACTCTTTAGTTCTTCTTCATTTTCTGCTATTAGAGGGGTATCATATGCATATCTGAGGTTTTTGATGCTTCTCCTGTCTATTTTGGTTCCAGCGTGTAACTTATCTAGCCTAGCATTTCTTATGATGTGCTCAGTGTATAGGTTAAGCAGATAGCGCTTTCATACTCCTTTCTTAATCATGAACCAATCAGTTGTTCCATATAGTGTTGTAACTGTTACTTCTTGACCCGCATACAGATTTCTCAGGAGATAGATAAGATGGTCTGGCATTCCTATGTCTCTAAGAGCTTTCCATTGTTTGTCATGATCCACACAGTCAAAGGCTTTAGTGTAGTCAATGAATCATAGATGTTTTTCTAAATTTCCCTTGCTTTCTTTATAATCCAGTGTATGTTGGCAATTTGATCTCTAGTTCCTTGTTCCTATTGCTTTTCTAAATCCAGCTTGGACATCTGGAAGTTCTTGGTTTGCATAATGTTGAAGCCTAGCATGCAAGATTTTAAGCATGACCTTACTATCATGAGAGATGAGTGCAATTGTTCAATGGTTAGGACATTCTTTGGTACTACCCTTCTTGGGAATTGGGATGAGGATTGACCTATGTCAGTCCTATGGCCACTGCTGGTTCTTCCAGATTTGCTGACATAATGAATGCAAAACCTAGATGGCATCGTCCTTTAGGGATCTGAATAATTCTGCTGGAATTTCATTGCATCCATTAGCTTTATTAACAGCAACCATTCTTAAGGCCCACTTGACTTCACACTCCACAGTATCTGGCTCTGGGAGACTAACCACACCATCATGGTAATCCAGTTCATTAAGATCTTTTAAATATAGTTCTTCTGTGTATTCTTTCCATCTTTTCTTGATCTCTTCAGCATCTACCAGGTCTCTACCATTTTTAACCTTTACTGTACCCATCTTTGGGTGGAATTCTCCCTTGATGTTTCCAATTCTCCCGAAAAGATCTCTAGTCTTTCCCTTTTGTTGTTTTCTTCTATCAGTAAGCATTGTTCATTGAAGAAGGCCTTCTTGTCTCATCTAGCGATTTTTTGGAGCTCTGGTTTAATTGAATGTAACTTTCCCTCTCCCTTGCTTTGTGCTTCTCTTCATTCTTCCACCATGTAAAGCCTTCTCAGATAACCTGGCAGCTCAGCTGCTGCCTGCAAAGCAAGGGACCCTGGTTTGATTCCTGGGTTGGGAAGATACCCTGGAGAAGGGATGGGCTACCCACTCCAGTATTCTTGGGCTTCCCTAGTGGCTCAGACAGTAAAGAATCCACCTGCAACGTGGGAGAACTGGGTTCAGTCCTTAGATTGGGAAGAGCCCTTGGAGAAGGGAACAGTTACCCACTCCAGTATTCTGACCTAGAGAATTCCAAGGACAGAGGAGCCTGGCAGGCTACAGTCCATGGAGTCACAAAGAGTTGGACATGACTGAGCGACTTTCACTTTCATTTTCCTTCAGTTCAGTTTAGTCGCTCAGTCATGTCCAACTCTTTGCAACTCCATGAATCGCAGCACGCCAGGCCTCCCTGTCCATCATCAACTCCCGGAGTTCACTCAGATTCATGTCCATCGAGTCAGTGATGCCATCCAGCCATCTCATCCTCTGTTGTCCCCTTCTCCTGCTGCCCCCAATCCCTCCCAGCATCAGCATCTTTTCCAATGAGTCAACTCTTCACATGAGGTGGCCAAAGTACTGGAGTTTCAGCTTTCGCATCATTCCTCCCAAAGAACACCCACGGGTGGTCTCCTTTAGAATGGACTGGTTGGATCTCTTTGCAGTCCAAGGGACTCTCAAGAGTCTTCTCCAACTCAAAAGCATCAATTCCTCGGCGCTCAGCTTTCTTCACAGTCCAACTTTCACATCCATACATGACCACTGCAAAAACCATAGCCTAGACTAGACAGACTTTTGTTGGCAAAGTAATGTCTCTGCTTTTCAATATGCTGTCTAGGTTGGTCATAACTTTTCTTCCAAGGAGTAAGCGTCTTTTAATTTCAAGGTCGCAGTCACCATCTGCAGTGATTTTACCAATTTACTTGCTTGCTTTTCTTTTTCTTTGTGATGGCTTTTAGCCTGCTCCTCCATGATTTCCCTCATGAAAATACTGCCATCATCTAGAACAGTAGACAAATTCTACTCCCTGAGCCCTCCTCCTTAATAAAAATACTCCTGTGTATTTATTCTTTTTCCCCCTCTGACAATTTGAATGTAAAAAGCATAGATTTTGGAGCCAGAATTTTCTGAGTCTGAATTCTTTCTCTGCATTTCATAAATTGTGTGACTTTGGGCAAATTATGGAACCTATCAGGCCTTGGCTTCCCAGGTGGCGCAGTGGTAAAGAATCTGTGCAAGAGACATAAGAAATGTGGGTTCGATCTCTGGGTTAGAAAGATCCCCTGGCTACAGCCCATGGTTTTGCAGAATTGGATACTACTGGGGTACTGAGCACAGTTGCCACTGGATTAGATGGGAACAAAGCATATGTGAGATTGTCTGTCACAGTAAATATATTTTTGTCTTTTATTTCCCTTACTAAGATTTGCATGTTCAACATTTACAAAAGTTTGTTCAAAACAGGTCCTCATAGAACTTGGGCAAGTGCACTGAACTGGTTGAACTTCATGGTATTCAAGCTATAAAGATACACGTTATAGACTCACACTCCAGCCCCTTCTCTAACTACTTCAGCTGTGAGCCTTGAGCATCGTCATGAGAAGAAAATCTAGGCTATTTCTCATTTGGCCTCAGTTCTTCTTCTTCAGCTGTCAAGACCTCTCTCATTTAGAACAAACATTGTGGCAAAACAAGGAGGCAGCCGAAGCATAACCACACAGGAATCTGGATGAGGTGTCCGTTTCACCTTCAGAACTGTCTCAGCGTTTTGAGCAGCTCAGAGGTCAGAAATGCTGTTGTCATCGGCGTTAGAGCTGCGTCCTGAATAAATACCAAGTTAGGAGGAAGATGACTCAGCCCTCAGAGCTGCCCAAACCTCATACTCCTCTGATATTTTAGGCAACACAGAGTGGTAAGCAGCTGTTAGATATCTTTGCTTCTTTGTTCAGGCAAAGCTTAGCCTGTTCCATTCGGAAAGAAAATGGTCATAATTTCCAGCCCATTTAAAGCTCTTCTTTCTTAGAATTGTTATTGCACACGTAGCCTGGACCACACAACTTAGTTTTATATAGCCTCATCTCATTTTCTGATTATTTCCTGATTCCAAGTGGGTATTAAGTTTGTCATTGGAGGAGACCATATTTATATTCCTCTTACATTCTCTTCACATTTATAGATTAGTCTTGGACCTGTAGTAGGTGGTACACACAAACACTAATTTCATTTGTATAGGACCTTAAAATGAACAAGTTACTTCTACATCCATTCTTTCCTTTGAACTTCACTATGACCCCATAAAGTAATTGTTTATCTCTATTTTATAGGCCAGGAAACCAAAGTTCAGCGAGATTAAGTACAGTGCCAAAGATCATATAACTAGCAATTAGCATAGCCTGAATATATATATATATATATATATAGAAAATATATATGGAATTTATGTAATACAATTCCCAAAATCCAATCCTAAGTTTCATTGTTTAATGGAGGCTAAATTGAAAGACTTTAAGAAGTATATTTAATTTTTGTCTAGGTATTGGATTCCTGTTGCTCACATTTTTCTTCTGGCTCTGGAATTAGAATACCTTTTGTAATTTGTAAAGATGTAGATCTAAAATCTGATTATTTTTTGTATACACAGAAAATTTTATCTGTGCATATTTAAGGAAAAATGGCATAGGAAAATTCCCACATAATAAGAAAACACAAATTCATTTTTATCCTAGTTAATATGTTTGTAGCTGATATCCAGAGAATTCATAATATTGGGGAGCATCATTGTTCATCTTAAAGATATGGTGAGCAAGAGTCTATGTGGTTAAGGAGAACAAAAATTATGTAAATAATTTAAAAAGTGGTGAGTCATTTAATTCATTCAACAGGTCTCTATAGAGCATTTGCGCTTTCTATCATGGTTTTGAACACATGTTAAAAATTGGGGAGCTCAGATTACTCTTGGAGTTCAAACAAGATAACCCAGGTTGCACACTAAAATGAGTCAGAAGGAACTGGAGGGCTACCTAGCTTTTCATTTTGGTCTCCTGCTACAAATGGATAGTAAGTCTGAGATTGATGGAAGACACTGGCCTCGATGATTATGTTATGATTCATAGATTCCTGGTATAGAACGTAATTGAGTATTTTGCCTTTAGCGGCTTCCTCTTTCAGTTATTGCTAGACTAGAGTAAATAAACATCCTATTTATATCAACAAAGTAATGATTTAAGCAAATTAAATGTTAAAGCCCATTAAATCTGTAAAGGAACCTGAGTTTCAGTATGAGTGAGTGCAAGCACAACGATTTAATCTTTATTTGAGAGATTATTGAGTGTGATGTGCAAGCATTTTATGTTGTTTGTATAATTAATATCCTCAGTAATTTACCACACCTTTTACTTCATTCATGAAAATTGTAAAGGATTACCTGTGGATATTTGAGAAAGGTAGCTTCATTGATCACCAAAGTAGAAAGAGAGTGGTCGAGGGAGGAGTGGGCAGTAGAAGAGCATTCAGAATATTACTGTTGTAGCTGCAGAGAAATCTATATTTCTATCTTCCCGTTTAATCCCTTCATCCCACTCTGTGCCTTAACCTGGAATAGATCACTGTGCTTCTCCATTAAAAATAATGCACAGACATTTAGATTGATGATTACTGCTGCATTCAAGGTTCTGTAAATAATGATAACATTACTGTCCAGCACATTATATAAGATCACCTAAATTATAAGTAGAAGATGTATCATGTCATGGTCAAGTCTAATATGTATGATTTACAGGCTTAATTCTCACTGTCAGAAGTATCTGTTGAAGAGGGCAAGAGTAATCACCCTTATCTAGAAAATACTGTGAAGCTTGTATCTTTTTCTAAATCTGGAGTTTAAGAAACTGTGCAGTCCAAAGGAAAATCCCTCTCAAGGGGAAAAGTGAAATCATTTACCATCACCATCCCACCTCATGAAATTTCACTGAGCACATTTCGTGAACCTAGTATGTGTTGGACACAATGTGGAGTGTGATTGCGGTGGTGGTGGGAGGTGGAAAAAATTGTTGGATATCCGCTTTGTTTTCAAGGTTACCCTGAACTCGTTCAGGAAATTTCAGCTGTCTGTCTTTTACTTCTGGTTAGGAAGTACCCTGAAGTGTCATTAAAGATTCTTTTGCTTTACTTTCGTTTTGTCCTCCAAGTCTAATGCTTTTTTTTTTTTTTTCTTTCTGTAATTGTAAGAAACCATATTCAGCTAATCTTACCATTTCTCACAGCTCTAGCTTTCAAATATTTTTTCTCTCCCAAGACAGCTTTATCATTTCTTATCTCATCTATCTTCTTTCTTGTACATTTTTTGCTGATTTTCTTAACATAACAACTTCAGACTCTGTTTTGGGTCTGTTGACAAATCTACCTCCTTCAACACCTGTTGGTGCATAGAACTGAGCTATTCTTCCCAGTTTCTTCTCACACCTCAGAAAAGACCCTTCTTTTGTTTTACTATATTCTTTAATACATTCATCTGCAACTTTTCTCCTTTTTTCATAGGTAACCATTAGTCATTCAGTGTATTAGGTTGAAATTTGTGAAATTTATATATGTAAATCTAAAGAGTCTAATATCAGCATTTTCATGTGATTCAACCTAATATGTCTTTCCAATCCATATTTATTATTACTTATATGTACATATTTAAAAATCTACAATGTTTATGCATATGTGTGCACCTATTCCCTGACTAGATTAGTAGTGCCGCCTCTATCAAACCAAATCCGTGTAAACATGGGACCTGCCTGGGCTCTGTATTCTTTTCCTGGTGCTTGCTGCTGCATAGTCTTCATGTGATGCAATGGCTTTGCTTCTTTCTCCAGCATTGTTTTAGATATTCATGGATCTTTACCAGTTTTTAGATAGATTTTAGCTAATATTTAGCAATTAATCCTCTAAATTTTAAATGATTTCTCTCCTATTCTCTATCCCTTAGTCTGTTCTACTATCCTTTAGATGTCTCAACATATTTCAAATTCTCTACTGCATTTTTTATCTTGGCTTTCATAATTTTGACAGCCAAAATCTCTGTTATCGTTTCTGATTTTTCCTTGTAATGCATCTTATTCTTGATTCATGGATACTATACCTTCTCTTATCTCTTTCAAAGTAATAATAGCTTTCTTTGTTCAGTTTTTTTTCTTGCAGTCTCTTTTCCCTCCAACTTGCTTCTCATCTCCCCCACCCCCAATGCCGGCTCATATTTAAGAGTGGAGCTTTGTGAGACAAATGAAATAGTTTCTTAGATTTTTCTGCTACCAGTTCAGGATTCTCTGTCTTAGTTTCCTAAGTCAGTTAATATACACTCTTCTGTTTTTTATCATCTGAAGTTGTATTGCTGTACTTCATCCTCTATTCTTTTTGTCTTTATAGGTTTATGCCTTAAAAGATCCCTTCACCATTGTTTTATGGACTTTTGGGGAGGGTAGATTAAAAGGCACACCTCCAAATTCCCATCTTTAACTGAAAATTCCTGCTGTTATCTTTTATTATTTCCTTTTTGTTGGTTGACTTGCTTAGCCTTTCACTTGTGCTTTGAGTAATCACTTATTTATTTAAATCTTTTGTTGGTTTCTGATAAATCTATTTAAAATTTAAAATTTTCTTTTAGTACCACTTCAGTTCCAAAATTTGATCTATAAGCTCTCATTGCTATTTCGCTGTAAATGTTTCACAGTTTTTCTTATGTCTTTGTTTTAACCAAGCTATTAAAAAAAAATGTTCTATAATTGCCAGTAATATGGAATTTTGAAAGCTGTCATTTAATAGTTTCTGATTTTATTGTATTGTGATTGGAGAAGGAAATGGCAACCCACTCCAGTATTGTGATCAGATCAAAAATTCTATGTGATTTATTTAATCTGTGACCTATTGCATGGTAGTTTTTCCTTTTTTATATAATCCATGTATACCTGGAAAAAAAATTGTGTCCTCTGTGTTTGTTGAGTGAAAAGATTTCCAGATAAACTGTAAATCATTCATTCACCCTCAAATCTTTTTTATCTTGGTTATTCTTCACAAGAATTGGTTTGGTTCTTTTTCATGGTTCTTCTATCTTCTCTCAAGTCTAAAATCCTCACTTTCTTGTCTGACATTGCTGAGTGAAAGTTGCTCAGTAGTGTCTGACTATTTGTGACCCCATGGACTGTACAGTCCATGGAATTCTCCAGGCCAGGGTACTGGAGTGGGTAGCGTATGCCTTCTCCAGGGTATCTTCCTAACCCAGGAATTGAACCAGTTTCTCCTGCATTGCAGTCAGATTATTTACTAACTGAGATATGATGGAAGCTAGGACTTGTAAAAAGAGCATTGCTAAGACTTGTAAAAAGAGCCAGAAATTCCTAAAAGTTGTTATAGTTCTCCGTTCCGTGAGCTTGTCTGGCCCTTCTTCCAGTTTATTAATGCAGTGCTCTTTTCGCTGTTTATATTTTTCCATTTGGTTGTTTGGTATCAGAGTCCTCTGTTCTTTATATTTTACATCGTGAGTTCTTATTTTTTGGATATGTTTTCAGAGCATGTGACCCCATGAGCCACAGCACACCAGGCCTCCCTGTCCATCACCAACTACCGGAGTCCACCCAAACCCATATCCATCAAGTTGGTGATGGCATCCAGCCATCTCATCCTCTGTTGTCCCCTTCTCCTCCTGCCCCCAATCCCTCCCAGTATCGGGGTGTTTTCCAATGAGTCAGCTCTTCGCATCAGGTGGCCAAAGGATTGGAGTTTCAGCTTCAACATCAGTCCTTACAATGAACACCCAGGACTGATCTCCTTTAGGATGGGCTGGTTGGGTTTCCTTGAAGTCCAAGGGATTCTCAAGAGTCTTCTCCAACACCACAGTTCAAAACCATCAATTCTTCAGCGCTTAGCTTTCTTTATAGTCCAACTCTCACATCCATACATGACCACTGGAAAAACCATAGCTTTGACTAGATGGAACTTTGTCAGCAAAGTGTCCTTTGTCACTCTGCTTTTTTACTACACTGTCTAGGTTTGTCATAACTCTTCTTCCAAGGAGCAAGCATCTTTTGATTTTATGGCTGCAGTCACCATCTGCAGTGATTCTGGAGCCCAAGAAAATAAAATCTCTCACTGTTTCCACTGTTTCCCCATCTATTGGCCATGATGTGATGGAAACAGGTGCCATGATTTTAGTTTTCTGAATGCTGAGTTTCAAGCCAGCTTTTTCTCTCCTCTTTCAGAAAAGTTCATCAAGAGGCCCTTTAATTCTTCTTCACTTTCTGCCACTGGAGTATGTGAGATTATTGATATTTCTCCCGGTGATCTTGACCCCAGCTGGTGCTTCATTCAGCCTGGCATTTTGCATGATGTACTCTGGATATGAATTAAGTAAGCAAGGTGACAATGTACATCCTTTATGTACTCCTTTCCCAATTTTGAACCAGTCAATTTTTCCATGTCTGGTTCTAACTATTGCTTCTTGATCTGCATACAGGTTTCTCTGGAGGCAAGTAAGGTGGTCTGATAGTCCCATCTCTTTAAGAATTTTCCAGTTTGTTGTGTTCTACACAGTCAAAGGCTTTAGCATTGTCAATGAAGCAAAAGTAGATTTTTTAAAAAAATTCCCTTGCTTTTTCTATGATCCAGTGGATATTGGCAATTTGACCTCTGCTCTCTTTGCCTTTTCTAAATCCAGCTTGTTCATCTGGAAGTTCTTGGTTCATGTACTGTTGAAGCCCAGCTTGAAGGATTTTGAGCATAATCTTGCTAGCATGTGAAATGAGCACAGTTGTACAATAATTTGAACATTCTTTGGCATTGCCTTTCTTTGGGATTGCAAGGCAATCTGACCTTTTCCAGTCCACTGAGTTTTCCAAATCTGCTGGCATATTGAGTGAAGCACTTTAACAGTTAAGTAGCTCAGCTGGAATTCTGTCACCTACACTAGCTTTGTTCATAGTAATGCTTCCTAAGGCCCTCTTCACTTCACACTCCAGGATATCTGGTTCTAGGTGAGTGACCTCACCATTGTGGTTATCTGGGTCATTAAGACCTTTTTTTTTTTTTTTTTTTACAATTCTTCTATGTATTCTTGTCACCTCTTATTAATCTCTTCTTCTTTAATTAGATCTTTGCCATTTCTGTCTTTTATTGTGCCCATCTTTGCATGAAATATTCCTTTGGTATCTCTAATTTTCTTGAAGAGCTCTCTAGAGTTTATCCTATGGGTATTTTAGAATTAAATTTGATGAAGAAATGGTCTTGTCCAAATAATTCTTGCTCTCTGAAATCAAATTAATAATCACAGAGTGGTAAAGGGGAATTTAAAGAGACTCACATCAATATTTTATTTTTTAAGTAGAAAAGCTGAAGACTAGAGAAATTAACTTTTCTAAAATTCTGTCAATACAATTGAAGTAGAAGTGTTAGATGGTTAGCTGTGTCCAACTGTTTGCAACTGTCCAACTGTTTAGAGTCCTCATGGACTGTAGCCTGCCAGGCTCCTCTATCCATGGAATTCTCTAGGCAAGAATACTGGAGTGGGTTGCCATTCCCTTTTCCAAGGGTTCCTCCTGACCCAGGGATCCAACCCATGTTTCCTGCATTGTAGGCAGATTCTTTACCATCTGAGCCACCTAGCTAGTCTAGCTGCTTTGTCTAATTAAGGTAATCTGATCTTTTAGCACTTTTCTTAACTTGAAATTGAGGATAAAAATGTTTTCACAGACCTAATGATAAATTATGATAATATTTATAAAGATTTATTTTAAGCAATAAAGTGTTTTACAAGTGTAAGAAATGTGATTATAGTTTAGTACTGCAAGGTTCATGACAGAATTCTTCTGAATGCCTGATGCATATATTGACTATTATTAAGATGTATCAGACACACTGTGTTCACTGTTTTAAGAAATGATTAAATATCCTAGCTCTCTCAGAACTTCTGGTTTAGTTGAGAAGGCACATATGTAAAAAAGAATCCCAACAGAGGGAGGGTTTGAAAGAAACCCAACTTTCATCTCTGTTCTAAGAGATGAAAGTGACAAGTCAGAGGTTTTCCAGTAAGGGAGTGTCCCCTTTCCCAAGGGGTCAAAGGAGGCTTCCCAGAGGACAGATCATACCCTCTGACACCTCTGAGTCGTCACTGCATCTGTTGCTTTAAATGACCATCTCTCCTTTTTTTCTGGCAAACATCCACAGGAAATTGTATCTCTTGGAGTTTCTATAGAATATTGTGGGAGTGGAGGTGTGGAAGAAAATGAAGTTTCAGAGTTAAATTGTGTTTGGTTTCTGGAGAGCCTATGAATCCCATATCTTGCAGAAAATGGGGACCCATTAGAAGAAACTATTTATGTGTGGTAGTAGTGATGCCTCAGATATATTGAAACATCATTGGTATATTGACTATGTACATTTTTTGTTAGATATTTGTAAGAAAGCATTTGTGGATTTTTAGGCTTAGGGTTACATTTCTTTTTGTTCATGGTTGTTCCTCATCTATTTACTATTATTTTGCTAAGGAAGCTATAATTGCAGTGAGATGTCAAGAATCCAGGGAGGGGAGAAGCAAGGACAGAAGACAAATTTAGGGAAATTGTTTATGTTCTCTAAATTTGTCAAACTTTCAACTGGTTTCCAGAAGTTTTCTTTGATGTCTTGTTCATTCTCTTTTCTCTCTTTCCTTCCTCCATCTTTCTCTTTTCCTCATCTTTCTCTTTTTCTGCACCACATTATTTACTTCCTTCCTCTCTTCTTTCCCTTTCTCTTCTTTCCTTCTCTCTTTCCCTCCTTTTTTCTTTCTTTCCTTCCTATAACACAAAGCATGATTCTGTATTTTTGTTCTCATCTGGTAGGTTTTTGGAATGAAGATGGGGTTATGGAAGCTCACAATTTATATTCATTGAACACTGGTAAACCCTGAACTATCTGTGGGCTCATTCAAGTCTGGGACAGAGTCAAAATTCAAAGTGCCTTGATTGAATTTTTTAAAAAGATTTTTATATTTTAGTCACTTATATCTAATTTATTCAATGGGAAGAGAATTTTCAAGCAAAATAATTTTCAACCCCAATGTTGTTTTCTTCAACTGCTAAACTAAAGAAAGCACTTATGCATAAAATGTTGAAAAGCCAAAGTTTCTTCATGTTTGTTCAAAATTGCTTGAATTTGCATCATATTAGGTAAAGAATCTGCCTGCAGTGCAGGAGACCTGGGTTTGATCCCTGGGTTGGGAAGATCCTCTGGAGAAGGAAATGGCAACCCACTCCAGTATCATTGCCTGAAAAAATCTCATGGACAGAGGAGCCTGGTGAGCTGCAGTCCATGGGGTCTCAAAGAGTCGGGCATGACTGAGCGACTAACACTTAACACTAAGCGCCCGCCCAGAATGGCAACCCTCAGTTTATTACTCCAAGTGCTTCTGTAGTTATAGACAAGTGGTAGCCAGTGACTTGACCACTATTATTAACTTGTATTACATTTTATATTGCTTTCTATCCTATATTCCAAAATTGTATTACAGCCCTTTATTTCTAATTTTACTTTGTCTCTTCTCTTTGAAGTAGTTATACTTGTCTTATAACATCAAATGGGTAAGCATTTTATGTTGCTTCAAAATAATATGAAATTACAATATCATATAGTTTAAAATTGGGAATAAATGTGCTGATCATGTTCAGTTTGCTTACTTTACTGATTTTAAGGCTATTCTATTTTCTTTTTTAAATTTTAGGAAGTCCAATTGTATGGCTTTGTGTGTGCACCTGTGTATATCTGTGTATGTGCATGTGAGAGTGTGTGTGTGTGGGTGTATACAGGGAATCTCTTAGTGATTTATATTTTTCAAATGATTTGTCCAGCTTGGGAGTAGGCACAACCAGCATTTCAACTCAGATATCATGAGTCCTCATATATTGATCTTTCCTCTCTACTATTCCTCCCTTGATATAATTAAGATACCCAATCAGAGTGATTATATTCTTTGCAGCCAAAGATGGAGAAGCTCTATACAGTCAGCAAAAACAAGATCAGGAGCTGACTGTGGCTCAGATCATGAACTCCTTATTGCCAAATTCAGACTTAAATTGAAGAAAGTGGGGAAAACCACTAAACCATTCAGGTATGAACTAAATCAAATCCTTTATGATTATACAGTAGAAGTGAGAAATAGATTTAAGGGACTAGATCTGATAGACAGAGCACCTGATGAACTATGGATGGAGGTTCATGACACTGTTCAGGAGACAGGGAGCAAGACCATCCCCAAGAAAAAGAAATGCAAAAGAGCAAAACGGCTGTCTGAGGACATCAATACTTTGGCCACTTGATGTGGAGAGCTGACTCATGTGAAAAGACCCTTATGCTGGGAAAGATTAGGGGCAGGAGGACAAGGGGATGACAGAGGATGAGATGGTTGGATGGCATCACCAACTCAATGGACATGGGTTTGGGTGGACTCCTGGAGTTGGTGATGGACAAATAGCTGTGAAAAGAAGAGAAGTGAAAAGCAAAGGAGAAAAGGAAAGATACACCCATTTGAATGCAGAGTTCCAAAGAATAGCAAGGAGAGATAAGAAAGCCTTCCTCAGTGATCAGTGCAAAGAAATAGAGGAAAATAATAGAATGGGAAAGACTAGAGATCTCTTCAAGAAAATTAGAGATACCAAGAGAACATTTCATGCAAAGATGGGCTCAATAAAGGACAGAAATGGTATGGGCCAACAGAAGCAGAAGATATTAAGAAGAGGTGGCAAGAATACACAGAAGAACTGTACAAAAAAGAGCCTCATGACCCATATAATCACGATGGTTTGATCACTCACCTAGAGCCAGACATCCTGGAATGTGAAGTCAACTGGGCCTTTGGAAGCATCACTATGAACCAATCTAGTGGAGGTGTTGGAATTCCAGTTGAGCTATTTTAAATCCTAAAAGATGATGCTATGCAAGTGCTGCACTCAAAATGTCAGCAAATTTGGAAAACTCAGCAGTGGCCACAGGACTGGAAAAGGTCAGTTTTCATTCCCATGTCAAAGAAAGGCAATGCCAAAGAATGCTCAAACTACTGCACAATTGCACTCATCTCACATGCTAGTAAAGTAATGCTCAAAATTCTCCAAGTAAGGCTTTAGCAATATATAAACTGTGAACTTCCAGATGTTCAAGGTGGTTTTAGAAAAGGCAGAGGAACCAGAAATCAAATTGCTAACATGCACTGGATCATCGCAAAAGCAAGAGAGTTCCAGAAAAACATCTATTTCTGCTTTATTTATGCCAAAGCCTTTGACTGTGGATCACAATAAACTGTGGAAAATCCTGAAAGAGATGGGAATACCAGACCACCTGACCTGCCTCTTGAGAAAGCTGGATGCAGATCAGGAAGCAACAGTTCGAACTAGACATGGAACAACAGACTGGTTCCAAATAGGAAAAGGAGTAGGTCAAAGCTTATACGTCACCCTGCTTATTTAACTTCTATGCAGAGTACATCATGAGAAACACTGGGCTGGAAGAAGCACAAGCTTAAATCAAGATTGCTGGGAGAAATATCAATAACCTCAGATATGCAGATGACACCACCCTTATGGCAGAAATTGAGAAGAACTAAAGAGCCTCTTGATGAAAGTGAAAGAGGAGAGTGAAAACGTTGGCTTAAAACTCAACATTCAGAAAACTAAGATCATGGTGTCCAGTCCCATCAGTTGAGTCCAGTTCAGTTGCTCAGTCATGTCCAACTTTTTGTGACCCCATGAACAGCAGCATGCCAAGCCTCCCTGTCCATCACCAACTCCCGGAATCCACCCAAACGCATATCCATTGTGTAGGTGATGCCATCCAACCATCTCCTACTCTGTCGTCCCCTTCTCCTCCTGCCCCTAATCTTTCCCAGCATAAGGGTCTTTTCACATGAGTCAGCTCTCCACATCAAGTGGCCAAAGTATTGAAGTTTCAGCTTCAACATCAGTCCCTCCAATGAACCCCCAGGAATGATCTTTAGGATGGACTGGTTGGATCTCCTTGCAGTCCAAGGGACTCTCAAGAGTCTTCTCCAACACAACATTTCAAAAACATCAATTCTTCAGGCTCAGCTTTCTTTATGGTCCAACTGTCATATCCATACATGACTACTGGAAAAACCATAGTTTTGACTAGACCGAGGTTTGTTGGCAAAGTAATGTCTCTGCTTTTTAAGTAATAACTTTCCTTCCAAGGAGCAATCACTTCATGGAAATAGATGGGCAAACAGTGGAAAGTGAGAGACTTTATTTTTTTGGGCTCCAAAATCACTGCAGATGGTGATTGCAGCCATGAAATTAAGATGCTTTCTCCTTGGGCAGATTATAATAATTTTCATAAAATACATTTAAAAAGATATATTCTGGGAAACCAGAATAAGACAGGCATTTGTAGCTTTTAGGCATGTCAGGGAAGGCTTCCTGGTGGAGGCATTAAGATGAACACTGAAGGATGTATAGGAGTTTAAGAAGGATTGGTGGCGGAGGGGACTGGGGTGCTATGCATGTATGGAGCAAAGGCTTTAAGTCTTGGAGTGTGTGACCCAACCTGGGAGGGGCACAGGTCACAGGTAAGGAGGTTCTGAGAGGTTAACCTGCATAGGGAGCAGAGAGAGAATGAAGACAACCTTATGGCAGAGTGAGAATTCATAGATGATTCTACAGGATGATTCTGGGTGATCAGTGTATGCCTGGGGCCAGGAGGAATCAGAGGAGAACAGTGCTTTAGATAGATTAGTCTGGTAAATTGTGTAACAGAGATTGAAAGGGGAATGTGACTAGAAGTAGCAGGGGGAGGCAGACAGGGCGATGTGACAAGAGTGGAGGCAGAAAGGAGACTTGGAGGGAAGTGGTTGATGGCAAGAGATTTCCTGGACTGATTTAATAAGGGGGGGCGGGCTGCAAAGGAGACAGAGTAAATAAAACAAAGAAAAGAAAAGCAAGGACCCCCCGCCCCCTTGGTGTTTCTGTCTGGTCGGCTGGTAGCAAGGTGTCTCTACAAACACAGAGACATCTGCAGAGAATCTTTTGGGGTAGGAGTGAGGGTTGTGGATGGCAAATAAAAGATCACTTTGCATCTAAACAAAATGCCTCCTATGTCAGCTTAAAATACTGGACATATAAAAACATGTAATGCCTGATCTTTTGCTTTTCCTGAGGCCTCTGTGATTTTTGTGCTGCCTTTTGCTTACAGTATGTATGTTATGAGCACATCTTCACTGAAGAAGAACCAGGCCCAGCTTATAGTTGGAACAATCTTCTAATTTTTCTGAGCTGGAAAATAACCTCAACAGTAACAGTAGCAGTACCCTCAACAGAGATCACAAAACCAAACTCAGAAAATTGAGCTGGAGCAACCATCTTTGGTCAGCATACCCATGAAACACTTCCCATTATAGTGCCTCCCGCTCAGTGGCTCTGAGCCCGACTTCAGGCTTCTCGGGTGAGCCTGCTGGGGGTGCCGCCTGCGCCATTGTGTGCACTGCCCTGGGATCAAAGCATTCTTTCTCCTTCCTCATCTACCTCTTCTCTCTACTGCTTGCCTGCCTTCTCCTGCAGGGGGTCAGTGGCCACATTTGCACCTCGCAGTGCCTAGCCCTTTTATACAAAGTTTTCTTTGTTAATCAGGAGAAGTAAATGCAAAGCCTCTCTATGTACAATGAACTGCTTTCAGAAGAAGGTGTGACAGTGATATAATGACCTGGGGAATTTTCAGACAAGGAAGATCAAACTATCTTGGTTTTATTTTCCAGAGATTAGTATTTAAGAGATGTGTGTGCGCGCGTGTGTGTGTGTGTGTTTCTGTGTGGATATGTGAGTATGCATCTTTTTGTCCACATTCTTTCTCTGGAAAACACTATGACCATGCAATAGAGCAGTAGATCCTTGAATTCTCTCCTTTTCCATGTCCCTATCTGAATCATCCTTAATATTTGAGTGTCAGTGCGAGAAGTCTTTGTGGTTGAAA
The DNA here is from genome assembly GCF_042477335.2 of Ovis canadensis. Classification (NCBI taxonomy): domain Eukaryota; kingdom Metazoa; phylum Chordata; class Mammalia; order Artiodactyla; family Bovidae; genus Ovis; species Ovis canadensis. Next base: position 75,528,739 of record NC_091252.1, read on the forward strand.
CCACAGGATTGTCTGTGCGCCTTCTGGGTGTTAGTGAACTTCCATATCTAACCTTGGACTGTCTCTTTTGCAGTCCCCCGTTAGGGTCAAGAGGGGTATGTGGGCTACCTTCTGATCATTAGTTGTAAAGCTAGATTAAACTCAGACATAAGCACTGCCCTTCATCACGTTTCTCTGCAAGACACTAATAAAAACACAGCGACAGTTCATTCTGTTTTTTACTTTTACTTGTCACTGCTTCTTACACCAATCAAGCAAACAGTTGGTCATCACTTAATTGAAGTACAGGTAAATTATAGGCAGTCTTTTGAGCAATCCAGCTATCTTTGGGTATGGCTTACCCTTGAAGACCTTCTTGGATGACATCCTCGGTAGTTGTTAAACATTTCAGAGAAAAGATATAAAGTGAAGAGGGCTGTGTCACGTTTTATTTAATTTCTCCTTCTTTTGTTAGCATGGTAGAATCAAGAAGATGGTGGTATTGTTTGACCTCCTCTCCATGGGAATAGTAACTATAATGGATTTAATTAACTATGTGGTATTGACGTAATTAGTTATCCTGGTGATTATACTTCTTTAATAAAAGCACTTCATTTGAGATGCATTGGTGTCTGCAGTGGCCAAGCCCTACCCCCCGATACTTCATAACTGTCCAGACATTGGCACCGCGTACATATTTTACCAACAGCTCTTGAGAGAGGTTATCTTGCATGGCTTAAGGTAATTGGGAACTAATGATTTTGCCCCCTGGTTTCAGACTCCATTGCTTGGAGAGCAAAGAAACTGTAGGGGGAGGGGTAGCAGCTCATTTTGTGTAAACTGAAAAGGAGGGGGAAGGGCTGTGTTTTGGAAACCATATGCTCTTAGGAACTGTTTCTCTTTAAGCTAGCAATCAGAGAGACAGTAACACCAGAGGGAATTGGGGGTGTTTAATCTACGAGTGGACTGTATAAATACATTGAAATAAATGTACACAATGTACAGAGACATATATTCATATTAACAGGAATCTTGGCTATGCAAATATCTATTAACAAACACACAATCCATTTTGGTATTAAAAGTAGATCACTGCTTAAATTCGGTCAGCAGGTAACTGACAAGATCCCTTTCACACGGCAGAGTGCACAATGAAGTTGGACTGTATGGAAAAAATAGGGCAAATGTAAAAGAAGAAACATATAATGCAAAAATTTCCATATGAACATGTCAATAATAATATCCCAAGGAACGCCAAAGAAGACGAGAACAAAAGGAGAAAGATTATCTAGCTGTGCCTGGACCCATCCACAATAAAACATCGTGCCTGAACCCCCTTAGTCTCCTCACTATTCAAAGTTGGGTGATGAAGGGGGAGGGGGGACGTGTGGGGGTGGGGAAGGGAGTGGTGTGGACACAGAGAGGAGGTTGAGAAACCGAGCTGAAATAGGCTCTGCTGAGAAAGAATAGATCTTGAACACAATCTCTTTTTGCAGTTAGAAGTGCTATTTCTTTTCCAGTCTGTTTTATTTGACTCTTCTTTTTTCAAAGCTGTGCTTCCCCTGTCACCTCTTCCTGCAGCTCTTTATCCTGCAGTGCTGTGCCGCCTCCCCTCTGCAGCTGCCTGTCTAGAGACACACAGGGAAATCACGGCAGGCATCCGACTGCTTCATGCGGCATAGGAAGGAACACTGTGGGTCATCCTCACAGCCAAACCCATAAACAAGCCCCGTCGCAAAACCAAACAAATGGAAGAGCAGTGCCTCATTGGAGGTACCTGCCAGCCAGGCTTGTTCCTCTGCCACGAGGGATGCTCTGGCAAAAGACTCCATCCCTCATTAAATCAATAAAATCAAGTGTCCTTTATTTTAAGCCTCTACTCTATAATCCAGTAGCGAGGAGAGGGGCCCAGGCTTTTCATCTCATTGTTTCAAAACAGATCGTTTGGTTGGAATTGACAAAAGGTTCATTCCTTTACCTTTGTGGAAATGTCAGTAAAAGGCAGGTGCTGGGCATTCGGACTCTTGTGCTCAGTAGAAGAAAAAAGAGGAGCGAGAGCGAGTGTGTGTGTGGGGGGAGGGGGGATCTGTGACAGGCTAACTACATGTACTGAAGCTTTCTAAGGCATTTTGTTTAGCTTGATATTGTGCAGCAGTGAGAAGAGAGGTGGAATCTATTGTGTGCCAGCTGCATGAATCACCGGATTGAAGTCTAACAGCCTCAGATCCTCTTTTATACAGTAAAGGGGAGATTAAAGCAGGGAGCTCATATGTCACGAAATAGAGGTACAATGCAGTTCTGGCTTGCTTGGTGCACTCAGCCGGTATTTGATCCAAATTTAGCCAAAGGGAGCGAACAAACCTGTGCTGCTATCAGCCAGGGAGGTGAAAAATGTTGGGCTGTAATATCCAAAATTCCTTTTCTGTTTCCAAAATGTCATCTCTCCTTTGTCAGCTTCATTATGATTGAATCTATGTATAGTCACAGACCAACTGGAAACAAACAAAAACACCCAAACCCTAGTTAAATTATTCTACACCCGCCACTTCCTAAGCTGTGTAATTGATATGGAGCACAGGAAAGGTTTTTTGTCAGTTTTTTTTTTTTTTTTTAAATTTTTCATCTGGGACTGACAACCTCAGTTATTTAACAGGTATTTGGTGAATGCTATAGTATACTCTAGGAGTTGAAAGGGATACACATGGAATCTAACACATGTCTTTCAACTCTAAAAACTTGCAGTGTGGTTATGGAAATAGGATAGGCAGACTGACAGACATGTGCACACACACACACACACACTTAGGAACAAGGGCAATGGAACATTTTGTTTTACTAAATATCAAAGCATAAACAAATCATACTAGAGGAATTCAGAAAGAAATGACTTTTGAGTGGAAATTTCTTTTGAAAACAGAGTTGAGAAAGGGAACAGTTAGTTCTGTTTGGAATCCTAGTCCTTTTGAATGTCCAACCTGTGCTACAAATTGTCATATATCAAGAATGTGTGTCAATGTGTTATTATCATCCCCATTTAATAGACAAGAAAAGTGAAGCCCAGAGAGATAAGTAGTTTGCTCAGAGTTGCACAGTTGATAAGAGGTGAGCAGAAATCTATTCACTCTTCACATCCCCAGCCTGCTTGGTGAAAGAATGGAAGGTAGATGCTCTGAAGGAGCATTCAGCCTGGCATCTCACCTCTCCCCCTTTGCTAAGTGAACCTCCATCTGTCCTCACTGAAACTTCCAGGCCTTTATCTGTTTCTGTTTCAACTGAATCATCAGTCCCTTTCTCTGTATTTAGATTTCCTTCCTGGACAGACTTTATGATCACATCAGTGATAAAAACTTTTTTTTTTTTTCTAGAAGGGATTGTACTGGTGGCTTGTCTAAGGTCAAATAGGTCATTAGTTGTAGACATGAGCTACAATTTGTGTTTCGAAGAGCAGCCCGGTGTTCTTTATGGCATTGCCCATTGCCTTTCTTACCTGCATGCTAATCTTCAAGATTGACTTCTGTGACCTACCAAACTTCTGCTGTGTTCACCATACCTATCGCACCCCTACTATTTGCTTTTCCTCTTGCTTTATAGAGGAAGCCTCAGGAAGATGGAGACCCATGCAGCTTCGGCCATCTGCAATGTCAGGGACTCCAATTACAACGGAGCAGTCACATCTGCTCACTGACAATACTAGTCATCTCTTTTTGAGATGCCCAGAAGCCATTCCAGACACTCTCTTTTTTCAAGTCCTCGATGTAACTGGTAAATGATCTCCTCTTATATCTCAGTGAGAACATGGGCATCATCTGATATCAGATACCTTGTTTTCACCTCAGTACTCATTTCCAGCACCCTGCCCCCATACTCCCAAAGGCCCTGTCCCATGCCAGAAGAGCTGCCCATTGCTGGTTTTCCTATCCCACACGGTAGGGTCGCTGGGGGCTAGTTTTAGGGCTTGTGTTCTTTTTAGTGCTCAGGTTTCCCCCATTCCATCTCAGAAGTCCCAGGTCTATACACTACCGCTACCTACTGCAATCCATATCTGAGATCAGAAAAGCACCTATAAACATGGATGTGTAACTTCTCTTAGGCTAAATATGCTATCTTTTCCATACATGGGATTTTTATTTACAAATTCAGTTCCTTTCAGTCACTTAGTCATGTCCAACTCTTTGTGACCCATGGATGGCAGCACCCAGGCCTCCCTGTTCATCACCAACTCCTGGACTTTACTCAAACTCCTGTCCATTGAGTTGGTGATGCCATCCAGCCATCTCATCCTGTGTCTTCCCCTTCTCCTCCCACCTGCAATCTTTCCTAGCACCAGGGTCTTTTCCAATGAGTTAGTTCTTTGCACCAGGTGGCCAAAATGTTGGAGTTTCACCTTCAGCATCAGTCCTTCAAATGAATATTCAGGACTGATTTCCTTTAGGATGGACTGATTGAATCTCCTTGCAGTCCAAGGGACTCTCAAGAGTCTTCTCCAACACCACAGTTAAAAGCATCAGTTCTTTAATACTCAGCCTGGTGGCTCAGAGGTTAAAGCGTCTGCCTGCAATGTGGGAGACCTGGGTTCTATCCCAGGGTCAGGAAGATCCCCTGGAGAAGGAAATGACAACCCACTCTAGTATTCTTGCCTGGAGAATCCCATGGACGGAGGAACCTGGTGGGCTATAGTCCACAGGGTCACAAAGAGTTGGACATGACTGAGCGACTTCACTTTCTTTATAGTCCAATACTCACACCCATACATGACTACTGGAAAAACCATAGCTTTGACTATATGGACCTTTGTTGGCAAAGTAATGTCTCTGCTTTTGAATATGCTTTCTAGGTTGGTCATAGCTTTTCTTCCAAGGAGTAAGCATCTTTTAATTTCATGGCTGCAATCACCATCTGCAGTGATTTTGGAGCCCCCCAAATAAAGTCAGCCACTGTTTCCACTGTTTCCCCATCTCTTTGCCATGAAGTGATGGGACTGGATGCCATGATCTTCGTTTTCTGAATGTTGAGCTTTAAGCCAACTTTTTCACTCTCCTCTTTCACTTTCATCAAGAGGCTCTATAGTTCTTCTTTGCTTTCTGCCATAAGGGTGGTGTCATCTGCATATCTGAGGTTATTGATATTTCTCCCAGCAATCTTGATTCCAGCTTGTGCTTCTTCTAGCCCAGCATTTCTCATGATGTACTCTGCATATAAGTTAAATAAGCAGGGTGACAGTATATAGCCTTGAAGTACTCCTTTCTCTATTTGGAACCAGCCTGTTGTCCCATGTCCAGTTCTAACCTTTGCTTCCTGACCTGCATACAGGTTTCTCAAGAGGCAGGTCGGGTGGTCTGGTATTCCCATCTCTTGAAGAATTTTCCAGTTTTTGTGGTCCACACAATCAAAGGCTTTGGTATAGTCAATAAAAGAGAAGTAGGTGTTTTTCTGGACCTCTCTTGCTTTTTCGATGATCTATCAGATGTTGGTAATTTGATCTCTGGTTCCTCTGCCTTATCTAAATCCACTTGAACATCTGGAAGTTCATGGTTCACACACTGTTGAAGCCTGGCTTGGAGAATTTTAAGCATTACTTTGGTAGCTTGTGAAATGAATGCAATTGTGCGGTAGTTTGAGCATTCTTTGGCATTGCCTTTCTTTGGGATTGGAATGAAGACTGACTTTTTCCAGTCCTGTGGCCACTGCTGAGTTTTCCAAATTTGGTGGCATATTGAGCGCAGCACTTGCACAGCATCATCTTTCAGGATCTGAAATAGCTCAACTGGAATGCCATCACCTCCACTAGCTTTGTCCGTAGTGATGCTTTCTAAGGCCCACTCGACTTTGCACTCCAGGATGTCTGGTTCTAGGTGAGTGATCAAACCATCGTGATTACATGGGTCATGAAGATCTTTTTTGTACAGGTCTTCTGTGTATTCTTGCCACTTCTTCCTAATATCTTCTGCTTCTTTTAGGTCCATACCATTTCTGTTCTTTATTGTGCCTATATTTGCATGAAATGTTCCCTTGGTATCTCTAATTTTCTTGAAGAGATCTCTAGTCTTTCCCATTCTATTGTTTTCCTCTATTTCTTTGCACTGATCCCTGGGGAAGGCTTTCTTATCTCTCCTTGCTATTCTCTGGAACTCTGCATTGAAATGGGTATATCTTTCCTTTTCTCCTTTGCCTTTCACTTCTCTTCTTTTCTGAGCTATTTGTAAGGCCTCCTCAGACAACCATTTTTCCTTTTTTTGAATTTCTTTTTCTTGGGGATTGTTTTGATCACTGCTTCCTGTACAGCGTCACGAACCTCCGTCCATAGTTCTCCTGGCACTCTGTCTATCAGACCAATTACAGATTAGGAGAAAGAATCTACATGCCAAAGAAAAACATTTATAATTGTGGGATATCAGGCACCATTGTACATGACTAAGGAGTTTTGGAGGCATCAGTCCTCAAATCACATCTTCTCAGGTAGTGGTCCATTTTCTATGTCTAAATGGATAGCCTGCTTTGCTCATCACCTCAGCACTCTGTTTTCAACATGAAGAGCATATCCCGTTCTTGTTAGCTTAGGACAAAGCTTGTTCTCATGATTTATTCATGTCCATTGAGTTGGTGATGCAATCCAACCATCTCATCCTTTGGTACCCCTTTTTCCTCCTCAGTCTTTCCCAGCATCAGGGTCTTTTCCAGTTAGTCAGCTCTTTGCATCAGGTGGCCAAAGCTTGGAGGTTCAGCTTCAACATCAGTCCTTTCAATGAATATTCTGGGTTGATTTCCTTTAGGACTTTTGGTAGGTAAGTGGGGTGAAATCTAGAGCAGCCTTTAGTGTATAACCAATATTCTAATAATCTAAGGCCACTTTTCATTGTTTAGTTGCTAGGTTATGTCAGTCTCCTGCCAGGCTCCTCTTTTCATGTGATTTCCTAGGCAAGAATACTGTAGTAGGTTGTCATTTCCTTCTCCAGTGCATCTTCCCAACCCAGGGATTAAACCTGCATCTCCTACATTGGTAGGTGATTGTTTACTAGCGAGCCAACAGGAGTTATCAATCTAAGACCAGTACTAAATTCCATAATCTCTACCCAGTGCTCCATGCTTCTCTCTATTGGGTGGTGGAAGCATGAACCAGTCCCAGTTTTATCTGATCTCTGGGAGATATTTAGCCTGCTGATTTCCAGCAGATTTTTCTCCAGCCCTTTGTAGTTTCTGCTCCTTTATTTACAGACCAGGACTGACACAGTTACTCAGTGGGCTGTCTCTGCAGTCCCTGGAGCAGTCTCTCTGTGTCCTTCCTATCTGATATTCTGCGCTAGAGGTTCTAGTCCATTTGGCCTTCCTGAAGACAGAAATGTGGGGGCAATTGTAAGGCTCATCACTTTTATTTCGTTTCAGGGATCATAGTTATGAAATGTGTGCTGCTGAGTTTTTAAAAATTCTTGTTTCATATTTTTTCATTGTTTCTGTTAGGAGTGTAAATCTGGTCCTTATTAGTCCATCATGGTCAGAAGCAAAATTCCCCACTAGTTTTTATGGCAGCCAAATACAATATTTAACTTTATGAGGCTATCTCGTGAAGTTGGAGCTCAGTTGGTTACCTTTTTTCTTAGGATGCACAAAAAACACTATTATATTTTTAGCAGATATTCGCTCTTCATTTTGAAGTTATTTTGAATACTTATAATTTTTCACTGCCAATATGTTATTTAAGTCCTACAGATTCTTTCAAAAATTCTATTCTGTCTTGTTCTCTATATCCACTGCCACTGTTGTATTCAAGATCTTTGTTATCTCATGTCTTCAATGTAAAAGTACTTTGTTAACTGACCCCTACACTCTATTTTCTCCCACGCTAATTCAGTTTGCATAAAAATATCATTCATTGCTTCGATACGCTTGCAAAATAGTGTAAATGCTTATTTGGCATTAAATAATTCAGCTCTAGCCAGCTTTTCGTAGCTTATCTTCCAACACCTATCTTTATCTTCCACTTCCAACAAAACCCTGAGGATATTCTGGCACATGGCTGCTCTTCAGTGCTTTGTGAACATATCATGCTAATTCAGGCCTCCATGCCTTTGCTCATGATATTCTTTGTGCTTAGAATTCCCACTTTCATTTTCTTTATGTCTTCCATCCTTGTAAGATCTAGTTTAATGACTACTTATGATAGCACAATTCTAACATGGATCTTGCTCTAAGCTCTAAACTAATTTTGTTTTTTCTAAACCTATTGGCATTTAATCACATTATGTTACAAAGTATTAGTTGACGACTTAGTATGGTCTCCCAGACATTCCTACTCAATATACTCAACCAGTCACACAGATGCTGTGGTGGTATATATAGCAGGTGAGAGGCCAAGCTTACCTTTGGGCTTCCTGCCTTGAATTGACCCCACAACTATTTTATGCTGTGTTACGTTTCCCTCTCCTACAGTTTTTAAAAAATTGGAATATAGTTGATTTACAATGTTGTGTTAGTTTCAGGTGTACAGCAAAATGAATCAGTTATAATCAGATATGTGTATATATATCTACTCCTTTTTAGAATCTTTTCCCTCATAGGCCATTACAGAGTATTGAATTGAGTTTCCTGTATTATAGAGAAGGACCCTATTAGTTATCTATTTTATATATAGTAATGTGTATCTGTCAGTCCCAATCTCCCAATTTATCCCTCCGCCCCCTTATCCTCTGACCCCTCCTACATTTTTTCATCAGACATTGTTAAGGAGTGAAGTGTCAAATTGAGAAAGGGAAGAAAAAAGCAGAGAAAAAGAGAAAGAGAAATTTCACTTATTTGCAGCAAGTAAATAGTGAGACGGTTAAATAGACATATGATAGATAGATACATCTGGTAAGTTCAGTTCAGTTCAGTTGCTCAGTCATGTCCAACTCTTTGCGACCCCATGAATCACAGCACGCCAGGCCTCCCTGTCCATCACCAACTCCCGGAGTTCACTCAGACTCACATCCATCGAGTCAGTGATGCCATCCAGCCATCTCATCCTCTGTCGTCCCCTTCTCCTCCTGCCCCCAATCCCTCCCAGCATCAGAGTCTTTTCCAATGAGTCAACTCTTTGCATGAGCTAGCCAAAGTCCTGGAGTTTCAGCTTTAGTATCATTCCTTCCAAAGAAATCCCAGGGTTGATCTCCTTCAGAATGGACTGCTTGGATCTCCTTGCAGTCCAAGGGACTCTCAAGAGTCTTCTCCAACACCACAGTTCAAAAGCATCAATTCTTTGGCGCTCAGCCTTCTTCACAGTCCAACTCTGACATCCATACATGACTACTGGAAAAACCATAGCCTTGACTAGACGGACCTTAGTCAGGAAAGTAATGTCTTTGCTTTTGAATATGCTATCTAGGTTGGTCATAAATTTTCTTTCAAGGAGTAAGTGTCATTTAATTTCATGGTTGCAGTCACCATCTGCAGTCATTTTGGAGCCCCCCCCCCCCCCCAAAATAAAGTCTGACACTGTTTCCACTGTTTGCCCATCTATTTCCCATGAAGTGATGGGACCAGATGCCATGATCTTCTTTTTCTGAATGTTGAGCTTTTTCACTAAGCCAACTTTTTCACTCTCCTCTTTCACTTTCATCAAGAGGTTTTTGAGTTCTTCTTCACTTTCTGCCATAAGGGTGGGTCATCTGCATATCTGAGGTTATTGATATTTCTCCCAGCAATCTTGATTCCAGCTTGTGTTTCTTCCAGTCGAGCGTTTCTCATGATGTACTCTGCATATAAGTTAAATAATCAGGGTGACAATATGCAGCCTTGACGTACTCCTTTTCCTATTTGGAACCAGTCTGTTGTTCCATGTCCAGTTCTAACTGTTGCTTCCTGACCTGCATATAGGTTTCTCAAGGGGCAGGTCAGGTGGTCTGGTATTCCCATCTCTCTTAGAATTTTCCACAGTGTGTTGTGATCCACACAGTCAAAAGCTTTGGCATAGTCAACAAAGCATAAATAGATGTTTTTCTGGAACTCTCTTGCTTTTTCCATGACCCAGTGGATGTTGGCAATTTGATCTCTGGTTCCTCTGCCTTTTCTAAAACCAGCGTGAACATCAGGAAGTTCACGGTTCACGTATTGCTGAAGCCTGGCTTGGAGAATTTTGAGCATTACTTTACTAGCATGTGAGCTGAGTGCAATTGTGTGGTAGTTTGAGCATTCTTTGGCATTGCCTTTCTTTGGGATTGGAATGAAAACTGACCTTTTCCAGTCCTGTGGCCACTGTTGAGTTTTCCAAATTTGCTGGCATATTGAGTGCAGCACTTTGACAGCATCATCTTTCAGGATTTGAAATAGCTCAACTGGAATGCCATCAGCTACACTAGCTTTGTTCATAGTGATGCTTCCTAAGGCCCACTTGACTTCACATTCCAGGATGTCTGGCTCTAGATGAGTGATCATACCATTGTGATTATCTTGGTTGTGAAGATCTTTTTTATACAGTTCTTCTGTGTATTCTTGCCACTTCTTCCTAATATCTTCGGCTTCTGTTAGGTCCATACCATTTCTGTCCTTTATTGAGCCCCTCTTTGCATGAAATGTTCCCTTGGTATCTCTAATTTTCTTGAAGAGATCTCTAGTCTTTCCCATTCTGTTATTTTCCTCTATTTCTTTGCATTGATCGCTGAGGAAATCTTTCTTATCTCTTCTTGCTATTCATTGGAACTCTGCATTCAGATGTTTATATCTTTCCTTTGCTCCTTTGCTTTTCACTTCTCTTTTTTTCACAGCTATTTGTAAGGCCTCCTCAGACAGCCATTTTGCTTTTTTGCCTTTCTTTTCCATGGTGATGGTCTTGATTCCTGGTCTCCTGTACAATGTCATGAACCTCATACTATAGTTCATCAGGCACTCTATCTATCAGATCTAGTCCCTTAAATCTATTTCTCACTTCCACTGTATAATCATAAGGGATTTGATTTAGGTCATACCTGAATGGTCTAGTGGTTTTCCCTACTTTCTTCAATTTAAGTCTGAATTTGGTAGTAAGGAGTTCATGATCTGAGCCGCAGTCAGCTCCTGGTCTTGTTTTTGTTGACTGTATACAGCTTCTCCATCTTTGGCTGCAGAGAATATAATCAATCTGATTTCGGTGTTGACCATCTGGTGATGTCCATGTGTAGAGTCTTCTCTTGTGTTGTTGGAAGAGGGTGTTTGCTATGACCAGTGCATTTTCTTGGCAAAACTCTACTAGTCTTAGCCCTACTTCATTCTGTATTCCAAGGCCAAATTTGCCTGTTACTCCAGGTGTTTCTTGACTTCCTACTTTTGCATTCCAGTCAGTCCCCTATAATGAAAAGGACATCTTTTTTAGGTGTTAGTTCTAAAAGGTCTTGTAGGTCTTCATAGAACCGTTCAACCTCAGCTTCTTCAGCATTATTGGTTGGGGCATAGACTTGGATTACCGTGATATTGAATGGCTTGCCTTGGAGGTGAACAGAGATCATTCTGTCATTTTTGAGATTGCATCCAAGTACTGCATTTCGGACTCTTTTGTTGACCATGATGGCTACTTCATTTCTTCTGAGGGATTCCTGCCCGCAGTAGTAGATATAATGGTCATCTGAGTTAAATTCACCCATTCCAGTCCATTTTAGTTTGCTGATTCCTAGAATGTCAACGTTCACTCTTGCCATCTCTTGTTTGACCACAACCAGCTTGCCTTGATTCATGGACCTGACATTCCAGGTTCCTATGCAATATTGCTCTTTACAGCATCAGACCTTGCTTCTATCACCAGTCACATCCACAGCTGGGTATTGTTTTTGCTTAGGTTACATCCCTTCATTCTTTTTAGAGTTATTTCTCCACTGATCTCCAGTAGCATATTGGGCACCTACTGACCTGGGGAGTTCCTCTTTCAGTATCCTATCATTTTGCCTTTTCATACTGTTCATGGGGTTCTCAAGGCAAGAATACTGAAGTGGTTTGCCATTCCCTTCTTCAGTGGGCCACATTCTATCAGACCTCTCCACCATGACCCACCCGTCTTGGGTTGCCCTGCGGGCATGGCTTAGTTTCATTGAGATAGAGAAGGCTGTGGTCCTAGTGTGATTAGAATGACTAGTTTTCTGTGATTATGGTTTCCGTGTGTCTGCCCTTTGATGCCCTCTTGCAACACCTACCATCTTACTTGGGTTTCTCTTACCTTGGGCGTGGAGTATCTCTTCTCAGCTGTTCCAGCAAAGCGCAGCCGCTGTTCCTTACCTTGGATGAGGGGTATCTCCTCACCAATGCCCTTCCTGACCTTCAACATGGGATAGCTCTTCTAGGCCCTCCTGCGCCTGCGCAGCCACTGCTCCTTGGACATGGGGTTGTACATCTGGTAAAGCTCTGTGCATATAATTCCAAAGAGTCCCAGACCTTTCTTAGGCAATTGCATCTACCAAGATGTATACATCTACCAAGAAGCCTATTGCTGAGCACTGTCTCTTTGGAAGAAGTGTAGGTATAGTGACTATGAATGCAAGTGTGCCCAGGAACTTCTCTAGGCTCAAATCTCATCCTTAAGGCTTATGAGATATATAGCTGTAGGCACTTTGTTCACTGTTCTTTGACTTCTTCATGTGTAAGATGGGGTTGATATTAATCCCTACTTCACAAAATTGTGGTGGTTTAAATGAGATCATCTCTGTAACAAGTGGGCTGATGAGAGGAAAGTTATGTTTTGCTGACATTTTCAATCCATTGTTATTTGAAAAAAAGAATTATTTAGATGGATAGAGTTTGGTTATTTTGGTTTGGAATGAGATCTAATTCTGGCCACCATTCAAAAGTTTTTGACTTTTGAAAACAACAATGGGATAAGGCATCAGAAATTCACTGTAAGTAGAGCTAGTTCATATAACTTAGTTAAGTGTTTGACTCAGCTTTGTCTATCTGTTCTTTTTCTTTCTCATATATTCTCCTACAGCTTCTCTTGGACTGATCTTATCACTTGTCCAGTCCCACAAACCTCAGAATTTCAGATTTCAGATTTATATAAGATTTCAGATATTTATGGGAGGAAAGAAAGAGAGATTGTTCTGAATCTCATTCAGTGAAATACAGACAACTCATCTGAAAAAAGTTTAATCAAACTAGTTATTTAGGCATGTAGCAAAATTCTCCTGTAATCTTTTCTTGATTCTTCTCTTTTTACTCTTAAGTACACTCAAGTGAACAGGTTTGTGCAGATGTAGCAATATATAGTTGACTCTACAATCACCTATGGCATCTTACAACTGGCTTCTGCCATTCTCATATGCATCATTATTTCCTATCATCTAAATGAATATTCAATAAGCATCTGACTACTGATCCATTAGCAGCATCTTGACAGTATAAATATGATTCTAAGTGGGAGTTTAGATGGAGGCTGTTTCAATCAAGAATTCAAAATTTTAGAGCAGCACAAAGCTTAGCAGAAAAGATACCTAGGTCAGAATCCATCATTTGATTTTCAAGTTCTTAATTTTGTTCTCATCTCACATTGTCCTTTGAAATTATCATCAAGGAGTACCGACTAAGTTTTTGTCTTGCCTACAGCTGTGTTAGGATTTTGATGACTTGAATTAATTGGTTATGGTTCCAGTCATTTGGAAATTTTCTGAAAGATATTGCTTCTAAGCCTTTTTGTATTTTAGTGTTGAACCACATTAAGAGTTACAATAGTGGTGAACTCCCATTTAATGATAGTTTTATTTTTATTTATTTAGTCTACAAATAAAACTTTAGGTACTGAAAGTACCTTAAAGTATTGAAATAAAATTTGAATAATTTCAAAGCTCTTTCATTAGTCAGGGATATATAACACAGGAACCACTGATGGCTCACAGTATATAAAATTAATGTATAAAGATTGATCAAGAGATACATTGGAAGTAATATTTTAAAGAATGAAGTGCCAGCTTTGGGACTGATCCAATGAGGAGTAAATCAGAGTAGATTCAATGGCATATCAAAAAATTGAGAAAAATCCTATTTTTATTTTGGTTCTTTTTTTGTGTATGTGTGAGTAAGACAGAATAGGTGCAGAATTCTAAGCAATGTGGAATTAAGGTAGTAATAAGACATCAATTGGTTATTATTTTGTGCTAATCTCCATGCTTTGTATGCATTATTATATTTATTTCTCACAAAACTTATGAATTTAGTATTATTATTTTCTCCATGCTTTAGATAAGAAATAAAACTTAAGAAAAACTAAATAAAGGGCAGAGCAAGGATTCTAATGCAGTTCTGCCTCATACTGAAGCCTGAACCTGGGTGTGCACTGTCTATGGGAACACCATCTGTTGCCAATGGTACAGCAGAAATAAATTCAACAATGGCTGATACCACTGCATGTCCATGAGATGCTTTACAGTTTACATGGCGTGTTCACACTTTTCATTTCCTTCAAACTTCTCAATATTATTGTGAGACAGTATTATTATTTTTTACTACATACACTTTAAGAAAGAGGAAATTGCGAACTGGGGGTGCTGAATTGGGGGTGACATGTTTGTGAATTGGAGGTGACTTATGTTTGAAAAGCTGGTAAGACTTAAACCCAAAGTGAAACTCAGGCCTCTGATTCAAGATCCTCTTACTCTTTCTACTATATTTCAATGCTTTCAAATGTAAACATTCAGTTATCAAAATCAAGCATGAATGTGCCCATGTGTGCTAACTATAAATTTAAGTTGCCATTGTTTACTTCTCTTTTGTAAATAAATAAACCAAAAGATCATCCTGGCAGTGAAAGTGAAAGTGTTAGTCACTAGGTCATGTCCAACTCTTTGCGACCTCATGGACTGTAGCCTGCCAGGCTCCTCTGTCCATGGAATTCTCCAGGCAAAAATAGGGCAGTGGGTTGCCATTTCCTTCTCCAGGGGATCTTCTCCACCCAGGGGTCAAACCCGATCTCCTGCATTGCAGGCAGATTCTTTACCACTGAGCCACCAAAAGATAATCCTGGCAGACTTTGGGCTACGTGGCACTTAAAGTATTCTACCACAAGGTAAAAAAAATCTCTGAATTATTAAAAACTAATTTATTTACAACAGGCCTGGCATAGAGAAGATTAGCCCTTGGCTCTTGGTCAGGTAAAGATGTCCTCATAGGAGAATTTAAATGGAGAGAGATATTATTTAAAGAAAAGTGTCACTGCAGAACCCTTGACATAGATTCTACGAAAGAGTTAGGAGGGAAATGAAACTGAAACAGAAACTCGATCAGATTTCTCAGACATGGGAATTAGCTGTGACAGTTTTATCCAGAGGTGGACAAGATATTTTTTCTTTACCATGATTTATGATGTGCAAAAAATAACTTTCCTGTCCAGATGATCTTTGCCATTTGCAGTGACTGCTATCCTCATTATTAGGTTTTATTTTCATGGAGTGAAAGTATAATCTCTAGGAAACCTCATGAAAGTACCCTCTTTCCAATATAGAACTTTATATTCCCTATTAATCATTATCAAAAGTTTTTAGTAACAGCTTGCAAGGGGGAAGAGCACATGGGACTAATGTGGGGAAAGAGAGAGAGAAAGGCCAGAAAGTTACCTTTTGATTGGAAAGATAGGCATGGTTTTGATGCTGAGAGACCTGCATTTATTCACCTAGTCATTCAACAAACGTCTAACCCAGCCATATGCAGGATGCCATTCCAGGTGCTAAGACACAGTGCGACCGCCTCTGAGCTTGTCTTCTCATGTGTGTACTCCATCACTCAGTCATGTCCAACTCTTTGTGACCCTTTGGACTGTACCCGCCAGGTTCCTCTGTCCATGAGGTTTTTCAGTCAAGAATACTGGACTGGGTTGCCATTTCCTCCTCCAAGGGATCTTCCCGACCCAGGAATCAAACAAAAATCTTTTGCACCCCCTCCTTGCAGGCAGATTCTTTACCACTGAGCTATCAGGGAAGCCCCTGTATTCTCATGGCCAAATGAAAATAGCCGAGTAGTAGCACATACTGGTTTCTTTTCCACTTTCCTTTGTAGCTTTCTCAAAAAAATATCATTAAGACACACAAACCTCAAGTGTTTTAGATCAAATGTATTTTCCCCAGTTCAGTTCAGTTCAGTTGCTCAGTCATGTCCGACTCTTTGTGACCCCATGAACTGCAGCATGCCAGGCCTCTCTGTCCATCACCAACTACCAGAGTCCACCCAAACCCATGTCCATCAAGTTGGTGACAGCATCCAACCATCTCATCCTCTGTCATTCCCTTCTCCGCCTGCCCTCAATCTTTCCCAGCATTGGGGTCTTTTCCAATGAGTTGGTTCTTTGCAACAGGTGGCCAAAGGATTGGAATTTCAGCTTCAACATCAGTCTTTCCAATGAACCCCAGGACTGATCTCCTTTAGGATGGACTGGTTGGATCTCCTTGCAGTCCAAGGGACTCTCAACAGTCTTCTCCAACACCACAGTTCAAAAACATCAATTCTTCAGTGCTTAGCTTTCTTTATGGTCAAACTCTCGCATCCACACATGACTACTGGAAAAACCATAGCCTTGACGAGATGGACCTTTGTTGGCAAAGTAATGTCTCTGCTTTTAAATATGCTGTCTAGTTTGGACATAACTTTCCTCCCAAGGATTAAGTGTCTTTTAATTTCATGGCTGCAATCACCATCTGCAGTGATTTTGGACCCCAGAAAAATAAAGTCAGCCACTGTTTCCACTGTTTCTCCATCTATTTGCCATGAAGTGATGGGACCGGATGCCATGATCTTAGTTTTCTGAATGTTGAGGTTTAAGCCAACTTTTTCACTCTCCTCTTTCACTTTCATCAAGAGGCTCTTTAGTTCTTCTTCACTTTCTGCCATAAGGGTGGTGTCATCTGCATATCTGAGGTTATTAGTATTTCTCCTGGTAATCTTGATTCCAGCTTGTGCTTCTTCCAGCCCAGCGTTTCTCATGATGTACTCTACATGTAAGTTAAATAAGCAGGGTGACAATATATAGCCGTGACATACTCCTTTTCCTATTTGGAACCAGTCTATTGTTCCATGTCCAGTTCTGTTGCTTCCTGACCTGCATACAGGTTTCTCAAGAGGCAGGTCAAGTGGTCTGGTATGCCCATCTTTTTAAGAATTTTCCACAGTTTATTTTGATCCACATAGTCAAAGGCTTTGGCATATTATGTAAAGCAGAAATAGATGTTTTTCTGGAACTCACTTGCTTTTTTGATGATCCAGCAGATGTTGGCAATTTGATCTCTGGTTTCCTCTGCCTTTTCTAAAACCAGCTTGAACATCTGGAAATTCATGGTTCATGTATTGCTAAAGTCTGGCTTGGAGAATTTTAAGCATTACTTTACTAGTGTGTGAGTTGAGTGCAACTGTGCAGTAGTTTGAGCATTCTTTGGCATTACCTTTCTTTGGGATTGGAATGAAAACTGACCTTTTCCAGTCCTGTGGCCACTGTTGAGTTTCCCAAATTTGCTGGCACATTGAGTGCAGCACTTTGACAGCATCATCTTTCAGGATTTGAAATATCTCACCTGGAATTCCATCACCTCCACTAGCTTTGTTAGTAGTGATGCTTCCTAAGGCCCAGTTGACTTCACATTCCAGGATGTCTGGCTCTAGGTGAGTGATCAAACCATCGTGATTATATGGGTCATGGAGATCTTTTTTGTACAGCTCTGTGTATTCTTGCCACCTCTTCTTAATATCTTCTGCTTCTGTTAGGTCCATATCAGTTTTGTCCTTTTTCGAGCCCATCTTTGCATGAAATGTTCCCTTGGTATCTCTAATTTTCTTGAAGAGATCTCTAGTCTTTTCCCATTCTATTGTTTTCCTCTGTTTCTTTGTACTGATTGCTGAGGAAGGCTTTCTTTTCTCTTCTTGCTATTCTTTGGAACTCAGCATTAAAATGGCTATATCTTTCCTTTTCTCCTTTGCTTTTCGCTTCTCTTCTTTTCACAGCTATTTGTAAGGCGTCCTCAGGCAGCCATTTTCCTTTTTTGCATTTCTTTTTCTTGGGGATGGTCTTGATTCCTGTCTCCTGTACAGTGTCATGAACCTGCATCCGTATTTCATCAGACACTCTTGTCTATCAGATCTAGTCCCTTAAATCTATTTCTGTATAGTCGTAAGGGATTTGATTTAGGTCATACGTGAATGGTCTAGTGGTTTTCTCCACTTTCCTCAGTTTCAGTCTGAATTTGCATTAAGGAGTTCATTATCTGAGCCACAGTCAGCTCCCGGTCTTATTTTTGCTGAATCTATAGAGCTTCTCCATCTTTGGCTGCAAAGAATATAAGCAATCTGATTTTGGTGTCAACCATCTGGTGATGTCCATGTGTAGAATCTTCTCTTGTGTCGTTGAGAAAGAGGTGCAATAAGCAAAATGAGCCCGGAGAGAAGAAATATGTTTGAAAGAAGCTGTTTTGCTTTTTCTTATTCTCCAAATCTCCTGGCAGAGTGAAGACTTCCAGAACAGGGAGCAACAAATAGTGGTGAAGCTGACTCAGAACAGTAGAGCAGAGGATATGTTTGAGAACAGATCAGAGTCTGGTATATCACCACCGGAGCTGATGAGGGCTCAAGCTGAGTAATATGGAAGAATATATCTTCCCCTTGGGAAAGTCTGCACGATAACTCGGGTTCCTTTTGTGCTAGGATTACTTCCGACATAGGTTTTGTGTAGGTGACAAAATGTCTTCTGCTAGCAGGATTGATTATACAGTGAGAATTTCACTCTTGGGAGATAATTTTCCGGCTTTTGTAATGTATCCAAGGAGATAGGCAGAACAGGATTTAGGGAGTCAGAAGATGGGTGACATAAAGTCACTGAATTTTAAGAATGAAATTTTATAGGCTTGGAAAGAAGTATAGTAAAATAAACAGAGTTGAGAATGACAGTTCCCAAGGTCTGGAAACTCCTGGGTACTCTCAAGACTATCTGGGGGGGTCTATGATGTCAAAGCTATTTTCATAGTAACACTAAGGTATTCTTTAGTAGTTTCACTCATTCTCTCATAAATGATTATTGGAATTTTCCAGTGGCTTGATGAGATACTTGATATTACAACAGATGAAATGCAGAAGTAGATATGAGACTCTAGCTGTCTTCTATATGCAAGACATTTAAGATATTTGTAGAAATGTAAAACAATGCCACTTTCTCACTATTTTTTTTCAAAATACAGTTGCTTTTAATAAAAATATATGCAGTTGTTTTTTACACAAATATATTGGCAGGCAATGTGTTAGAGATATTTTAAACACAATAAATTAGTTTTAAAATTTCTTTTTTAATTTCTGCTCTAGCATACTGGACATGAAACAACAGACTGGTTCCAAATAGGAAAAGGAGTACGTCAAGGCTGTATATTGTCACCCTGATTATTTAACTTATATGCAGAGTACATCATGAGAAATGCTGGGCTGGAAGAAGCACAAGCTGGAATCAAGACTGCCAAGAGAAATATCAATAACCTCAGATATGCAGATGACACCACCCTTATGGCAGAAAGTGAAGAGGAACTCAAAAGCCTCTTGATGAAAGTGAAAGAGGAGAGTGAAAAAGTTGGCTTAAAGCTCAACATTCAGAAAACATAGATCATGGCATCTGGTCCCATCACTTCATGGCAAAGAGATGGGGAAACAGTGGAAACAGTGTCAGACTTTATTTTGGTGGGCTCCAAAATCACTGCAGGTGGTGATTGCAGCCATGAGATTAAAAGATGCTTACTCCTTGAAAGAAAAGTTATGACCAACCTAGACAGCATATTTAAAAGCAGAGACATTACTTTGCCAACAAAGGCCCATCTAGTCAAGGCTATGGTTTTTCCAGTAGTCATGTATGGATGTGAGAGTTGGACTGTGAAGAAAGCTGAGCGCCGAAGAATTGATGCTTTTGAAGTGTGGTGTTGGAGAAGACTGTTGAGAGTCCCTTGGACTGCAAGGAGATCCAACCAGTCCATTCTGAAGGAGATCAGCCCTGGGATTTCTTCTAAGGGAATGATGCTGAAGCTGAAACCTCCAGTACTTTGGCCACCTCATGCGAAGAGTTGAGTCATTGAAAAAGACTCTGATGCTGGGAGGGATTGGGGGCAGGAGGAGAAGGGGACGACAGAGGATGAGATGGCTGGATGGCATCACGGACTCGATGGATGTGAGTCTGAGTGAACTCCGGGAGTTGGTGATGGACCGGGAGGCCTGGCGTGCTGCGATTCATGGGGTTGGACACGACTGAGTGACTGAACTGAAGTGATCTGATAGCATATGTACCATATAACAAAAACTTCAAGAGCAGAAAAGAGTTCTGAGACCAAAAATTTGAGAACTGATACCTAAGAATATTAGGGAAAAAAACTTCAGATGTTTGTTAGATTGTGAGAGAAAAAAAATCATACATTATATTCTATTTTTCCTTAAAAATCAATTGGAAGATGATAAAAAGAGTGAGAAGCAAAAATGGAAGCTGTATATTCAATGAAATGAAAAATACCTAAAATTCTGATCTAAAACATTTAAAGAAGGATAGCTAAGAATAATGAGTTGTGGACTAATGGAAGAGAAGAGAAAATGACATCATAGATTGGCTGTTGCTGAATACCTTGGGCAGAGATGACAAAATACATGATTGTTCTAATAGGCAGCACACCCTTACTTTTTTTCCTATTGCTGTCTAATTCATATACTGTAAGATGATCCTTTTAAAGTATTCAATTCAATGGTTTCCAGTATGTTAACAAAATTATGCTATCATCACATCACCACTATCTAATTGCAAAATATTTTTGTTGCCAAAAAGAAACCTGTACCTGTTAGAAACCACTCCCCATTCTTCCCAGTCTATTTTCTATCTCTATGGATTTGTCTAGTCCAGACATTTTGTGTAACAGGAGTCATACAACGTGTGGCTTTGTGTCTTCACTATTTTCCTTAGTATAGTGTTTTCAAAATTAATGTATGTTGTGGCACATATCAATTCTTTATTCATTTATATGGCCAAATGATATTCCATTTTGTTACCCATTCATCAGTCAATTAACATTGTTTTTTCCTCATATTTTGCTATTATGAGTAATGATGCTATGAGCATTTGAGTACAAGTTTTTCCATGGACATGTTTTCAATTCCTTTGTGAATGTATCAAAGTATGAATTTTCTCAGTCTTATGATAACTCTGTTTAACTTTTTGAGTAAATGCCAAAGTTTTCCACAGCAACTATGCCATTTAACTTTCCCACCAGCAGTGAATGAGAGTTCCATTTTTTTTGTATCCTCAGTAATACTTGTTATTATTCATCTTTTTAAGTATAGCTACAACTTGTAGTTTTGATTTGTGTTTCCTTCTTTTCACATGCTTATTGGTCATTTATGCATCTTCTTTCGACAAACATCTATTCAAATCTTTTGTCCATTTTTAAAATGATGTTATCCATGTTTTTATTGTGAGTTGTAAGAATTCTTCATGTTATTACTACTACTACTAAGTCGCTTCAGTCGTGTCCGACTCTGTGCAACCCCATAGACGGCAGCCCACCAGGCTCACCCGTCCCTGGGATTCTCCAGGCAAGAACACTGGAGTGGGTTGCCATTTCCTTCTCCAGTGCATGAAAGTGAAAAGTGAAAGTGAAGTCACTCAGTCGTGCCCAACTCTTGGCGACCCCATGGACAGCAGCCTACCAGGCTCCTCCGTCCATGGGATTCTCCAGGCATGAATACTGGAGTGGGGTGCCATTGCCTTCTCCCTTCATGTTATTAGAATATAAACTATTCATTTATCAGATCTATATCAAAGTAAAGAGACTGACTTGAATTGGTAATCAAAAATATCTCACACACACAAAAAATCCTAGGACCAGATGGTTTCACTGATGAATTTACCAAATATTTAAGGAGGAACTAACATGAATTTTCTACACTTGCAAAAGAAGTTCTTCCAAAAAGTAGAAGAGAGAGGATCAGAAATTTCTATACCTAAGAATAAATTTGGGAAATGTGAACAGTCTGTATAAAGAAAGCTTTAACACATTCCTCAGTGATGCAAGAGACTTAAACAAAGAGAATCTCATAATACTCTGGATAAGAAGAGCCAATATAATATAAATAATAATTTTCTTTAAATAAATATATTAACACAATAGCAATAGAATGCCAAGATAATTTCAGGGTATTTAGACAACTAGAATATTGAGTTCATATGAGAAAAAAATAAATAAATACAATTCTGAATAAAATAATAATATATCATAAAGTTAGATAAATCAAAACAGTGTAATAATAGCAAAAAAAAAAAAAAGGTGGCTAGATCAATGAAACAGAAATGAAAGTCCAGAAAGAATTCAGTGCTCATTGGCATCATTTCAAATCAGTGGAGAAAGGATGCATAAATTAAATAAGTTATTGAATTATTATTATTGGATAAATCTGTTTGAAAAAAAGAGAACTGTATAGAAATACATTATATAATGGAGTGGCAAAAACGTTTAAGTAAAATACAACGTTCATTAATCATATAAAGATTGGAAGTATGCTTAGGAAAAATCACCATTAATCAAATTAAAAGATAAACAAACTTGTAAAAACTATTTGCTGTTTATATTTTCTATAATATATACAGAAAGTTAGAGCCAATCAACCCACTAAAATTGGGTTAGATATATAAATAAGAGCTTAAGGTAAAGGAAATACAATGGCTCTTAAACATGTAACTACTCAATTCACAATAAGGTAAATGCAAATAAACACAACAGTAAATACCATCTTCTACCTATCAGATTGGCAAAGAGCAAACATTTCATAACACACAGTGTTAGCATGGGTGTGAGAAAACTGATATGTTACTGGTGAGAGGGTGAATTAGGACAGCTCTTACTGATCACAACCTGGCAATATTTATACGAATTACTAAAGCAAACACCTTTTAGTTCAGCAAGTACAATTTTGAGAATGTAACCAACAAATATCTATGCACGTGTGTGAAACAGCATACCTACCAAGTATAGCACAGTTTACAACAGCAAAAGAATAAAAACAAATATTTGCCCATAAGTGCCTGATTAAATATATACAAAAGAATGTTACACAACTTATAGAAGAAAAAAAAAAGAACATTCTTTCTCCCTTATAGAAGGAAGAAAGGTAAAGAAGCTCCTTATATACTAATAGGAAAGCTCTCTAAGACATATTTAACATATAAATAAATCAAAATGCAAAAGGGAAAATAATAAATATTTTTATTGCTTGTACATCTAGGAAGATACAGAAGAGCATTTGTTGTCTGCCAGAGTAGAGGACTAGAACTGGGGTACTGGGGTATAGAAATTATGCTGCCTAAAATTTGAACACAATTCCTGCATTTTCAATTCAAAATACAAAAATCGTAAACAATTCAGCTATCAACAAAACAGGAATGGAAGAGAAAAATAAAGCCACCTTAGAAACAGTACATTTTAGAAGTAGTTAAAATCACAGACACAGGCCAAAAACATGATCAGGGATAGCAGACATTTGAATAAAATGAGCAAAATTAATTTTTTAAAAAGTGTTAAAGAATTAGCAGGAAAATCTGAAAAGCTCTGAAGTGCCAGCTGGTATAAAACTAATATTCAGTAAAAAAAGACCAAATTCCCAATATATTCAAAGAAAGTTTTCCTGGAATGATGGGAGACATTCTAACAGTGGAGAGCAGAGCATGTCCTGGGAAAAACTGATGCTGATGATCAACCAGGAGTCTTTCCTGAGAAAAGTTACCAAATGTAACCAGATCGGAACACTCCTGTGAGCCTGCAGCAAAGGAAGAAAAAAGAGTCTGATATTTAAGGAGGAAAAACAGTTAAGGCTGAATTCAGATTTCTCCAGAATCACATCTAATGCTAACAACTGTGCTGTGATGTCTACAAAGTTTTAATGGAAAGAAACATCATCATATTTTATGTCCCACTATGCTATAATCAAAACCAAGGAGAAATATTTCAAATATACAAAAAAAATCAAGAAATATTGTTTCCGTGAACATTCTTATAAAAACTACCAGAGGACAGGCTTCAACCAACCAAACTATGCATTTTGAAATAAAGGTAAATGAAGTCGTGGTGAGCAGTGAATCCATTTAAATGTTCCACTAGTACTAACAACTGTGCGAACTATATGCTTAAGAGAGTGAATATGAACATCTTACACCTTGAAATGTTAGACTGTTGTAGAAATGTTATAACTAATAAAAGTCAAAAGGTGAGAAAATGTAGGAGGTAACATATGGTAACATATGTAAACATGGCTTAGACGAGCTCATACTTTATAATGTTTTAAAGAGTAGACTATGTAAATATGGTGACTTTGGTGGAGGAAAATGAGCCTGGGACAGGGCTTGTTCTAATATTAGCTGTGCTCTAATATTAGCATATTGGTAAGACTTCTTCCTCTCTTTGATACATCATTAAAAAAATATTATGTGTGAATCTCTAATAGTTTCCACAGTATCTGCTTATAATAAAAGCCAAATAACCAGGGCTTCTGCCTATATCAGATGTCTAATGACCAGATCTCATCCTCTAAAGACTTCTATCATGGAAAAAGGTCGAGGTTAGAATTACCACATGACCTAGCAATTTCACTTCTGGATATATACTAAACAAAATTGGAAGAAGGGGCTCAATAAGATATTTACATCTCTTATGTTCATAACACATTATTCATAATAACTAAAATGTGGGAGCAACTCTAGTGTCTAGATGAATGAATGGATGAGGAAAATGTGCTATGTATACACGATGGAATATTATTCAGCTTTACAAAGGAAAGAAATTTTGATATATGCTGCAACATGGATGAACCTTGAGGACATTATGCCAAGTGAAACACGCCAGTTACAAAAGATAGCATACTACATGATTTCACCTGTATAAGTTACTTCAGTAAGTCAATATCATAGAGACATAAAGGATAATGGTGATGGCCAGGGGCTGAAGGAAAGGGAGGGGAGTTATTATTGAATAGAACATAGTTTATGTTTTACAAGATAAAAAGAGTATGGAGATGGATATTAGTGATACTTGCATGATGTTACGAATGTATTTAATACTACTGAACTGTACCCTTAAAAATACTTAGGATGGTAAAAATTTATGTAATCTGTATCTTCACTTCTTCTGTCCAACTCTTTGCAACCCCATGGACTGTATCTTACCACAATGAAAGAAAATGGGGAAAAGAGTTCAAGGTTAGACTCTTCTGTTTGTTAAGATTCCTAACTGGAAATAGCAGAATCCACTCTACCTACTTATACAAGAAGTGTTGCTTTGGGATCATTGAAAAGAATTGTTATAAGATGTGGGGTAAGCCTTCAGGAGAAAAGTCCTAAAACAATATGCCAATACTGGTACCATCCTCAGATCACAATGTGACAATGTTCCATAGCCCGTTCAGCTACAGTTCTATAACTGTGGTAAGGATGCACTTCTGACTTGGATCTTGAGTATTGCTCGGTCCATGCACTGGTGCTCAAGGCAATTCCAAATGAACAGAAAATCCATATGCCCTCTAACCCTCAGGGGCTACCCCTTACTTTAATATTCAACAAGGTGGATCATGTCTCATTGGTAAATTTCACTTATCTCTTGTGCTTCTGGGCAGACCATTCTGTAGTGTGCTTCATACTTTGCTGATACTTCCCAGCCTGTGCTTTCTTCACTGACCTCTCCCATACTTTCATAACTTTTATGTACCACTGACCCAAGTTTATAGGATATGGAAGAGACTTTTCTGAAGGTTTGAAGATATTGGAGGGTAATTATAGCACAGAGCAGGAAATAATTTTGCCACTCACACAAGGCAATTGGTGTAGAGAATACCTTTTACCAAAATTTTGTGGTTAGGGAAGCTAACTAATTAATAAAGCAATATCAACTTCCTATTTGATGGCAAACATGCTGCTGCTGCTGCTACTAAGTTGCTTCAGTCGTGTCCGACTCTGTGCGACCTCAGAGACGGCAGCCCACCAGGCTCCTCCGTTCCTGGGATTCTCCAGGCAAGAACACTGGAGTGAGTTGCCATTTCCTTTTCCAATGCATGACAGTGAAAAGTGAAAGTGAAGTCGCTTAGTCATGTCCGACTCTTCGCGACTCCATGGACTGCAGCCTACCAGGCTCCTCCATCCATGGGATTTTCCAGGCAGGAGTACTGGAGTGGGTTGCCATGGCAAACATGAGCGTAGTAGAAAAGTGTTACACATCTCCCATCTTATGAACTTTCTCATTGGTCCCATCCCTCCATCTGCTGCTGACTCCATCACACTGCTGGGGCTCATCTCTTTTCCAGAAGTTCTTTCTCATCTCTTACTGTTCATTTGCCCCTTCTTCTCTTACCTATGCTGCTGATAGGAACTTCTCTTACTTGATTACCTTTTTGTTTCACAGTTTTCTTCCAGATCATGTCTTGGGTAAGGGGTTTATATTTCACAGCAAATTAGATTCATTGAATTATTTTTCAAAGAAAAATCTTTCTCCCTCTTACAAATTATATGCCCCTATCTCTGTAGGTAAAAAGCCTACCTGCAGAATCTTTTGTACTATAGCTACTTTGCTCTCCCTGACACTAATAGTAAAAACCTAGTGGTGGAGATTGAAATGGGAAACTCGTAAAAGGTAGAAAAGATACAATTAAAATTTGATGTTAATAAAAACAAGAAAAGCAGTTTTTGACTTGTGTTCTCAGTTTTTGACCTGTACTAAATTCACTGAAGCTCACTGATGAGCTTCAGTGTATATTTTATTCCTTGAATTCTGAAAATCAAAAGTAAATTCATTCCTTTTGATCTTATTTTTACATGGGTCACCATTTTTCTTTCATATGATGTCATAACATCTTCAGATAAAGTCCTTGTTATTTGTCTTGATATATTGGCAGATCACCAAAATCTATACAATGAAATAAAAAGAATTATCACTATCAGAATTCATGTTTCACTAGTTCTCTAAGACAAGCAATAAGTATGGGACACAATATATTGGCAGTGAATGGGGACTCCCCACCCTTTACCTGCCCCCCAAAAAACCCAGTCATGGTCAATGACAAAAGGAATGAGAAGCTGATCTTTATTTATTGTGGGATTAGAAAACAGACAAGATATAGTTAATATTTCTTAATTCTTTCTTTGTTTCACTTGAACACTGTAGCAGACTAAAAATTATTGCTCAAGTATCAGCTAATTAAAGAGACAGAATTCATTCTTTATTATTCATTTGAATATTCATTAGTGAGAGGAAAATTGGGATGCTCTGGAGGTTCATCTGCTCCCCACTTTGGGTTATTTGGTTGAGGACTGGCTTGTAGGTTTGAGTTAGATTTGCCGAAAGATAGGATACCAGTCACAGATTCAAAAGGCATCACTTTCTAATGTAGCTCCTTTTCCAGCCACTTTTATCTGTTATGTAAATGCGTTATGAGATAGGGTACCCTCTCTACTAAAATGATGGCCATGGGATGGAGATAAAGACCATCCCTTTGCCAACAAAGGTCCATATAGTCAAAGCTATGATTTTTCTAGTAGTCATGTACAGATGTGAGAGTTGAACCATAAAGAAGGCTGAGCACAGAATTGTTGCTTTTGAATTGTAGTGCTGGAGAAGACTCTTGAGAGTCCCCTGGACTACAAGGAGATCAAGCCAGTCAATCCTAAAGGAAAGCATCCCTGAATATTCATTGGAAGAGAATGATGCTCAATCTGAAGGTACAATACTTCGGCAGTCTGATGTAAAGAGCCAACTCAATGGAAAAGATCCTGTTGCTGGGGACAATTGAAGGTAAAAGGAGAAGGGGGTTACAGAGGATGAGATGGTCGGATGGCATCACTGACTCAATGGGACACGAGTTTGAGCAAACTGAGAAATAGTGAAGGACCAGGGAGCCTGGTATACTGCGGTCCCTGGGGTCTCATAGTCAGACACGACTTGGCAACTGAACAACAGCAACAATAAATGACTGATTTAAGCTGCAGGGTCATAGAATTTAGATGATGGCTTGTACTCTGCTACTTCTTGGCTTGTAACTCCTCCCCATCCCAGTAAGTCCTATATCTATACTATGTGACAGGAATGGTTTGTATCTGTCATCCCTTTAGGCAGCATTCATTCCACAAATATTTACCGAGTGCCCACCATGTGCCAGGCACTGTTATAATTCTTGAGATACCTCAGGGAACAAAACAAAGAGCTCTGTCTTTCTGGGGGTTATATTTTAGTGGTGATAATCAAGGTGGAAGAAGACGAAACAAAGACAGGAGGTAAATTACATAATATGTTAAAAGGTAGAAGTCCTATGGAAAACAAAATGTAGAATGGGGTAGACAGGGATCGGGTGTTGCTATCAGAATTGGGAAACTGATTAATGTGTAGCTTGGCTTTGGATAAATTACTATGTATTATATACATTCTTTAAGATAGAGTTCGTGGTCTTTTTCTTTTTTAATCCATGTATCCCTAATACAGTAACTAACATGTATTGGGTGGCTGACAATTGTTGAATTAATTTTTCTGATGTGATTTAGCACACAAAAATTGATTTGTCAGGTCTCATTCATAAGCAGCATTACCTCAGCACTTTTCTAACTCAAGGACATTCCTTGGCTTCTGTGAAAAAATACCTGGCACACATTAATTTTTAAGGAAATCTCATTAGGAAATAATGTTCTATGCCATCACCTTCAATTTAGTTAATGTCTCCATTGAAGACTGGTTCACTGTGTTGTTTCCAGCATCTGGCAAAGTTTAGCATATAGCCTAGGAAGAGTTGGCCATTATACAACAGAAATGGAGGATGTAACAAACTCTCAGGTATGTTTTGCAACATGGACATAGTTCTTGTGTACAGAAAGGAAAGAAACACAAATTATGCCAAAAATTAAGGTGCCTCTGTGTATACTAGCTTTGAAGACTGAATTCATTTAGAACTCACTTCTCCTAATAGTGCATTAGTGAGAAGTATATCTCAACCCAAAAGGCTCCTCCATCCATGGGATTCTCCAAGCAAGGATTCTGGAGTGGGTTGTCATGCTCTTCTCCAGGGGATCTTCGCAACCCAGGGATTGAACTAGCGTCTCCTGTGGCTTTTGCGCTGCAGGAGGATTCTTTACTGCTGTGCCATGGGGAAAGCCCAATGCTGTAGTACTAAGGATGTAAGTTGGCTTGGTAACTGCTGCTGATTCTCAGACGACTCCGTGTGAGGATCACAAGAAGGTGTTCCATGTGACACAACAAAATCAGAAAAATCACAATATGCACCCAAACTCTGCTAATTTGACTCCTTTCATCTCTTTTTGAAAAGACACTGAACTCTCAAAGTCCTTGATATCATGCCTCTTTGTCAATATGCAGGCCAATGACTCCTCTTTTTTCCTTCGCAAAGAAAGAGGTAGAAATTACTGTTGACTTTATCCTACTCATGTTGTTACATAATGTTGATTTTTAAAAGATGTCTTAGAGATAGAAGAAAATCTTGAAAAAAAATTGCTAGAAATCATGTGGTTCAACTCAGTGAATCCCACTGCCAGCAGGCAAATTATTTCTTGGCAGTAAAAATGGTCTAGCTATCATTTTGCTCCCTAAAGCTGATCTTTACAAGAATTCATTGATCCTTAATGTGGAATACTTCAGATGATCTAGTCCAATGGCAAAAATCAAAACCAGTAAAGACTGGTTTGGCAGCCTAGAGACAGTTCACCTTGGAATGAATGGTTCAAGAATCTGAATACAAGGTAGTTCTCCAGCTCTTTTCAATTGTTTTTTCATTATGGAGTCCATAAGATTTTAACCTGGAACCACAAATGGAAGTGTTTATTCAGAATAATGAAGCGCAGAGAAAAGAAACATCAACTATATGGTATTAAATGGTATTAAATATTAAAAATGGAGAAAGCACCTAAGTGCTTTGATGAACATCTTTTGGCTCAATTTCTATAAAGAGTCAATGCCCTATGTTTACATGCAACTTTATATCAGGCAGGCGAAATGGTTTGCAAAGGAGCGACTAATGTATTTGTGAAATAAAAAAAAAATGTCATGGAAAAGCCTCTGCCACTAGACTATTCCCAGTTTATGAATGTTAGTAAGTCATTCTGGAGAAGGCAATGGCAACCCACTCCAGTACTCTTGCCTGGCAAATCCCATGGACGGAAGAGCCTGGTAGGCTGCAGTCCATGGGGTCGCTAGGAGTCGGACACGACCAAGCAACTTCACTTTCACTTTTCACTTTCATGCATTGGAGAAGGAAATGGCAACCCACTCCAGTGTTCTTGCCTGGAGAATCCCAGGGACGGAGGAACCTGGTGAGCTGCCATCTATGGGGTCGCACAGAGTCGGACACAACTGAAGCAACTTAGCAGCAGCAGCAGCAGTACGTCATTTGTGTCTCTGGAGCCCAGCTCTTTTTTTGGTAAAATGGGGAAAAATTTTGCTCATTTCCCACAAATATCATGTCAATCCAGAGAGGGAATACAAGTGAACATGTCCTGGAAAGCATTACGCTGCACACATTTGAAGTTTGATATTATTTATTATTTTTGCAGGGATTCTAGAACAAATGATTTCTTAACCATATAGTTACTTATCCCAGAATTGCTATTAGTATGAACATGATTTCCAGACATTTCCCTTACTTGAACTATTTCCCCACTTTCCTCTCATCTCACCTGATATGTCTGCTCTGTCTGCATGATCCCTCCAAACTGCTGCTTCCCCATTCTGCAAATGCCAGTGCTCGCACCATCTCTCTGCCTACCAGATAAGGAACACTATCTATCTGTGTTCCCTTGTTAATCTATTGACCTTTAAGCATAGTTGTGTTTCATTAAGAGGGCATGTACTTTGAGGCAAACATTTTCCACTGGTTTAATTTTAGCTGTAAGAGAGACAAGGGAGGTGTGTTGCCAAAAGATGTCCCTTACACCGAGGAGGAGAGGAAGACACTCTAAGGCGCATCCCTCTGGTATCATCTGGTATTTAATTTTCTACAGAAAGAGCTATGCTGTACTGATTTCATGGAAAACACAGAGGTAAAACAATAGAGCATTTCAGCACTCCTTCCAGGAGGGTACACTGCCAGGGCATTAGGAGCACAAAATAGAAATCAATTTGGATAGATTGCGGTTGACTAGTTTCACAGGATTTCCATTAGGATCTCGATTACACCAGTTTTTAACTGGTTAATTCTGGGCAGATTGAAAGCTTTCTGAAACTCATTCTCTGTTAGGAAGGAGTAACAGTAACTTTCTTGTGTAATTATTATTAAGTGTTAGTACTATTCAATACATGTGAAAAGTTCTGGCATGCAATGGGAATTTGCTGTATGTCTCAGGAAATTCAAACAGGGGCTCTGTGTCAACCCAGAGGGGTAGGATGAGAAGGGAGATGGGAAGGAGGTTCAAGAGGGGGCGGATATATGTGTACCTATGGCTGATTCATGTTGAGGTTTGACATAAAAGAACAAAATTCTGTAAAGCAGTTATCCTTCAATTAAAAAACTAATAAATTTAAAAAGTTCTAGCATAAAGTGGGTGCATCATAAATATTACTTATACATTTATAAGTAATAAATACTATTGCTCTCAGTGGATAGTGACCACATGTCTTTATTGAGATACAGAAAGCTCAAAGAGGCACACTACGCATTTGCTGAAGACTTAAGCTATGGATACATAAAGTCTTAAGAATATTAGAGTCCAGACCCCCAGAAAAGCAAGATTCCCTTCCAGGTATCATCTATGACTGGCAAATATCCAGCCTCTGATTAAACTCAACAAGGGACAGGATGTCCATTAGCTACAAAGGAATTCATTCCTTTTAAGAACAGTTCTAACTATTAGAAAGAGCTTGCTTACAATCCTTTGAAATTTAGCCTTTCATAAATTCGGCCCATTAATCCTACATCTTCCTATTACAGCATTAAAGATGAAGTTGAATCATCATTATTTCATGAAACACCTATGGAAAGAATGAAGACAAAATCATGCCAGACTTAAGTCTTCTCTTGTTTCAGTTCTTAAATTTATTCTCTTATGATATCATTGGCAGCCCTTTACTGGCCTAGGTTACTCTAGTTTTTAAAGTATAGTCTTGTTTTAATGTATAGGAACAAAGTTTGAACATAGCGCTATGTGTGCAGCCAAATACAATGAGTCTCTCTTTATTAATTGGCATTCTGTGCATTTATAAATGCAATCTAAGTTTGCAGTTTATATTTACCTTCCACTAGGAACAACACATGCATTTATTCAAACCAGGACACTTTTGAGAGTGAAAGGTGTGCTATTAGCAAGTACACTTAGAAAACAGACATAAACTGGAATTGTTAAGATGAGCAAACATAGGTCCTCATCCTGCATCAAAAGCATGCTCCCATTTTGTTCTATTTTATCTCTCTTTCAGTTCTCATGTAAATGGTCTCTTCTCTGGTTTATTCTACTAGTCCATGGAAGTTTATGGAATTCAGCTGCATAAGTCTTGAACTATATATGCTCTAATTGCTTCTAACAGATAGACTTTTGGTAAACAAAACAACTTTCACTTCTTTATTTTAAATCTCACTAATATACCAGGTTTGTGTACTCTCTTTTATAAAAATTTCAAGCTTCTTTTCCTGTACATTAGAATGCTATAATCATGAGACTGTTAAAATGACCCTGGTATTTATACTTTTCTATTGAATTAATGCTTCTCATATATATCTGTGGCTTTTGACTATTTTCAGCTTTATCAATTTATCTGAGTAATTATCTCTTTCTGAAATTTCAGGTTGACACTTTTTGGATCATGTCATCAAGTCTACAAATAATTATATCAAATTGCATTTATTTAATACTTTGCACATTGCAAAACTGCTTTCATATTCACATTTGAATGTTCCAACAACTCTTGAGAAAGGCTGAAAAAGTATAATTATCTTGTCTGTATAGAGAAATGGATGGCTTAAACTCAAATTTTTAATATCTATTTCAGTGTTCCTTCAACTATGCCATAAGGTTTTCTTCTTTCTTATCATTCAATAAATACCTCCACCCTTTTGCCTATTTTCATGCTCTGAGTGATATATTTTTAAGAAAACAAGTAGTTATTCAACAGCATCTAAACACTTTCTTTTCCTAAGCCATGAGACTCAATTTGAAGAAAATTTGTAAATAGTACACATCCCTATGTTTTTATCCTTCTAATGGAATAAAAATCACTAGATATAGATTCTGTCTCTGCCCATGTCATTTTGCCTTATGTTTGGGCTCATGTGAATATGCAAAGTTGGTAAAGTTGAAGGGTTCTGGAGATATAGTCAAGTTCTCCATCAGATGCTACACATTGTTGTACTTCTATATTATTGTTCTATCAGTTGGACACACGGACAACTTTAAACTCCTTTTCTAATAGTTACCAATTACTGCCAGACTGGATACACCTCATATCATTTCAAGGATATCTTGCACTTGGAAAACCAGCTTCTTAATTCTTGAGAAGATACTGATTCACCTTATTTGAAAAGATCCTCATGTCTGAATTATAGTTCCTAGGATGTAGTTTTTCTTCTCCTCCTCCTTGTTACATTTGTTTTTTGTTCTCCAAATTATTGAGATTAGGTTCACGCCCTTTAGTTTACTCTTTCATCTTTATTTCTGTCTTCTCAGTAGCAACCCTTCTTATTTCCTAATACATCAAAAATAGAAACTTAGCCCTTATGTGTTTTTAATCTCTTTGCTAGCAGATATTTTATCTGTGGTACAAGTTATAATGTAACTCCTCCCTTTCCTTCCTGCTGGCCTTTAAGACTAGATGTTTATAATGAGGATGAGTAGTGCAGACAACTCAAGCCCCCTCAAAGGAGAACTTTAATCTGAATGTTCCAAGTCTTTTTCTTTCTCAGACTTGGCTGCTGCTGTTAAATTTTGGTCTTCTGGCAAGATTGGAACCCCAGGAAGAGAAATAATATAGTATCTAAGGCATAATACATCCTGACTACTCTTTATATGGCACCAAGACCAATTTTTATCTGCAAAAACTGAACAGTGTGTCCTTGGACCAAAAGTCCAAATCCCAACTCTTGCAAATTTATGACATGACCTTGGGCTTGCCACTTGATTATTCTAAGCATCAGATTCTTCACCTGTTTAAAGTGAAGGGATTGAGCTAGCTGCTCCTCAATATTTTTTTTTCCTATTTTGATAATAACTTATTCTGACTGTGAATAAGGTATTTCATATATGGTTTTGAGTATCACACAATAGTCCTCTCCCTGATTGGGAGTGATGGGTTTGATGACTAGGAGACGGTAACTGATACTCACTGGTGTTGCTTTTAATAGAATGATTTACTTCTTTTAACCTTCTATTAACTGCTCATGAATATCCTTCATTTTGTCTTTACATTCGTTTCACATATTTCTTTCTAGAGTATTAAATGCATAGAAAAATCACTTTACCTGAAGAGATTATTTTTTTAAGCTTTCACATTCATAACTCATCATTGAGATTCTGGAACTTTAGAAGATTTGTGGACTTTAATATTCTGTGCTCTTCAGAGTTTGTGTCTGTGAATATACTGTCTGTGATGGAGTCTAGGTACCTGCAGGGTAAAAAATATGTAGCTTTCAAAGGTAAAAGTCTCTGTCTAATTTTAGGTGGTTTCTGTCTCCTATTTATCACAAGTTTTTTTCTTTTTCTCCTCAAGTGTCCAATATTTCCTAGGGTCCAATATTTCACAAGCCCTGCAGCATTGCTGTGAGATGGGTAACAAACCAATTTATATTTTATAGATACTAAAACTGAGGCACAGAGAAAGTATGTGATCTGTTCCAGCACTCCAGCAGCTCAGCAAGGAATGGCAGAATAAAGATCAAGAAAAGAAATAACCTAATTCCTCTGTGATTCTCTTTTGCTGAGGATCAGAGCACCACAGAGCTGACAGAGTCTCTGAGAAACTAGCAGCCTACTATCCTCTTTGTAGGGAAGCCTGTCTATGAGTTTATTCAGCAGAGATGGTAAGCTCCTGACTATAATCCATACCAGTGTTTAACATTCTTCATTACTAGAATGTTCTTCCTCAGACTTTACCATCATCCACAACCATACATCGGCACTTCTCATGTCATGCCTCAATCCTTGTAACAGCCTTCAGACTAGGCGGTTACGGTAATTCCTCTCCTCCACTCCCTGCTTCTGCCTACCTCACCCAATTTGTTCTACATTCTGTGTCCAGGAATCTTCCTTAAGGCACTATTTCATAGCACCACTTGAGTGTGCAAAGTGTGTAAAGTCTTCCTGATTCCCAACATATCAGGCCTATATTCTCTGCCTGGCATTTAAGGCCATCAGAGTTGGATTCTGCTCCATTCATTATTCAACCATCATTTTCCTATCATATCCCTAGTCCAGATATGCAGATCTCTTGTTTTCTTTCCTCAGGATCTCACTTTGCTTTTAAATCTTAGTCTTCCTGTGTCCTCCTTGACACCTTTGTTGACTGCTCTAGCTGTAGCAATCTCGTTGCTGTGTTAACACTAATTGTCTTGTGGTTACTGTTACCCACAGTCATTCTCTTACTGCATTTGTGTCTCTTTAGCCTGTCTGAACCATTAAGCTTCCAGGACTGTGTCTTCTTTTTGTCTTGCAATAGTATGAAGTACAATAAATGAAGATTATAAACAAAATGACAGTGTTCTCAATAAGTACTAGTCAACTCTGAAATTCAGTGTATTGGATTTGTCAGTTATATTGTATGCATGTATGTGTGTGTGTATTTATGAGTAAAACTTTTTACTTTTGAAACAGAAAATAGAATTACAGATGTATTATATAAAATAAACTATGGTTACCAGGGAGTAGGTGGGAAGAGGAATACATTGGAAGATTGAGATTGACATATACATACTACAATATATAAAATAGATAACTAATAAAGACCTACTATATATGGGCTTCCTAGGTGGCTCAGTGGTAAGGAATCCACCTACCAAATGGAAGAGATGCAAGAGACTCAAGTTCAATCCCTGGGTCAGGAAGAGCTCCTGCAGAAGAAAATGGTGACCCACTCCAGTACTCTTGCCTGGAGAATCTCATGGATGGAGGAGCCTGGTTGGCTGCAGCCCATGGGGTTGGAAAAAGTCAGACATGACTGAGTGACTGAGCATGCATGTACAGCTACTATATAGCACAGGGAACCTGACTCAATGCTCTGTAATGACTTATGTAGAAAAAAAATCTTAAAAAAAAAGAGCAGATATATATACATATATCTGATTATAATTGATTAAATTTGTTATACATCTGAAACTAACCCAACATTGTAAATCAACTATATTCCAATTTTTTAAAAAAAAGTGTAGGAGGGGGAAAGCTAACACAGCATAAAAGAATTTGTGGGGTCAACTCAAGGCAGGAAGCTGGAAAGTTAGTCCTTGGCCTCTCACCTGCTACAACTTGAGGAACTGAATTTTAAATTTATTTAATTTTACTTAAATTTAAACTTGAACAATCACATGTGGCTAATGGCTATTGCACTGAACAACTCTAATTTTTTTTAGGATAAACCAGCAATCATTTCACATGTCAATCTCCAAAAATTTTGTGAGGATTCGACCTATATATTTTCTTTTTAGAACATTCTTTGTTTCCTCATTAATAGGTTTGCGCTTGAGAATGTGTTTTGTGCTTGCTACTGTGACTACTGTTATAACCCTCTCTTTTTTCTAAAGTCCCTTCTAACTCACAGATTCTGTGATTGTTTCTAGATGTTCCTTGGAGTTGTTTAGTTATTACAATCTTGATATACATAAAATACTCTGAACTCACTGAAAGAAACAGATTGACATATAAATTGATGAATTTGGAGGCATTTGAAGATGAGACCTAAATGTTCTCAATCAAGGACAAATTTGCCCCACAGGGAACATGTAGCCATGTTTGGAGATGTGTTTTGATTTTCATGACTGGGGGAGGGGCTTCTGGTATCCAGTGGATAGAGGGAAGAGGTGTGGCTAAATTTGTACAGGACAAAGCCCCCAAATGTCCATAGTGCTAAGGCTGAGAAAGTCTGATTTACACAATCATTTAAGGAAAAGGTATCATTTATATAGATACATAAAGACTTTATTCATTTGAAAAGAAGGAAAGATTATAATACAAAATTGTTTGCCTAGATGTACTAAATCTGTAAAGTTTTATAACTTTATAAATGCATGTTTGCCTTTGAATTCCTTCTTCCATGTCAAGGACTTGTGAAGTCAATGAGAACAATGATAGTTTTGTTAATCCAAGAATATTTGACCAAATTTTTACTTCTTCTTTCCTTCTAAAGTTCCCATTGTGCATCTTATTATTACCATTATTAGACAGTCCTAATTTTAGTCCTCATCTGTGTTTTCATTTTCACAGAGCACTATCTGTATTAGGACAAAGCCACCAGTCAAACAACGAGTCCAAGTGAAAAATGACATGATATTGTGAAATCACCTTCTTCAGGTGGTATTTGTTGGGACTCCTTTTTCCTTGGAAATATTTTATTTGGTAGTGTGAGGCCAGTTAATCTTTCTTCCTCACTTGAGGCAGGAAATAATTAATACAACCTGGGGGGAAAGGCTGGCAAGCTGGTCAGAATGAAATCTGACACCTAGTGAAATGTGCTTCGTTTTCCGGTTTCAGCCTTAGCGTGAAATTTCCTGAGGTTCAGAGAAAGGTTCATCAAATCTTGGCAAATCTCTCCGTAAACTGGGCAGTGTCAGATTCCAAAAGAAATGTGAAAGTTTTACCTGGCTTCAAATTTCTAGTGTTAAAAGTTTCCGTTGTCCAATCAAGAAGGCTCCTTGCAGTATCAAGAAAAATCTCAGTTTCTTATTTTGGATAACTTATTGGAGGGGACAATTGACTGAGAAATCTCCAGAGAGACATATTTCATAGCAACCTATCCAATATGGTTCAGATCGTGCAGGAATTTTCAATAGACCTGGATGCTATCATGGCAGCAACAATTTCACATTGCTCATTATCAGATCATATCATAAGTTTCCCTCATTCAAAGCCAAGCTAAGGAAAAAATACTCTCCCAGAAGGCTTTTCGAAGTTCACTGGAGAGAAGAATGCATGGGATATGTTTTTACTAAGTTCCAGAGTGGAAAGGAAAGTATAAGAATCAAGAGAAAATCTGTAAATATTGTTCATGAAATGAATTCTAATAGGCTATGAAGGTGAACAGGGAGGTCACATGTCCAAATTATTATAGTATCAATAGTTCTGGATTTTGAAATAAAAATGGTAGAAAACCTTGTTCTGATTTGAGTAGATTCGAGATCTGATACACTGCATGCATTATTTATTTCATTGAGGTACAGTTAATTTACAATGTTGTGTTAGTTCCTGCACACATTAAAAAAAAAAATCTCCTTGCAAAACCTTTATACATCCACTTAGTACCAAAGGACTGCCCTGCCCAGTTCCCAGGGGGCTTGCAGGTGGATTGCAGCCCTGCTAAGTCAGCTAAGGGAAGCTGCCTTTCCTGCGTGTTGCTCCTTTTAAAGGAGCTGTATCCTGCCAGGGCCTTGCAATCATTACAGCCTCATGATAAAATTTCTGGCAATTTAATTAACACAAAGACATTTGAATAGTTTCTAGTGTTTTGTAATCTCCTTCTGTTTGAGTACCATATAATCAAGGACATTCAACTGGAACAGAATTAGCCTACTTTAAGGACACCCCAAACAAATTCATACATGCTGAAGTTATTTAATCATTGGGGCTGAGAAATGGATGTGGTTAAGATGATGAACAGACTTTCCCCATTGTGTTTTTGATTGAAGGGAGTGCTCCTATAGAGATATTGATCTCTGGGATAAATAAAAACACTGGGGATTAAAATCACATTGATTATCACTAACTACTCCTCCTTTTTCATCGAAAGCAATACAGGGTCCATCAAATAAGGTCTATAGCCACAAATCAAAGGCCATTTTTCCATGTCCAAACATGGGAAAAAATGTTGTTACCAAATCTATCTTTTCAATCACTCCTATAACATAGGTAGCGACTGCTGTCAGCAGTGACACAGGCTAACATGAAGAGTGATGATAGGTTATTCTTTCTTGGTCTTTTTGGTAATCAAGCACTCTGAAATTGTGATTGATTGCTGGCTCATAGTGGATTTTTTTTTTTTTTTGAGAGCGATGTTCCAAAAGATTTCCTAGGGCTGAATCTAAAATAGCACAGTAAAAAAATTTATAAATTTATCCCAATTGGGTATATTATTATTGAGGCTAAAAACTAATTTTCAAAATCTTCCTGAAAAAATCATATCTTTTGAATCAGTTTACCAGAAAATTGTTCAATTGTTCCAATGAAAGTACTGATTTTAAAAATACCCGAGTGTTCGGTTTTGATTAGTGATGAATGGAGTTTAATACCTGGCAAAATTCAAAATCCATTCGACAATGCCGTGACCTCAATATCTTTCTTTGAAATGAAAACAAGCTGTGAGTCATGGCTTGAATTGATCTGTAACACAAATACTAGGACTAGCTCCCAGCAAATGATGGTTTCCTTTGGCTGGGCGAGCAGACAATTGGTGGCCCAGTTAGGTGAACCAATTCTTGGACCTGAGAGAAGAGAGTCCACTTGCAGGGGCCCAGAAAGAGCTGAGTCATGGCAGCACAGGAATGAGTGAGGGGACCAAGTTTGAATCACAACAGGATTTTCTCTAACTCCAGACTCCTGACCTAGTAGAAGGAATGATGCCCTTTTCTCCAGAAAGTCAGAGAGCAGCAAAACTTTGTATTTTCCTAAAGGGGACAATTTAGTATCCTGCTAAGCTGAGAGTAAAATAAACCTGCCAATCCTTCTTGCTTAAACCATCCACTGACATGGGAGTAAAGAATTGCTCAAGGAAATTAATGGCAGGCACTTAAAAAAACTAAGTGGAAAGAAAATTCTGCACCTTAGGGGCGACTGTCTGAAATTTATGGCTGTAGAAAGTACTTTAATCAACTCCTGTAGCTGTATTTTAAAAAAAGATTGGATAATTTTATGATCAATAACAGTATTTGTAAGCCTGTATGCTAAAATGGGAAAAGCAAATCGCATGCTTCAAAGCCTAGGCTAGTTGCTGCAGGTGTTTAGAAGGAATGTTTCCATTACACACATCATTATAAACCAGCCCAGGCAAATTATCGTCTATTTCTGCTTTTACGTGAAGCATGAGGAATTGGTCAATGCAAGTGGCCTAAGACTAAGTTAAATGTCTGACATAGAGATTGTCTGGGCTCTTTTCCCATTAACTATTAAAGAACAGACATGTTGGGGCTATATGGGGCTGGGTGGAGCTCAAATGGGAAAGGCAGGATGTAATGAGGAGTTGGTTTCCCCACATCTAATTTGATGCTGACAATTGTATTTCCATTACTCCTTGGTAAAAGAGTGAGAAGAGAAAGGCAAATGCCAAAGAATGATGTCAGCTAAATGCCTGAGGTTTAACCAAGTGACAGAGAGCCCAGGGGCTCCTTCTTTGTCCAATACATATTGGTGTGAGCAGACAACTCAGTGAAATTCCCATCATCTCTATATGTAACGCCAGGGTCTTTTTTGCAGTGGAATTTTGGAGTTTACTTTAAAATTCACTTATAAAAATGTTGCAGGAAATTTAATAAAAGGAGTAAAAGGGTTCAGCATGACAAATAACAGGAATAGTAGTTGTACCCTTGAAGATGTCAGTCTGAGCAGGTCCAGTTGGAGCCCACTTCCAAGAGACTTCATTGTTTCTGGTAGTCATGCATGGATGTGAGAGTTGGACCATAAAGAAGGCTGAGGGTTGGAGAACTGATGCTTTCAAATTGTGGTGCCGGAGAAGACTCTTGAGAGTCCCATGGACTGCAAGGAGATCAAACCAGTCAATCCTAAAGAAAATCAACTCTAAATATTTATTGGAAGAACTGATGTTGAAGCTGAAGCTCCAATACTTTGAAGAGTCTGAAGAGCATTATTATAAGGGAGTTCAGCTTGTCAGGGTATATCATATTGGCCATCAAAGACAGCATAATACTGAGGTTGAATGTCATACCATTATTGCTTCCCACTTTAGACTAATTTGTAGGAAAGGGCTGTCTGGTTTGTAGAACAGTTTTACAAAGTGCAGTTGAATTACTTTTAATCAGACCTGTACTATCATCTTATAACCCAAGGCCTCAGCTTCTTCATCCTTCAAGTGATGAAGTTATAAGCAACTACACTCTGATTCACAGCCAATGATTTCTTATCTATTAAAAGTCTCTCGTAATTTGGAAGATGTTGACTAATGAATAGTATGTTCTCTAAGCCCCTACATGTCAGCCATTTAAAATTCATCAATAACCACTGGAAGGACAAATAAAGGCTTCAAATATATTCAGTTGAGATTACTATAGGAATAAAAAGAAATTGGATGCTTTCTTTAGCTAACCAACCATAACTAAATAAAAATATTAAATCACTATCATGCTTCTTAACATACAACTCCCTTGTCTCTATCATGAGACACTTAAAAAATGCTAACCTTGAACCCACTCTTCCCAGCAGCATTACCCAGCACCATGCCTTGGTGGAGAGAGAGTGAAGTGGGCTTCTTCTCTGGCATGAAGAATGTTGGTAAGTGCTTATATTACAGGTGAGCTGCATGTCAGTGAGAAAGTGTTGCTTTAATGTCTCCCACCTGGAAACCGGAAATCCTCAATAGTCCTTCCCTTCCATCTCGTGCTGAGTTTTACATTAATAAGGTAATGCCTTTACATTCTCTGAGGTTTCAGGGAGAAAGGCACGCAGGAGAAGAGCTGTTATTATTTCTGAGACCTCCTGTCTCGAGGTAGCTTAAAGGCTGAGGGTCCCGAGGTGGTGTTGTAATAGCAG
Organism: Ovis canadensis; assembly: GCF_042477335.2. Lineage (NCBI taxonomy): Eukaryota > Metazoa > Chordata > Mammalia > Artiodactyla > Bovidae > Ovis > Ovis canadensis. The sequence goes on from NC_091252.1 coordinate 75,570,545, forward strand.
TTCTAATAATGTGCAGTAACGGCACACCTCGAGTGAGGCACTCAGAGGGCATTATACACATTTATTCATTAAACCTGAACACACCCCAGAGATAGGTTAACTGCTATGATACCTCTTTATGCCAAAGTAAACGAAAACAAAGACGGAGGGAGCAGGTTAGTCATGACTGTATAATGAAGCTCTGGTAAAACTGGGGTGAAGCTGGTGTCCTGCTTCCTAAGGATTCAGTGAAAGGCCTGGCTCCATTTGGCATGATCATATGCCGGTATGGATATGTTTATTTAATTTTATGCCATCTTGTTCTAGAAATAACTGGGGAACACATTCTTAAAACAGCTAGACAATAGAATTTGAAAATAAGTGCTTAGAGAAAAAGACCCAAGGAAAATAAGTATATGAAAATGAGATGAAGCTAGGATGAAGCACAATTTGTATTTTCTGTGAACAATGATTGCCACATGATTTTGTTACAAATAAATGGAAAGTCATAGTCTCAGTTTCCCTTGTTCATGTGCCTTGGAAAGGAAAATTTTTGTGCCTTGGGAAAGAAAAGTATACAGAAAGCATTAAAGATTTGTAAACTAAACTTCAAGCTATATGCAGAGTGGTAAATCTGAATAGTATCACTAGGGACCAGTAGACTCTCAAATCTAGTGGTACCTCTTCTAAAGGGCAAATGTAAGAAGTGGATGACATTTTCTCAGTATCTGGAAACATGAACATCAGAGACAGATAAACTGAGGAACCTCAGGCAGCGGCAGCAGAGACTTAATGTTCTCTTTCCCATAGAGAGGTTGGAAGGTAGGGTTGAATTGGTACCGTAGATCGGGCAGTGACTCATGGTCTTGGCAGAGTCTGTAGACACAGAGATCCTCTCAACAGCATGAACAGCAGCCATGAGCAAATGTGGTATCAGCCCCACAGTGCTACCTCCACCTATGGACAGCATCAGCACAATTGAGCAAAGTGTCAGCATGGTGAAATGACTCTCTGCCAACCCCATCCATCAATCCCACCCTGAAAGTGTCAATTCCACCGTGGGAACCTCAGAGACAGGAGAAAGGAAAGGACTGATGAGGGTCTTGGTGTTTGAGAAACATAGCTATTCTTCTGTTGGAAGCAATGGAATTGACTTGTGCTATCTGAAAGCAATGGGACATCCAGTTAGAAAGAAAGCTTTTTTTCTAAGACTTTAGAGAGACAAAGTATATTTTCATTAGATTAACATGGCTTAAATGTAATGATTTCTTCAGATAATGAACTTCTAAAGCCTTCCTTCAGAGAAGGCAATGGCACCCCACTCCAGTACTCTTGCCTGGAAAATCCCATGGGTGGAGGAGCCTGGTAGGCTGCAGTCCATGGGGTCCCTAAGAGTCAGACACGACTGAGCGACCTCACTTTCACTTTTCACTTTCATGCATTGGAGAAGGAAATGGCAACTCACTCCAGTGTTCTTGCCTCGAGAATCCCAGAAATGGTGGAGCCTGATGGCCTGCCATCTATGAGGTCGCACAGAGTCAGACACGACTGAAGTGACTTAGCAGCAGTAGCAGCAGCAAAGCCTTCCTTAGGTTTCCCAGGTGATGCTGTGGTACAGAATCCACATGCCAATGCAGGAGATGCAAGAGATGTGGGTTTGATCCCTGGGGGTTGGGAAGATCCCCTGGAGAAGGAAATGGCAATCACTCCAGCATTCTTGCCTGGAAAATTCCATGGACTGAGGGGCCTGGTGGGCTACAGTCCACGGGGTCGCAAAGAGTTGGACATGACTGAGCAATTGAATGCACACACACACAAATGTTTCCTTTAGTCACAGCACTATCATAGTTTTTGCTTATGTGTGTGTCTGTATGTGTGTGTGTGTTTCTGTTTTTGTTTCTTGAAGTCCTCGTCTAGTACATGAAGGCAAAGTTTTGCATGCGGTGGGACATTCACAGATGGAACTTAGATATCAGGTGGGGACTTCATGTCCCTTAGTTTCTAGAGAAGATCACCTTAGAGCCCCATTCTATGCCCTATGGAAGTCCAAAATGACCCTCACTTTTCTTGTACAGGCATTAGAGTTTTATTTCTCACAGTCACTGAGCAAGTTTGGTTAAGAGATCATCCTATACTCCCACATATACTGTCTCTACTCTGTACCATTTCACGCAATGTGAAATTCAACCTCAATAGCCACAGAAAATTCCCTAAATCATAAAGAACTTTGGAATATAGTAACTTTTCTTCTCCTTCTTTTTAGATTGATTTGATTCCAATGTTACAAACTATTTCAAGCTGAACACTGAAAAATCTTACTAATCACTCATTCATTCATTTCTGCAATAAGCTTTTATTAAGTGACTACATTTTGCTAAACACAGTTCAAGGTGCTTGGGGGTTTATCAGTGAATGAAACTGACATAGATCCCTGCCCTCATGGAGATTGAATTACAGCAGATGGTTGAACCCAGCCACTGTATATTCCCAGAGGATTTTTCCTGGTTGCCTGTGTGACAGGCTCCAATCTTTCACAATTTTTCTGGCTCTTCTCTTCTACAACTCCCAGAACAAAATAAAGCCCTTCAATCTTCTCATGGAGATCATTAACTATTAATATGGTGCCTTGACTCTTTGAATTCAGGTTCTAAGTTTTCCTAAGTGATAGCTTGAAAGTAAAAGTGGCTCAGTTTTGTCAGACTCTCTGAGACCCCATAGATTATTCAGTTATGGAATTCTCCAGGCCAGAATACTGGAGTGGGTAGTCATTCCCTTCTCCAGGGGATCTTCTCAACCCAGGGATCAAACCCAGGTCTTCCGCATTGCAGGTGGATTCTTTACCAGCTGAGCCACAAGGGAAGCTCAAGAATACTGGAGTGGGTAGCATATTCCTTCTCCAGCAGATCTTCCTGACCCAGGAATCGAACTGGGGTCTCCTGCATTGCAGGCAGATTCTTTACCAACTGAGCTATCAGGGAAGTCCAAGTGATAGCTTAAATGATATAATAAAATATTTTCTTAATCAGGGGTATTTACTTCCTTAGAAGTAATTCTGCTAGAGGAAGAAAGAGATTATTTTTTTCAGCTCTGTTATTTGGATATAAACAGTTTAAATTACCAGAAGAATAAATAGTTTCTTTATAATGCCAATGCATAGTTTTAAATGTTGCTTAGAGAACAACTGCTCATCTGTAAAGTTTTCAATCTCCCTACTTCCCCTAGTCCAACCAGGATGGCAGACACATTGCATAAGAGTCACTCCAGGGGCTAAAATGTGGGGGAAAAAAAAAAAAACCCACTCTGGTTTTATTCCATGTGTTACCACTCAGCACTACTAGAATTCTGTTCATAAATAATTTTAGTGATTTTAAAAATATTTCCATAAATACATTGGTCTTTAATAGGTGGTCCAGGGAGAAGCAATCCATCTACTTTCCAATGGTCTTGGTAGTTTACCATATGAACCACCAGCAATCTCAGAGTTCATAGATATGTAGGATAAATGAATGTTTAACACCAACCCTATGTCCACACAGAATGAGACTTGGCTGGAGAATGTGTATATGAAAATAAACATAAGCATTAAGACAAATCTACCAGAAAAATAAATGATCCAGAAACTGTGGATATGGGTTGATGGATATTTTAAAATTCAGTCCTCTTTCAAATAAATAGTCTTACCACAATACAGGAGTATATAAGCTCCCAGGCTTTGAGTCCCAGGAGAGAATGAGAGAGAGACTGAGAGAGACACAGAAAGAGACAAAGAGAAAAAAACCAATAGCCAAAAAAAAAAAAACCTCTTTGTTTTTGAGATAAAATTCAAGGGAAATTTACTAAATCTAAAACATGAAACTGCCAATATTCCAAGGTAAATTATCACCATTTAAAATGACTCTCCTAAATGGAAAAGGATCACCTAGACTTTATAACCCATAAATACAAGATCCTTCATCAGCCATTCCCTCCTGCTTGCTGCTGCCTATAGACTGCCAAAACCAACACTGTGTAAGCTCTCAAGAAGAGAAAATATCCCAACAATTGAGTTGCTGTTTCTATGTAGACAAAATAGTGATCTTGAGGGTATTGATTAAGGATTTTTCCTCCTAAACATGATTGTTTTGAAATGGGAGGAGAATACCTTGAAAAGAAGTTAAGGATTAACTTGATAGAGGAGGTTGAGGACCAAGAGTCATATAGAGAAAGTAGAACTTCAGTTTCTCTCCTTTGCTATTATCAATTGCATTTTCATCATCACTATAGCCACTTTGACACTTATGTTGTCAGCCATTATAAAAATTTAACTTTAAAGAGAAATAGAGAAGACAGAAGAAAAAAGTTTAAAAAAAAGTTAAAGTAATAGAAGTTTACAGAAGAAAATTAAACATAAAGATTGAGGATAAGAGAAAAGAGAAAAAGTAGAAGTTGGTGTAAGAGAAATAAAATTCCAGTAGAATAAAATATTGTTAAAAAAGTTAAATAAATGAGATTTAAAATAAAGATAAAAGGGTTAATCATTAAAATTATAAAGCTATAGGTGATTAAAGAATGAGGTAAAATCGTTATCCCTAGCAGCAGCAGCAGCAAGATAAAAAGTTTAAATACAAAAATAGGTAATACTATTAGTAGGAATTAATCACTAAGTAGGAAAAAATTGAGCCATTGAGACTAAAAATAAGATGATTAGTGGAAAACATGTTAAGAAGAAATTAAGAGACCTACCAAAAAAGAAAAAAAAAATTGTCTCTGAGTGGTTAAAAAATGAATCCTAAGATTTCATAAATTTTGTCCTTCTTATACTGACAAAAGGGACAACATCCTTTGTGAATTAAGAGCTGAAGGGAGAAGGCAGTGTAAGAGATGAGCTGCATCTCAGCTGTCAGATCAAGCCCACAGAGATTCTTGTAAGCTGCGCCTGATATAAAAGTAAGTGTCCTTTACACAAACAGAGAGCTAAGCATGAGCACTTCTTTCTCTGCCTGATCCTGAGATATCTTATTTTTTTGTTATCCATTAATGTGGTCTCCTCCTTATTTAAGACAGGGTTCTTTAATTCTCATGAGCAGAGCTCAAAGACTGTTAAGAGGATCTGTTGATGAACAGCAGGACATCAGAATCATGAGTAGAAACCATAACAACAAATTGCTTTTCTATTAAATCTCCTTTCTATAATTTGTATATTTATCTTACTGAAAAATATGTTTTTAATGGTTATCTGATTAGGTTTTTTTCCCACCTCAAACAAGATTAGGAAGCATAGATGACTACTATTCACGTAGATATTTTATGCTTACATTCACCATGATATCATCTGTGAAGTTTTTTCCATCATAAATTTCAAATATATCCTGTCCGTGTGCACATGGACATTGGCCTTCCTTTATGTCAGATGATATCTGTGGTTCCTTCACTTTCAGGGAGCAACGTTCCTTCTTTCTCAGCTGTTCCCCAGTTTTCTATGCATGAGATCCAGATGGGAGTTTCATCACCCTGCTTACCTAGCAACACTTACTTGTTCAAGAACATGTGACCTCGGCCAGGTCAGTCTGAGAGCCTCACTTTCTAACTTGATGATTGGTCCAGAATGTGGCCTGTACTTGTAATTTGCACTCTTCTCCAAATTTAGGTCCATTGCAGAAAAGAGTTTCTTATGCCAGATTTCTTTCATAAGAAATATATTTTTTTCCTCAGAGGCCCCACTGTTACCATTTAGATGCTAGAAAAATCTGAGAACTTTGTCTGTGTATGTTTGAACCTCACTCACTAACTCAGAGATTATACCCACTAACCCAGCTCCCTAGAGAGGCCAGCATTTCAAAGAGCTATCAGGGAAAGCAAGTTGTTGCCTACCTTCACCCTCCACGAGTCCCGCCTTGAGTCTGTCTACAGACTGTTGAATACACACATGTGCTCTGTAGTAACTGAATTCTGCCAAGGTAGCAAGAAAGTAGCCATAGAAAAATATGTGAGCAAATGGGCATGGCTGTGTTTCTACAAAGTTTTATATATAGACGCTGAAATTTGAATTTCATAAAACTTTCATGTGCCATGAAATATTTCTCTGTTGAATTTTTCTCAGCCATTTAAAACTGAAATAAATTGTATTACTAGAGCCATACAAAAGCAGGTGGGAGACTAGATGTTTGCTCTGTAGGATGTTATGATTTCTTATCTCATTAATACAACATGCATCTGGATTTCAGAGATTTTAGAATGCAGAAATATATGCATATTAGATTGAAATGTGATACTTAGCCCAATTCTGAGAGGACTAGGTCTTTGGGATTTCCTTGAGTTTTAACATTAAGAACGTATTTCTATAACGCTTTGCAATTAGCCTTTGGGAATCAATGATGATCACTGTGCTGAATATAGAATTTGTCCATTTTGGGAAACTGTGAGCCAGGTGTGAAATGAGGAAGCTGAGAAGAAAGTTGGAAAGAGTCAAAAAATATGGGGGAGTTTCTTGGAAATGACATGTTCAAGAGAATAAGAATATATATTTTTTGTATATCACTGTGTAGTCTACAATGTATTTATACAAGTATTGTTTTATTAAATTGTCACCATTCATCTATGAAGTAACTGTGGAGGAAATTATCTGAAGATCATAAAAGTATAGATTTAAATGAATTAGAATTATATATATCTGGTAGGAAGTAGACCTGACCTTATCTTTTGACTATAGAATTGTTCTTTCTTATGCAAAAAGCTCATATTCAGTGAAGGTTTCTGGGCTTCCCTTTTGGCTCAGCTGGTAAAGAATCTGCCTGCAATGTGGGAGATCTGGGTTCGATCCCTGGGCTGGGAAGATCCCTTGGAGAAGGGAAAGGCGCTACCCACTTCAGTATTCTGGCCTGGAGAATTCCATGGACTGTATCACAAAGAATTGGACATGACTGGTCAACTTTCATTTCACTTTCTTATAATGAAAACCAAGCAAACATGTTCCAATGAACTGGGAAAAAGAAATGAGAAAAAAGAGATAAGATTCAGTATTGTAGTGCTTTGAATACTCCCCATCATGGAGACAAATTTAAGGAGGAAGTTTTCTCACTCAAGATCATGGTTTAGGGCAGTAACCAGTCTCCTCCTTTTTTCTTGCAATAGTGACTTTAGTAAAGGCCACTACTATTTAGCCAGTTTGCGTCAAAGCTATTTTTAGGACACTGTATATGCATATTCAAACCAAAGTGTAACTGATTCATTAATTAAATTTAAACATTTGACAGTTATCTCTGATTTCACTTCCTAGTTCCATTTTGCTTCTCTTCCTCATTTAAGCCAAGTAAACTGATGTATGAACAGCTGCCAAGTAAACAACATTGACTTTGGACTTAGGGAGATGAATTCCAGATGTGCTATTTATTAGTTTGTAATTCTCAGCAAATTATTAACCCTACTGAACTCTTTCATTATTCTCATTTTTTAAAAGGAGCATTATTACCTACATAGCAGGAAAGTTATCAACATATTAAGACATATAAATCCAATAGAAACATGCCCAGTGCATCAGTTCAGTTCAGTTCAGTTGCTCAGTTGTGTCTGACTCTTTGTGACCCCATGGACTGCAACACACCAGGCTTCCCTGTCCATCACCAACTCCCAGAGCTTGCTCAAACTCATGTCCAATAAGTCGGTGATGCCACCCAATCATTTCATCCTCTGTTGTCCCCTCTCCTCCCACCTTCAATCTTTCCCAGCATCAGGGTCTTTTCCAATGAATCAGTTCTTCACATCAGGTGACCAAAATATTGGAGTTTCAGCTTCAGCATCAGTCCTTCCAATGAATATTCAGGACCAGTTTCCTTTTGGATTGACTGGTTGGATCTCCTTGCAGTCCAAGGGACTCTCAAGAGTCTTCTCCAACACCATTGTTCAAACCCATCAATTCTTTGGCACTCAGCTTTCTTTATAGTCCAACTCTCACATTCATACATGACTACTGGAAAAAACCATAGCTTTGACTAGATGGACCTTTGTTGGCAAAGTAATGTCTCTGCTTTTTAATATGATGTCTAGGTCAAAGCTTTTCTTCCAAGGAGCAAATGTCTTTTAATTTCCTGGTTGCAGTCACCATCTGCAGTGATTTTGGAGCCTAAGAAAATAAAGTCTGTTACTGTTTTCATTGTTTCCTCATCTATTTGCCATGAAGTGATGGGACTGGATGCCATGATCTTAGCTTTCTGAATATATATATATATGACTCTGCCCAGTGCATAGTCATATATATTAGATATAATTTTAAGCAGTAAATGAGTCTTGTGTAAAAGATCTCAAGACTCACCTAATCCTTGACAGATAGTCCATAAACCACTGAGAAAGCAAGATATTCTCTATGTGGACTTTCCAGATTCATTTTTTATCCTGTTCAAAATGTTGTACCAGGAATACCCTGGGGGTCCAGTGATTACTGCTCTGGTTCAATCCCTGGTTGGGGAACTAAGATCCCCCAAGTCATGCAGTATGGCCAAAAAAAAAAAAATTGCACTTCCCTATCCCAACTCAGAGCACATGACTGAGTGACACAGTGTTGGCCACTCTAGTCTTTCTTTGTTCAGTTTCTTTACCCTCATTTTCCATATTTCCAGTGAGGGCTGTGCAGTACAGAAATCACCTTGCTCATACCAACTCTTTGTAAAATGAATAAGTGATTTACTCCCCTCCAATCCATTAAGACTTTTTCTTGTTTGCTATACATTTCTACTTTTACTAGCCTCTCTCTTGAAGATTGAATATTTGATTAACTACTTACCCCTCACACACACTTTGATATCTATAAACCCAGTGTTGCTTTCTCTACCTCTCATTTACTGGATTTCTCAGCATCACTGGATGCTGTTGACATCATCCCACTTTTTGAAATATTCTTCCTCCTTGCCTTTCACATCTCCTCTGTTTTCATCCTATCTCTTTGGCTCTTCTATCTATTTCTCCTGCTGGCTCCTCTTTCTTTGTCTAACTATTAAATATTAGATTACCTCAAGGTTCCCCCAGGTCTTCTCATTTTCTCATTAAAATTCTTCATGAAGGCAATTTGTTTTACTTTTTTCATTTTTAATATTTTTGTTATCATTTTCTGAATCCTAGTAATCCAAGCTAATAAAATCAGTTAAATCTGTCTCCTCCTTTCTCCTCATGCTAGTCCTTTGCCAATGTGCCTTTATTACATAATTGTGAAGAGTAAATGATCTAATGTCTTACAAAACAGATTCAATTGCACACTTAACACAATCTGTATAATTTAGTTCCTACCGATCTCTTCCTCTTCCAAGAACACTACCTTGAAAAGAGATTGTTCTACTTGTTGTTCTCAGAAAAGCCTATAACTATGAGACTAGAGCTGCTTCTGAAATGAAGACTTAAATGAATTCTTGATGAAAAATTTCAAAGAGCTATTACTAGAATGGACATTTTACAGACTTTTATGTCAATATGAAAACATCAATTATGTGATAAAGTAGTTCTATCCTTGATCTTTGATCCAAGAAGCAAAAAATAAAAAAGATTTTTAAAAAAAGCCAAAATCCTTCTTCTCTCTCATTTAGCTGTTGCTGCATTAACAACCAACCACCAAATCCCAGTGGCATATCACAATAGCTTTTCTTTCTCCTGCACCTGTAGGTTGAGAGGGAGGTTGGCTGAGCCCAGCAGGCTCTGCTTCTAGCTAGGCTTGGCTCCTTGCTGCGGGCCTCTGATTGGCTGCACAAGCGTTTATCCTGGGACCCAGACTGAGTGGGCACAAGCTACTGAGGAAAAGCTCCCCTTCACATTGATGTTGGTGTAGGGAGCCTACCAAAACACATGAAGTCTCTTATCTTCAAACTGAAGCTTGAAACTGGCTCACTGTTGCTTATGCCTATGTCCTACACACCAAAGCAAGTCACACAGTCAAAGAAACCCACAGTCAAAGCTCCTCTTTTGTGGGAGGAGCTGCAAAGTTATGTGGCTACAAGCAGGGACACCAGAAAAAGTGAAGAAGGTGAATTGCAAATCCAATCAACCACACCCACTCCCTAGTAATGAAATACTGAAATCACTGCCAACTGAGCCTAGTGTTTATTTTTAATGTGAAATTCATTGTGCTGTTCCATTTTCTCCTCTTTCTCTCCATGTTTATCCTTCAGAGATGACATTCATGTATCAAGAGACAAACAAGAAACAGACAGGCTTGTCTTCAGCATTTGTTGCTCTTGTTTGGTTAGTAAGTCACGTCCGACTCTTTGAGACACCATGGACTGCAGCATGCCAGGCTTTCCTGTTCTTTACTCTCTTTTGGAGCTTGCTCAAGTTAATGCCTTCAGCATACATTCCTGGAAATATAACTCAACCGATCAAAATCTTAAGGAGGTATTTGTGTGGACCCAGACACTCAACATCCATTATCCTGCTGCAGACCTGGGATGGGATTCAATGGAATGACAGATTCAGATGGGGAGAAAAACAAATTAGGGAAGGGGGTTGGAGTCTTGTGATGGATACAGGTGCGGCTTCCTGAGAAGCAGGTAGAGTTTGCCCAGAAGTTTTGAAGAGATGTCTAGAGGAGATTGAGTCTCACTTCACTGATTAGGAACTATGCGTGTCTGTATGGGTGTGTGTCTTCAGTCCCTGACTTTTTGGTACCCCATGAATACTGGGCAGGAATCCCTTAGAAGAAATGGAGTAGCCATCATGGTCAACAAAAGAGTCCAAAATGCAGTATTTGGATGCAATCTCAAAAATGAAAGAATGATCTCTGTTCGTCTCCAAGGCAAAACATTCAAATATCACAGTAATCCAAGTCTATGCCTCAACCAGTAACACTGAAGAAGCTGAAGTTGAATGGTTTTATGAAGACCTACAAGACCTTTTAGAACTAACACCCCAAAAAGATGTCCCCTTCATTATAGGGGACTGGAATGCAAAAGTAGGAAGTCAAGAAACACCTGGAGTAACAGGCAAATTTGGCCTTGGGATATGGAATGAAGCAGGGCAAAGGCTAATAGAGTTTTGCCAAGAGAACCCACTGGTCATAGCAAACACTCTCTTCCAACAACACAAGAGAGGACTGTACACATGGACCTCACCATATGGTCAACACCAAAATCAGATTGATTATATTCTTTGCAGCCAAAGATGGAGAAGCTCTATACAGTCAGCAAAAACAAGACCAGGAGCTGACTATGGCTCAGATCATCAACTCCTTATTGCAAATTCAGACTGAAATTGAAGAAAGTGGGGAAAACCACTAGACCATTCAGGTATGACCTAAATCAAATCCCTTATGATTATACAGTGGAAGTGAGAAATAGATTTAGATAAATAAATAAATCTATTAGGAAATAGATTTAATAGACTAGATCTGATAGATAGAGTGCCTGATGAACTATGGACTGAGGTTCATGACATTGTACAGGAGACAGGGATCAAGACCATCCCCATGGAAAAGAAATGTAAAAAAGCAAAATGGCTGTCTGGGGAGGCCTTACAAATAGCTGTGAAAAGAAGAGAGGCAAAAAACAAAGGAGAAAAGGAAAGATATAAACATCTGAATGCAGAGTTCCAATGAATAGCAAGAAGAGATAAGAAAGCATTCCTCAGTGATCAATGCAAAGAAATAGAGGAAAACAACAGAATGGGGAAGACTAGAGATCTCTTCAAGAAAATTAGAGATACCAAGGGAACATTTCATGCAAAGATGGGCTCGATAAAGGACAGAAATGGTAGGGACCTAACAGAAGCAGAAGATATTAGGAAGAGGTGGCAAGAGTACACAGAAGAACTGTACAAAAAAGATCTTCACTGCCAAGATATTCACGATGGTATCATCACTCATCTAGAGCCAGACATCCTGGAATGTGACGTCAAGTGGGTCTTAGAAAGCATCACTACGAACAAAGATAGTGGAGGTGATGGAATTCCAGTTGAGCTATTTCAAATCCTGAAAGATGATGCTGTGAAAGTGCTGCACTCAATATGCCAGCAAATTTGGAAAACTCAGCAGTGGCCACAGGACTGGAAAAAGTCAGTTTTCATTCTAATCCCAAAGAAAGGCAATGCCAAAGAATGCTCAAACTACTGCTCAGTTGCACTCATCTCACACACTAATAAAGTAATGCTCAAAATTCTCCAAGCCAGGCTTCAGCAATATGTGAACCTTGAACTTCCTGATATTCAAGCTGGTTTTAGAAAAGGCAGAGGAACCAGAGATCAAACTGCCAACATCTGCTGGATCATCAAAAAAGCAAGAGAGTATCAAAAAAACATCTATTTATGCTTTATTGACTATGCCAAAGCCTTTGACTGTGTGGATCACAATAAACTCTGGAAAATTCTGAAAGAGATGGGAATACCAGACCACCTGACCTGCCTCTTGAGAAAACTATATGCAGGTCAGGAAGCAACAGTTAGAACTGGACATGGGACAACAGGCTGGTTCCAAATAACAAAAGGAGTACGTCAAGGCTGTATATTGTCACCCTGCTTATTTAACATATGCAGAATACGTCATGAGAAACTCTGTGCTGGATGAAGCACAAGCTGAAATCAAGATTGCCGGGAGAAATATCAATAACCTCAGATATGCAGATGATACCACCCTTATGGCAGAAAGTGAAGAGGAACTAAAAAGCCTCTTGATGAAGGTGAAAGAGGAGAGTGAAAAAGTTGGCTTAAAGCTCAACATTCAGAAAACGGAGATCATGGCATCTGGTCCCATCACTTCATGGGAAATAGATGGGGAAACAGTGGAAACAGTGCCAGACTTTATTTTGGGGGGCTCTAAAATCTCTGCAGATGGTGACTGCAGCCATGAAATTAAAAGACGCTTATTCCTTGGAAGAAAAGTTATGACCAACCTAGATAGCATATTGAAAAGCAGAGACATTACTTTGCCAACAAAAGTCCATCTAGTCAAGGCTATGGTTTTTCCAGTGGTCATGTATGGATGTGAGAGTTGGACAGTGAAGAAAGCTGAGCCCGAAGAATTGATGCTTTTGAAGTGTGGTGTTGGAGAAGACTGTTGAGAGTCCCTTGGACTGCAAGGAGATCCAACCAATCCATTCTAAAGGAGATCAGTCCTGGGTGTACTTTGGAAGGAGTGATGCTAAAGCTGAAACTCCAAAACTTTGGCCACCTCATGAGAAGAGTTGACTCATTGAAAAAGACTCTGATGCTGGGAGGGATTGGGGGCAGGAGGAGAAGGGGACGACAGAGGATGAGATGGCTGGATGGCATTACCGACTCGATGGACGTGAGTTTGAGTGCACTCCGGGAGATGGTGATGGACAGGGAGGCCTGGCGCGCTGTGATTCTTGGGGTCACAAAGAGTTGGACACTACTGAGCGATTGAACTGAACTGATGAATATTGGAGTAGGTTGGCATTTCCTACTCCAGGGGCTACAAGACGAGGTATTTTTTCTCCCATAGATTCTGATATTTCCACACATAGTTGGCTTTCAATATATAGTGAATTACAACAATATAGATCTCTGATTTATCATAGTTAATATGAGTAATAGTGCAATTTGCTGAAGGTACCTTATAACAATGAAAGGTCTAATGTACATAAATTCTATTTAGTGAACAGAATTTTGAGAGAGAAGTGCCAATTAAAGTACAATTTTTTTTTTTCTTCTTGGTCGTTGGCAAGCATAATCTTTACGGAGAGTTTGTGTCATTTTTTAAGCTATTTTTCACCATTGTCAGTTTTGGAAAATGATATTGAGAAGGGCTGTGGGTTAGGGTAAAGAAAGAACCTGACTAGGATCCAAGAGCCTTTGTTTCTCTTCCTGGGCCTGCCCCTGACTTTCAGTGTGACCTTGAGTAGGTCATTCAATATCTTGAAACCTCAATATTTCCATCTACAAAAGGAGTATTAAAAAGCACATGATTGCTTTAATTTTTAGATTTTAAGTAGACTTCAAAGGTAGTTATTATAAGATAAACTTTTCATGTGAAAGCAAGCTAATTTTAGACAGAACTAGAAGGGGAGACAGTTTTCCGAGGCAATACCATGTACTTAACAACTTTATCTTTTAGCTTTTACGGCTCACTCTTGGGCACCGGCATTTTATGACTTGTAACAGCTTAATGGTCCTGCTGGGTTCACTCCTCCTGTAGGTTAAGTTCCTCTTTCCTGAAGCACACACCACACCTTAAGTATTCTGAGAAGGTCAGGTGCAAATGCAATGCCTGCGAGAATAGCTTCGTCACGTATGATGAACAAGGCACTGGGGAGAGTTTTCCTCCTGCAGTACCTTCCCTCTCTCTCCACTCTGGCTCCCTACTGAAAAATGAAAAACAATTATGTCCCTCGCACCATGGAGACAGAAGTACAGAAAATAAACAATGACTGATAAAGGAAAGCAGTTTTATTACAGAGAAAAAGAAACATTATCATTAATAATAGCAAAATAGAGAAAAATAGTAATGAATAATTAAGCATAATAGTACAGTCATGATAACAATAAAAGCCAGTGAATAATGCAATTTTATCTGTGGTAGTAGGATTATTCATCTGAATGAACTGCTCCCCCTTTGACTGTTTCCCGCAGAGGTGTAAGCACAGCATGGCTTTTCATTTATTTCCCCTAAGAAAGCATCTGGGAGACCTGTGACTCTGCTCTCTTCCCACTTCCTGAGAATTCTCTCTTCACTCCTTTCCTTCCTAATTGTATAAAATGTACCTTCACTTTCAGTCTCCTCTGATGTTTCTAGCCTGGGATTAGCACCAACAATGCAATCAAATCCTCAGAAATGTTCCTGTTGTGATAGAAGGTCCAAGCTGTCAGGTGATTGCGTGCATGTTGGCTGGCAAACCCTTAGGTATTCTGGTATCTCCCACTCACCTTCCCTTACAGAAATTTAGTTAAGCAGCCAATCTAGTATAATCATGGAGCAAAATGAAGGTAGATGATCTTGAATAGATAGTGGCTGTCCTACAAACACCAGCGTAGCAGTCCCCATACAGGATTGCAAGGCTATTTCACCAGGCCATTGTTGTCTTCAGTATTTTGTGAAGTCGTAAGTATGCAGCCTCAGACTGAACAGTTTTATCCTGAGAAATCAGTGCCAAGGAGTTACAGCATTTTTAGAGGGTCCAGATTGCTCAACTGGTTAGAAAGCATAAGTAGGTTATCTGATTCTCCAAAAGCTACAGAGGTGGCAGAGTAAATGATATCTTTTCCCCAGGCGAACAATGCGGCACAGATAATGGAACTGCCAGCCGAGCCCCTCCTGCTCCTCCCTCCAGACAATGTGTGTCACATCGAAACAGAAATAATAAAAAACGCCTAGACCTCTGAGCACATCAAAGATAAGACTTCTGTGTTTTTGTTTCCGACAGATTTTATGTGCTTGACTATTATTAACGCAACCCACGAGTGCCTGTGATTACTAAAAAAATAAACTCTGTCTTTGTGTTTCAGCGTATCCTTCCTATTGGCAGGGAAAGAAAGGTGTGTCGTCACCTGGCATAATAATTCAGAGATCACAAAACCCTTAATTTTCCAAGGGTCAGCATATATTTGAGGTTAAAAAGTATAGAGACCATGGTTAGAGTCCATGTGATAAGCCTAAAAGCCCCTCCTGGTTTTCAAGGGAACTTAGGTTGGAGCAAATGGGCCATTTTTGGGGAGATCAGGTTTATATCACAGATGTATAACTTCATAAAATTATAGCTTATGTGAAACACACATAAATAAATAAAATTTGTCAAGTCTTTATACAAGAGCACTGAAGTAAGTGGATGTGATGAACAAAGAGGTTGGGAAATGGCTGGTCTGAAGCCAGAGTTATTTTAACTACCAATATGATTTGAGTATCTTTTAGGTTAAAAAACAAATTTATGTGCATTCTCATTTTCTCATCCCCACAACCACATGAGTTAGGTCCTATTATCATTCCCATTTTATACATAAAGTAAGGTTTGTCCCAGTGTGATCTAGTTTAAAGAACCTCAGAGAGCCTTAGCTGTAAACCTGATTTTACTAGCTGTGTTCTCTTGTTGAGTCCCTTGACAAGCGGCAGGTGTCTTCTTAGGTGGGATAATGGTATGTGTGTCACAGGGTAACTGAGACGATTTTTGCTTCTTTCTTGTACCAGTTTTCCAACTGGGAGTGCCCAATGCCCTTGTGGGTCTACATCCACACTATCATTACCAAGTTTATGTTTGGTCATTTATAATGGTCCCTAAGTGGTCTCCTGGCATCCCATCTCAAGTTGCACTCTTCATAAACCTGCCAGAGATTGTTTTCCCAAATGGAAATCTGTTATTTCCCACCTTAAATCTGTTGACAGATACCTACTGTCTACAGAAAGAAGTTCAAATCCTTTAGCATGGCTTGCAAGAGTCCAACATTCATTTCTGTATAAGCTCACCTAATTATTGATGCCCCTGAGCTATGACCATTTCATATCACCTGTCTCTTCCTGAACATGACCTGCCTCTTCCTGCCTCTACATCTTTGTACATGCCCTACCCTCTGCTGGGAATGCTTATCTCAAACATTTCTTCTTGGTAAGCTACTTCGTCATAAAAATTCAAGTTAACCATAGGCTCCTGTATAAATGTCCGTTAGTAGCCGGATATACCAAACTGTAATATAGCACTTAGTTCCTTAGCTCTTTTTTTTCAATGAGTACTTAAAGTTATTTCTATCAGTTACACATGCAAAAGGTTTTCAGAGTCAACTGGTCCTGTAAGACTAAGCACAAGCAAAGAACAAGTTCCTTGCCTCGCTCTTCCCTACCTTCAGTTCCCACTTCTCAGAAGCTGCTGCTTTCAAGTTTTGTAGTCGTCTCATTATTACCTCTGTATTTCTATATGATATGCTTATGCTACTATTTCTTGATTTTTCAATTTTAGATCTTAGCTTCTTGTTTTGGATTTTTCCTACAACTCTCTTCCCTTAATACTACCCTTCTCCTAAAGTCCTCCCCATCCTCCCAATAAAATCGATATTTAGATTAAACCAATATTTAGTTTTTATATTGTTATGCCTATGTTAACTATGATTTGCAGTATTCTGTTCAGTATAAAAATATTTCTTTTTCTTTAAGCATGCTGTTTGTGCTCAGATGCTCAATCTGTCTGACTCTTTGAAACCCCATGGACTATATAGCCCACCAGGCTCCTCTGTCCATGGGATTTTTTTATAGGCAAGAATACTGGAGTGGGATGCCATTTCCTTCTCCAGAGGATCTTTCTGACTAGGGATTGAACCCCTGTCTCTTATGTCTCCTGCACTGGCAGGCAGATTCTTTACCACTAGTGCCACTTGGGAAGCCCAAGCATTTTGTTTACCTAGCAACTAATAAGTGAACATTTCTGTGTACCTACCACTAATTTCTTCCACAATTGTTTGCTAGAAGCTCAGTTGCTCAGTCATATCTGGCTCTTTGTGATCCCAAGGACTGTAGCCTGCCAGGTTCCTCTGTCCATGGGGATTCTGCAGGCAAGAATACTGGAGTAGGTTGCCATGCCCTCCTCCAGGGGATCTTTCCAACCCAGGGATTGAAGCCAGGTCTCTCACCAAAACCTGGTGGCTCCAGGAATGACACCAGGGAAGTCACATTAAAATCTATCAGGTGAGGGCCTTCCCTGGTGGTCCAGTGGTTGGGACACTATGCTTTAGTGCAGAGGGAACAGGTTCTCTCCCTGGTTGGGAACCAAGATCCTGCATCCACTCTGTGTGGTTAAACAAAACAAAACAAAACAAAACAAAACTGGTGAAAAAAGAACACAAAACAAACCCTAATTCTCATTATCACTTTATTATTTATTTATTTATTTATTTTTTTTGGAGGGAGACATCCTGGGATCCTCCACCTTGCTTATTCAGTACGAACCAGTTTTTCTGGTCTACATTTCCCCTGTTGTCCTGGGATGGTCCCTCATTCTCCAAATGAACTATTCCTAATCTCTTTTTCAGTTTGTCCCCTGTTTGCTGAACATCAACTGCTCCTTTATCTTGGCTCACATACATATTTTGTTGGGGCATCTTTTCTAGTAAGTCACTAAGAAAAGAGAGTTACTTTTGTTTTTTTTTTTAGAATCTGCATGTCTTAAAATATCTTTATTCTGCTCTCAGACTTACCTGATGGTCCCTGGGTATACGATTCTAGGTTGGAAACAATTTTCATTCAGAATTTTGAAGGCATTTTATCTTCCAATGACATTCCAATTGAGAAAACTGGGACACTCTGTTTTCTGATTGTCTGCTGCCTGTAACTTGCTTTTGTTGTTTAAAATTAAACATTTTTTAAAATGTAAAAGTTTTTAGAATTTTCATTATACCTCTGATGATCCAAAATTTCATGACTCTATTTTCCTCTTTCCTTTCCTCCCTTCCTCCCTTTTTCTCTCCAAATTTCTTTTTCTTCCCAAATTTCTTTTTCTTCTTCTACCTTATGGAGCTTCCTCAAATTTGTCTTCTAGTGTGTTTACTGAATTTTTCTTACTTTTATCATATTTTTATTTTAAATAGCTCTTTTAGTTCTGTTTTCTAAAGAATTATCTTCTTATTGCATTAATGTAATGTTTTCTTATCATAAAGATACTGATGATAGGTTGTATAGGTTTATTTCTTTCTTTGCCTTCACATCTTCCAGGATATTTAATTAATTATTTTTGTCTGTCTTTCATCAAATTATCTTTGAATATTTAGTGGAATATTCCTATTTACTAATGAAGCCTAAGAAACTGATAGAAGTTCTGTATTCATTGATGGAACTTTTAAATGTTAAGGGTTCCAGTAGAGTGACAGGTTGAAATTCTTCATTGGCAGCCCCCAAGTGGCAGCCTTGATAGGGCTTTTCTTCCTGTAGTAATTATACCATCTTTTGCATGGCAGGTATTAAAGCTCGAGTGCCTTTCTTTCTAGAACTTTGTAAAGGAAGAGCCTGGAGTAGTATTCAGAATACTGACTTTCACTTACTCTTCTTCCTTTAGAGTTTGAATCCCAGCCCCCTCTGGGCCTGGTTTTCTTGCATCTAGAGCTTCTGCTCTTCAGTGTCCCTAGAAAGTAAACTTGTACTCTTCTCCTAGGTGGGTACAAGTTTCTATTTATTTTAAACTTTTAGCTAGTTCTTATAGACTTTAACTGTATACTATATTTTCCCAGGTACTTGACACATCCACATTCTGAGGCTCTTCTTAGTCTTAGTGTGATTTTTCACTTCTTGTGTTCCTTTCAACTGGGCGGGGGTTTCTGCTATGTCAGTAATTACTTATCCTTCCTTTCTGGTGTCCTTCCTTCTTCACCTTCTTTTTTCAAAATTTCATATTGTCTCCTTTCCCTCTTTCATTTACCTCTTGAGTAAATGGTAATCTTTTAAAATCTTATGCTAGTTTTGAAAGAAAAACATACTATGTATTCAGTCCTGCATGTGTATTTACAACTCCATATGCCAGCATATTTGGAAAACTCAGCAGTGGGCAAAAGAGTGGTCAGTTTTTATTCCAATCCCAAAGAAGGGCAGTTCCAAAGAATGTTCAAACTACCAAACAGCTATGCTCATTTACTAGTTAGTAAGATTATGCTCACTTGACTTCACATTACAGGAAGTTAAGCTCTAGGTGAGTGATCACACCACTGTGATTAACTGGGTCATAAAGATCTTTTTTGTACAGTTCTTCTGTGTATTCTTGCCATCTCTTCTTAATATCTTCTGCTTCTGCCAGGTCCTTACCATTTCTATCTTTTATTTAGCCCATCTTTGCATGAAATGTTCCCTTGGTATCTCTAATTTTCTTGAAGAGATCTCTAGTCTTTCCCATTCTATTGTTTTCCTCTATTTCTTTGCACTGATCACTGAAAAAGGCTTTCTTATCTCTCCTTGCTATTCTTTGGAACTCTGCATTCAAATGGGTATATCTTTCCTTTCCTTCTTTGCTTTTCACTTCTCTTCTTTTCACAGCTAATCGTAAGGCCTCCTCAGACAGCCATTTTGCTTTTTTGCATTTCTTTTTCCTGGGGATGGTCTTGATCCTTGTCTCCTATTTAATGTCACGAACCTCTGTCTATAGTTCATCAGGCACTCTGTCTCTCAGATCTAGTCCCTTAAATATATTTCTCATTTCCACATATAGTTATAAGGGATTTGATTTAGATCATACCTGAATGGTCTAGTGGTTTTCTCCACTTCAATTTCAGTCTGAATTTGGCAATAAGGAGTTCATAATCTGAGCCACAGTCAGCTCCCGGTCTTGTTATTGCTTACTCTATAGAGCTTCTCTATCTTTGGCAGCAAAGGATGTAATCAATCTGATTTCAGTGTTGACTATCTGGTGATGTCCATGTGTAGAGTCTTCTCTACACAAGACTGTGTTGCTGGAAGAGGGTGTTTGCTATGACCAGTGTGTTCTCTAGTGGAGGTGATGGAATTCCAGTTGAGCTATTTCAAATCCTAAAAGATGATGCTGTGAAAGTGCTGCACTCAATATGCCAGCAAATTTGGAAAACTCAGCAGTGGCCACAGGACTGGAAAAGGTCAGTTTTCATTCCAATCCCAAAGAAAGGCAATGCCAAAGAATGTTCAAACTACTGCACAATTGCACTCATCTCACATGCTAGAAAAGTGATGCTTAAAATTCTCCAAGCCAGGCTTCAGCAAAATGTGAACCTTGAACTTCCAGATGTTCAAGCTGGTTTTGGAAAAGACAGAGGAACCAGAGATCAAATTGCCAACATCTGCTGGATCATCAAAAAAGCAAGATAGTTCCAGAAAAGCATCTATTTCTGCTTTATTGACTATGCCAAAGCCTTTGACTGTGTGGATCACAATAAACTCTGGAAAATTCTGAAAGAGATGGGAATACCAGACCACTTGACGTGCCTCTTGAGAAATCTGTGTGCAGGTCAGAAGCAACAGTTAAAACTGGACATGGAACAACAGACTGGTTTCAAATAGGAAAAGGAGTACATCAAGGCTGTATATTGTCACCCTGCTTATTTAACTTATATGAAGAGTACATCATGAGAAATTCTGGCCTGGACGAAGCACAAGCTGGAATCAAGATTGCCGGGAGAAATAGCAATAACTTCAGATATGCAGATGACACCACCCTTATGGCAGAAAGTGAAGAAGAGCTAAAGAGCTTCTTGATGAAAGTGAAAGAGAAGAGTGAAAACATTGGCTTAAAGCTCAACATTCAGAAACGAAGATCATGTCATCTGGTCCCATCACTTCATGGCAAAGAGATGGGGAAACAGTGGAAACAGTATCAGACTTTACTTTTCTAGGCTCCAAAATCACTGCAGATGGTGATTGCAGCCATGAAATTAAAAGACACTTACTCCTTGGAAGGAAAGTTATGACCAACCTAGAGAGCGTATTGAAAAGCAGAAACATGACTTTGCCAACAAAATCCATCTAGTCAAGGCTATGGTTTTTCCAGTGGTCATATATGGATGTGAGAGTTGGACTAGAAAGAAAGCTGAGCACAGAAGAATTGATACTTCTGGACCGTGGTGTTGGAGAAGACTCTTGAGAGTCCCTTGGACTGCAAGGAGGTCCAACCAATCCATTCTAAAGGAGATCAGTCCTGGGTGTTCATTGGAAGGACTGATGTTAAAGCTGAAACTCCAATACTTTGGCCACCTCATGCGAAGAGTTGACTCATTGGAAAAGACCCTGATGCTGGGAAAGATTGAGGGCAGGAGGAGAAGGGGATGACAGAGGATGAGATGGTTGGATGGCATCACCGACTCAATAGACATAGGTTTGGGTGGACTCCTGTAGTTGGTGATGGACAGGGTGGCCTAGCGTGCTGTGGTTCTTGGGGTCACAGACAGTCGGACATGACTGAGCACCTGAACTGAACTGAACTGAAGGTTATGCTCAAAATCCTTTAAGCTAGGCTTCAACAGTACATGAACCAAGAACTCCCATATATACAACCTGGGTTTAAAAATGACAGAAGAGCCAGAGATCAAATTGGCAACATCTGTTGGATCATCAAAAAAGCAAGAGACTACCAGAAAAACATTTACTTCTGTTTTATTGATTAGCCAAAGCCTTTGACTGTGTAGATCACAACAAACTGTGGAAAATTCTTCAAGAGATGGGAATACCAAACTACCTTACCTGCCTCCTGAGAAATCTATATGCAGGTCAAGAAGCAACAGTTAGAACCAGACATGGAACAATGGATTGATTCTAAATTGGGAAAGGAGTATGTCGAGGCTGTATATTGTTGCCCTGCTTATTTAACTTATATGCATAATACATCATATGCAATACCAGACTGGATGAAGCACAAGCTGGAATCAAAATTGCTGGATGAAATATCAATAACCTCAGATGTGCAGATGAAGCCACCCTTATAGCAGAAAATGAAGAAGAACTAAAGAGCCTCTTGATGAATGTGAAAAAGCAGAGTGAAAAAGGTGGCTTAAAACTCAGCATTCAAAAAACTAAGATCATGGCATCTAGTCCCATCACTACATGGCAAATAGATGGGGAAACAATGCAAACAGTAAGAGACTTTATTTTGGGGGCTCCAAAGTCACTGCAGATGGTGACTGCAGCCATGAAATTAAAAGACACTTGCTCCTTGGAAGAAAAGATATGACCAACCTAGACAACATTTTGAAAAGCAGAAACGTTACTTTGCCAACAAAGGTCCGTCTACTCAAGGCTATGGTTTTTCCAGTAGTCATGTATGGGTGTGAGAGTTGGACCATAAAGAAAGCTGAGTGCCAACGAATTGATGCTTTTGAACTGTAGTGTTGGAGAAGACTCTTGAGAGTCCCTTGGACTGCAAGGAGATTCAACCAGTCCATCCTAAAGGAAATCCATCCTGCATATTCATTGGAGGGACTGATGATGAAGCTGAAACTCCAATACTTTGGCCACCTGATGTGAAGAACTGACTCATTTGAAAAGACCCTGATGCTGGGAAAGATTGAAGGAGGAAGGAGAAGGGGATGACAGAGGATGAGATAATTGGATGGCATCACCGACTTTTTGGACATGAGCAAGCTGCAGGAGTTCGTGCAGGAGTTGGTGATGGACAGGGAAACCTAGAGTGCTGTAGTCAGTGGGGTCGCTAAGAGCGACTGGACTGAACCAAACTTAGGCTTATCTTATTCAGGCTTCCCTAGTAGCTCAGCTGGTAAAGAACCCATCTGCAATGCAGGAGACCCTGTTCGATTCCTGGGTTGGGAAGATTCTCTGGAGAAGGGAAAGGATACCCCCTCCAGTATTCTGGCCTGGAGAATTCCATGGACCATATAGTCTATGAGCGACTTTGACTTTCACTTTTCATGTCTACATATACGAAAGCTAAGCCTAAAGATAAAATCTATTGTTTTTCAGCTTTGGTCGACAATTTTGTTTCTATGATTTCCTTACTTAAGCACCTGTTGTACAAGTCAAGGTGGTTGAATATTATAATTTGCCATTGCTCTTAAGGTTTCTGTATCCTATCACTGAGTAGAAAAACTGCTCATGAGCCTCTCATCCACTATACAGTATCATAAAGAAAAGAATAATATCACTTTTTAGATAGTGATATTAAAAAGTCAATATGAACTTTTATCATCCTTTCTCCTTACTTGCCTGCAGGCTACTCATTGTCACAGGAAGGAAGGGCGCACATTTCTCCATGTTTACAACCTTTCCACCAACAAAGACCTTACTGCTAAACAGAGGCGGCCTGGCGAGACCACAGTTTTATGATCGGCTTGTGACTTTGTTCCACATTCTGGTTGTACTTACTTTCAATGGAGCTCATTCTTGACTGTTTCATGATTTGAAGAGATGCATTGCTGATTTTATTGTTCACCGTCTTTCTTCTCCTTTTTCTTGTGGGATGAGTGATGTTCCACATGGAGGATTAAGATATCTAATAACAAAACAGAAACTCTCACGTTTAGCTGTAGCTAGATTTATGGCTTAGTTTATGGAGATTATTTAGGGCTGGGAACACATGTTCAAGAACATCTCTGCAGTTACAAATGTGCATGGAGTGAAATGCTATTACAGATTGTGGACAGTAAACACCTCCAAGGTTATGTGTCACTGCCCACTGGCCCAGGAGTCTCTCTGATTTAAGTAGAAAGCTGTCTGTTAGCAATGCAAACAAAACCTAGTTTAACCTCTGATTCCCAACATCTGGAATACTTATCCCCGTGGCAGCTGTGCGGTTCACTGAACACTCACTATTCCAATGGTTCACCGAAGCACAATTTTGGCTTGAGACGAGATTGCCTTGGGAAAAAAAAAATCTGATTTGAAGTAGTCTTCACTGAGAATGCCAAAAGAATTTGTGATCACAGTGTCACCACTGACTCAACAGCTGGGCTATACAGAGGGTGCTCTGGTTAAAGACTGCCTTCCTAACACCATGGGAAAAGATTCAGAGAGAGCCTGCCTTTGGACCTCACTGTAAACACAAGAATTTTCTTCTTCCCTTTAAAGAGTCTTTAATCCAAATGCTTCGTTTCATCTTTTTTCTTTTTCTGCGTGTCTCTGAATGGAATCCAAATAATTCAACTTTGGTTCTTTTCAGGAATGGTTGAGTGACTCAAATATACTTTTTTTTTTGATGTTTCATACTCCATCTTTGCATTTTTTTGCTTCAGTTAGACATAAACAAAGAGCCACTAGAATAGATATATCAGTAAGGGTTTATCTCTAAGCCATAAAAATATTTCAAAGCAGACCTGAGTGAAAGATGTTCAGTTAGTTATGGAAATAAAGTATGTAGCTTGCCTTAAGTTCTGTAATGACTTCAGGGCTGGTTGACTTGGTATTTCTTGGTAATTCTCTCTGTGTGTGACTGTTTTGCTCCATTTAAGAATAAACTACAAGGAACAGAAACTGTATAGCTTCTGAAGATTTATTCCTTCAGCCATTGGCAACTTTGGCTTTTACTGGTTGAAGCCCTTAGGCAAGTTTCAAAATATTGCCTTGTGAAAATGATAAGCATGTTCTTGAAGCTCTAGTGCTCTTTGTGGACTAAAATTCCTTTTATATGCATCCTCCTCACTGGTCATCCTGAAAATGTCTTTTCCTCCAAACTTCTAGTTAATAGTAATAACCACCAGCTGTATAAGAGCTTACCAACGTTGTCAAATATCTGGTCTCATTATTCCTTATTCTATGAAACAAGTGTACTTATTACTGTTTTACAAATAATTAAAGGAATACTGAGAAAAGTGCATTTGGCCAAAGTTGCACAGTAAATGAGCAATAGAGGTGAATTCAAAATTTAAGACTTTAGACTCCAAAATACTACCATTGTTTTGTTTTGTTTTGGTTTAGCATAATGTCAAGATCTTTCAACTTCTTCCTCATCAGAAAATAAGAGTTAGAGGGAAAAAAAATTACTTGCTTATAATTATAGAGCCAAACAATGGCAAAAACCTTAAAGAATTAATTATTTATTATTTATTGTTACTGGAATTATGTCCATCATTGTGTTAAGGGTTCTATAGAAGTTATCTGCAGAAGCTTTTTTTTGGCCTGTTTGTAAGAATGTTTTTAACTGTCTTCATCAAAACAAGATAAATAAGAATTCTATTCATAAATATACACCACTTCCCTCAACATATCATTATTAGAGTTTTAATCTCCTTTCTGTGCTTTAGTTTTTCTTAACACTGTCACTACCAGATACTTTATATTTAATTTATTTATGTCATTTTTTTTTGTCTGCAAATCCCAATAAACCATTATCTCCAATTAGAGCAGGGCTTTTTGTCTGTCAAGTTTACTTCTGTATTTTCTGTGGCTAGAGCTCTACCTGGCCCATAGGAGGCACTCAGTAAATGCTGGCAGAATGAATGGATGAATGACGAGGCTACCATATACAATACAGAATCATCAAGTGGTAAGAGGGGCATTATAAAATCTAGCAGCAAAAAGGATTCAGATAAAGGAGACAATTTAAAGCTGTTATTTTCAATGAATGAAAAAGGTGGCATTGAGGCAGAATTGTGAAATCTGAATTGGGTTTGGCTAGTTGGAACAGAGAAGGGAGTTATTGAAGCTGATGATAACAAGGACACTATAGCAAGCAGATATAAATGGATAACAGTGGAGTCCCAGCCATTTTTGGAGAAAGTGAAGGTGTTCTATGTCTCCTAATTTTCTGATTTGCTCCCAAGATGTTTAGCTGATAATTTATTTTCATAATGACATTTAAAAGGGCCCATATTTCCACATTTTAAGGAAACAAATTTATATGGATGTCTTTTTCTTTGGTTCTGAATACAATCATCAAAACAGAGAGGAGACATCAATGATTTCATATAGTAGAAAGAAAAATGTCTTTTGTGAGTGGGTCAAAAAAGTAGATCCAGCGGAGAGGAGAGAACTGGAAGTGAATTATATGTTTCAGAATTTACTGCTGTGTTGGCTGATAAGTGAACAAACACCTTCATAAATTAATAGCCTCTAATTGGAGCTTGAAAGGTGAACAAATGGATGGTTTAGATTTTGTCTCATATCATTTTGAACATTATGAAATATGACCCTTGTTGGGCTTTTCTTGTTTGGAAACCTTGAGCTAAAATTCTGTTGTCTTTCCAAAGACTTCAGCCAGGTTAGTCTCTCACTTCTATCTCTTCATGTGTTATAAAAATACTAGCTCATGCTCATTAGTGGTTTGTGTGTATTTATTATATTAGAGATAGTGACCTAATTTTAATAGGCTACAATACTTTTTGATATGCGACTTGCTTCTGAATTCCAAATAAATATCCTAGTATGACTTCCCCCTGCATTTCTTGGACCAATACTAACATCTCTGGTTATTACTAAAATGTTCTTTTCTTAAGCATCTAGGTCATTACTTATCTTTAGATTTTATGTACTATCTTTTCTCCAAGGAGCTCAAGGCAAATTTTACACATGTGAACAATCTTCTTTTATCAGAATATTTTGGTTTGGAGAAGGAAAAAATGTAATAGTAGTTTCCTGCTTAGGTATGTTCCACTAAAAATCAATTCGAACACACTGCTTACCTCCCCCTGTCTCTGGATTAAGGGGTTTTATCTTATATATAAGATTAATGAGAAGAGTTTGGACTTTGAATCACCAGCGAGCAGTCTGAACCATTAAAACAAAATACAGCAGAGAGAGCCTTCAGGATAGACAGCAGAAAGCACAAAGCAGATTGTCAAAAAGTGCTGTAGATGGTTGTGAAACACCTCTGCCAGGCTCTTTAGTCAACACAGTGGGTCACTTAATTTTTCCAACTGAATGCCCTTCGTGGGGAACTTTGGTTGCAATCTTTCTAGCCAGAACTGTCTTGTTACAGGAGATGTGGGCCAGTCAATGAGATGTTAATTTTGTAACTAACCCCTTAGGCATGGAGGGAACTATTTACTGTTCCTTCTTGTTCTCTTCTTTGTTTACCTCTTAATAAAAGAAAAAAAAAATCACTGTTGAATTTCAAAAAAAACTCTCCAGGAAAAAAAAAAGTTTAGAAAGAAAGAATGAAAAGAAGAAAGGGAAGGAGGGAGGGTGAAAGGGTGAGAAGAAGGAAGGAAGGAAGGGGAAAAGGAAGGAAGGAATGAAGAAGAAAATGAAAGAAAACAGGCTTGACAAATGTTTTTAACTTGTTCATTCTTAAGGATTATTTCCAGAAGAACAATTGTCATCTTTAGTGCCTGACTTAGGATTATACTGTGTATAAGCTGGTGTGTGTATGTTCAGTTGCTAAGTTGTATCTGACTCTTTGTGACCCCGCAGATTGTAGCCCACTCAGCTCCTCGGTCATCCACACAGTCAAAGGCTTTGGCATACTCAATAAAGTAGAAATAGGTGTTTTTCTGGAACTCTTGCTTTTTTGATGATCCAGCGGATGTTGGCAATTTGATCTCTGGTTCCTCTGTCTTTTCTAAAACCAGTTTGAACATCTGGAAGGTCACGGTTCACGTATTGCTGAAGCCTGGCTTGGAGAATTTTAAGCATCACTTTTCTAGCATGTGAGAAGAGTGCAATTGTGCAGTAGTTGGAACATTCTTTGGCATTGCCTTTCTT
Source organism: Ovis canadensis (assembly GCF_042477335.2). Classification (NCBI taxonomy): domain Eukaryota; kingdom Metazoa; phylum Chordata; class Mammalia; order Artiodactyla; family Bovidae; genus Ovis; species Ovis canadensis. The sequence continues at coordinate 75,598,500 of NC_091252.1, forward strand.
TGAGATTGAAATGAAAACTGACCTTTTCCAGTCCTGTGACCACTGCTGAGTTTTCCAAATTTGGTGGCATGTTGAGTGCAGCACTTGCACAGCATCATCTTTCAGGATCTGAAACAGCTCAACTGGAATTCCGTCACCTCCACTAGCTTTGTTCCTAGTGATGCTTTCTAAGGCCCACTTAACTTCACATTTTAGCATGTCTGGCTCTAGGTGAGCGATCACACCATCATGATTATCTGGGTTGTGAAGATTTTTTTTGTACAGTTCTTCTGTGTATTCCTGGCACCTCTTCTTAATATCTTCTGCTTCTGTTAGGTCCATACCATTTCTGCCCTTTATTGAGCTCCTCTTTGCATGAAATGTTCCCTTGGTATCTCTAATCAACTGTTACAACTGGACATGGAACAAAAGACTGGTTCCAAACAGGAAAAGGAGTACGTCAAGGCTGTATATTGTCACCCTGCTTATTTAATTTATACGCAGAGTACATCATGAGAAATGCTGGGCTGGAAGAAGCACAAGCTGAAATCAAGATTGCTGGGAGAAATATCAATAACCTCAGATATGCAGATAACACCATCCTTATGGCAGAAAGTGAGAGGAACTAGAAAGCCTCTTGATGAAAGTGAAAGTAGAGAGTAAAAAAGTTGGCTTAAAGCTCAACATTCAGAAAACTAAGATCATGGCATCTGGTCCCATCACTTCATGGAAAATAGACAGGGAAACAGTGGAATCAGTGTCAGACTTTATTTTGGGGGGCTCCAAAATCACTGCAGATGGTGACTGCAGCCATGAAGTTAAAAGACACTTACTCCTTGAAGAAAAGTTATGACCAACCTAGAGAGCATATTCAAAAGCAGAGACATTACTTTGCCAACAAAGGTCCATCTAGTCAAGGCTATGGTTTTTCCAGTGGTCATATATGGATGTGAGAGTTGGACTGTGAAGAAAGCTGAGCGCTGAAGAATTGGTGCTTTTGAACTGTGGTGTTGGAGAAGACTGTTGAGAGTCCCTTGGACTGCAAGGAGATCCAACCAGTCCATTCTGAAGGAGATCACCCCTGGGATTTCTTTGGAGGGAATGATGCTGAAGCTGAAACTCCAATACTTTGGCCACCTGATGCGAAGAGTTGACTCATTGGAAAAGGCTCTGATGCTGGGAGGGATTGGGGGCAGGAGGAAAAGGGGACGACAGAGGATGAGATGGCTGGATGGCATCACTGACTTGATGGAGGTGAGTCTGAGTGAACTCCAGGAGTTGGTGATGGACAGGGAGGCCTGGTGTGCTGCAATTCATGGGGTCGCAAAGAGTCGGACACGACTGAGCAACTGAACTGAACTGAACTGAAGCTCCTCTGTCCTAGGCAAGAATTTCCTAAGCAGGAATGCTGGTGCAGGTTGTTATATCCTACTCCAAGGAATCTTCCTGACCCAAGGATCACACCCATGTCTCTTGTCATCTCCTGCATTGGCAGGCAGATTTTAGGTCTCCAGCAAAGCCCCACGGGCTAGGGGTACCAAACAGTATTTCACATGCAAGTATCCTCGTGTACAGACTGTCAGAATTTCCTACTGACTCACTTTCTTTACTTACTCCCCAGAACAGCAATGTGCGGAAAACTGAAATCTGGAGATGGAAGTACAACGGGAGGAGCAGAGAAGATTTTCTTTAAATAATAATTTGCTGAAAGGGAATAAAAGATAAAATCGGATGGAATCACACACACACACACACACACACACACAAATTAAATCATTTACAAGCTATTAGGGGCTTCACTCATAGCTCGGTTGGTAAAGAGTCTGCCTGCAATGCCAGAGACCTGTGTTCGATTACTGGGTCAGGAAGATACCCTGGAGAAGGAAGTGACAACTCATTACAGTATTTTTGCCTGGAGAATCCCATGGATAGAGGAACCTGACAGGCTACAATCTATGGGGTTGCAAAAATCAGACATGACTGAGCGACTAAGCACACCAGCTATTAGAAAATTCTAAATTCTGCACTTGGCTTGGATTTCATTTCAGTTTGCAAAATAGTTAGCTAGTGAAACCATATTGTTTGACAGGAATGGTTTATAGTCATTCTAGTCAGCAAAACAAAATTCCAAAGGAGATAAAAACCACAAAGGAAGAAGAATCTGCATGAGAGAACTCTAAGTGGTCTGTGATCTTCAAACATAAACAAAGCCACATTCAAAACACAGGACTCACGTATATTTCCATCCACCCCAGAGCTACTAGCTTCTTAAAATATGCTGGTGAAAGCATATTCTTAACTTTTACAGAGAGTCTACAGTAATGGGAGTATGAAATGCATTCAACAATTGAGGTTCTGATTAGAAAATGTTAGATCTTCAAAGTACAGAAGTGATATAAACATTTGGAACCCTTCATTCACACAATAACTGTGTTCCTAATATGTTCCACCAAAATGAAGCTAGTGGTCTTCTACCTAGAGATGCGTTAGGAAGCCTTAACGTAGGAAAAGCTCTTTTAAATTCAGCATTTGTAGTTTCACATATATTTCGAGAGCCCTGATCATTTGTCACATAATCACTGACTAGCTCCAGTGTATTGGAAACAGCCTCGCTGTTCCATGACCAGGGCTGTCTTGCACGGCTGTGCAGGCTGGAAGGGGCACAACTCCAAGAGTTACCATGCGTGTAGACTAGAGAGCCAGTGGTGCCTTCTGGAATAGTCCAGTGCTTGGGGCAAAAAAATCATGCAAACAGGGCACTTAGATGTCTTCTTGGTGAAACACAGTGGTGGGTAACTCACACTGGTAATAAATTTTGAGTTGTTTTGTAATATAATCTGAATAATTCAGAGAAAGATTTCTACTAAGCATTTTATGCCAGGAACCAAGAAATTAAGTAATAATTTATTCCCAGAGATATCTAGAATTTTCTCTCTTTCCCTTTCTCCTCTTTCATACTTCCCTTAAATGAAAATAGTAATCCTGTGGCAATTCTGGTTATAAAACAAATAACCATTTTGAAATGCCAATAACAAAGTCCTAGTTTATCTTTTTTATGTGCATTTCATGTCATATTTTGGATTGGTTTTTAATAAAGCTAACATTTTACTCTAGAATTCTTTACACTTTAGAAGTATTTGATATACATTTTTCTATGGGATTCTTACAACGATGCCATGAAAGAAGAAATGTATCATCCTTCTCATTTTCTGGGCAAAATACTATTACTCAGGACAATAACTCCCATATTCAAGTTCATCCAGAGAGTAAGGGTAATGTTAAAAATCTAGCTCTCCTAATTTCTACATTCAGGCTTATGTGTGTGTGTGTGTATATATACATATGCCTATGACTAGTAATTATATATATATATCTCCATGATTTTTTTTTCTATTTTTTCTCCATCCATTTTCTTTCTTTCTGCATAGGATAATATTTTCTTATTTAGATAAATTCTATTATACTTTAATTGAGATTGTGAAATTGGAAATATACATATCAAGTACTGAAGACAAGGAAAACGAATCTTTCTAGGCTGGAAGAGAATATTGGAATGGGTAAAATTATTTTGTGCTGGAAAATTAATGAAATCATTGTAAATGGTCTCAGGTTCATTTTTCTTAAGCTATCACAGACTCTCTAGCATTGCATATATAAATTGTCAAATGAAATCAATAAATCCAATAAATTTTCTCCTCCTCCTCACCCCAAATCAATGGATAACAGTAAAACAAATTGGATTATTGGTAACTTTTACTTGTTAATGGGTTTCTCTAATTACTGAGTACATAAAGGTTTTGTAATGTCTGGAAACCTTAAAAGACCTTGTCTCTACTTAGTGATAAAGTGTAGCAACGCTTATTGAATGATTTTTGTCATCTTTGTATCTGATATTGACCCCAGGAAGTTAAAATTGCATGTGTTGGTAATAAGTGATCTTTAGGATTAGTCAAAATGAACATTTTGCTGATACCAGAACCAGTTACTCAGGCTCTGCAGGCCTGACCTACATTGCTTCTTAATGCATCTCTTTGTAAACAGGTAATTCTAATATTACCACCAACCTACCTATTACTTTATCTCATTTATTGAATACTTTTATGTGCTGGATATTTACTAAGTAAAGATATTAAGAAAACTAAAGAACACAGAGTCAAAACAATGAAGAGCTGCTTTATAAGAAGACTGAACTTTATATTAGAGAAATATCTCACTAATTTATGGCTTAATGTATATTCCCTGCTTCTTAGAGCCACCTTTATTAAGTAAATGCATAGATCATACTCTATCATGAAAATATTGCTAAATAACACATAAATGATTACCAAAAGCCTATTCTAAACATATGTAAGAACAACTTATTTCAGGGAAGTTAACTGGATACTTGTAATCCTATAACATTTGTGTCACTCGAGATTTTAAGCATTTGTTTACAGTGCCTTTTAAAATTTATGTGTATACACACACACACACACACACAACTACCATCTACCTCAGAATAAATAATGTGTTATGTGAAAGTGGTAAATTTAAATTTTCATTATGCCAGTAATGAAGATTATGGATTGACTCTATTTTCTCTCCAGATTTTATTCCTGAATGTCTCCCTGTAGGAGCTTGTATGAATAAAGGCTGAATCTCAAAAATCAGACATGTTGCACTTGGAATACTGTCCACATTCTAATTCCAATCTGTGCTTCAATCTGAACCACTCACTTTTGCATGTTTTTGGAATCTTCCTAAGACAGGAATTTCCTGGGAGATATCCAGTACTTTGGGGGCTTTAAACAGCAAAACAAGCTGACTTTCTTGTAATTTGCTGTTATGTCTAGTGCTAAATGATTTCAAGAAGTTTATAGGTATGGGGAAAATAATGCAATTTTTTTTCTGGTAAACTTGCAAATTTGATTCAGTTTAAATTTTGACCAAAGATTCATCTCAGTAATATAATTTTTTAATAACTCCTTTTCATTATTAGTTTTTTTAGAAAGATATGTAAAGAATTTATTATTCATTATTAGTTTTAAAGTATGATAAAATTTATCTAAATAATAAAATATTATCCTATGCAGAAAATTATTACAAACAAATTCTCTGTGATGATAGGTTTTCCATCATACATAGATAGGGACTCCATGCCAATTCTATGTGTGTATCTGAATGGATATACCTATTTTTCTTGTTTTTTCCAATTTGAACTTGAAAAATGGTCTGAATTTGCAGACATTTCTCTAGGGAAATATGTGAAATACAAGGCAAATAGAAAGAAATCATTTGTTAATGCTTTGATATCTAAACACAGTTGATGGCCAATGTCGATGCATAAAATTAAGGTTAGTCTTCTACCAGTTAAAAGATGGCATTTCTCAGCTTCCTGTACACCTAGTGTGATCATACAACTAGGTTATGCCCTCTGAGAATTAAGTACAAGTGTTGTGCATAACATTTTTGGAAAGTTCCCTTATAAAGATAGGAATACTTTTCTTCCTGTTTCTTTTTCTTGCTGTTTAGGATGTTTTGTTATGGCTGAAGTCCTAGAAGCCATCTTGGGCCAGCTCATGATGGTCTTGAGAATGTTAGCCAGGTGTTAAAGATGGCAACATGGTAGTAAAAACAAGAGCCTGGGTATGTCATTGAATCATGAAGCTGCCATACCTGCCTTGAATACACTCCTTTGGGAGATTTTTGATTTGCAAGAAAAATAAACTATCATGTGTAAGCCACTGTTATTTGTGGGATACCTGTTACACATAGCTGAACCAAGTCCAAGTGAAATTGATACCACAAACTAGGTCCTGCAAAGCAGACCTAAAATTTGACATTGGTTAGATGAAATCAGTGGAAGAGAGATACTGAAAGTTGGAAAACTGGCGACCGTGATATATGGTTGCAAATGTCTGGTTAAGTTGTTGCCTGTTACGTATTGGATACCACATGCTCCTATAAGGTAGTGTTATTGGAGAAATAGTGGGGAAAAAAAAAAAGTTTATTTTGACTGTCTTTAGTGTTTTTCAATGAGAAAGAAAAACTCAGGCTAGAGCCAAGCCATCAGAAAGCCAAGCAGGAGAAGATGAAAAGAAGTACTTGCCTGAAGCCACAATCTAAGTTTGTTTCAGAGTCCTGTGATTAGGAACCTAGAAGGGCTGATAAAATAAAATCACACCAAATTAAGTTACTTTAAAATTTCTCTGCCAGAAGATGGGATCCAGCCCACTAGTAAAAATCCCATTCAGGGTGTTCATTTTTACCCTAGTTGCTTCAAAGAGTCTCAGACTAAATATTAGTATTAGTGTAGGTGGCAATCTCCTGCACTGCAGGCAGATTCTCTACTATCTGAGCTACCAGGGAAGCCCCAAGTTAAGGATAAGAATCTTCAAATTAAAAACTATATATAGATATGATTTTATCTATGGTTATTCCAATATGAAATTAATCACACACACTCACACGAAGTCCATAAACTTTTGGGTGGGTTATGATGGCATCTACCAAAGTCTGGAAGCAGAAAATAATACCAGGGTTCCCCTCAAATGGTTCCTATGCAAAGGTGATGAGGGATTGGTTGACAGTGTTTGGAAGCTACATAAAATTAACCGAATATTGTTGGCAACCAGCTACACTGGCATGCTGTGGTGCTTTGGGTTACATGTGAGTGTGAACCTGGATTCCTAACATCATTGATGTCCTGGTAAAACTCATCACTGTGGCCCATGAAGGGCCTGTAACTACTATGGCAGTCACTGATTTATGAGATTATACAGAGCCAATCTTTGGTATCAACAGATTGTGTGACCATGGGCATGTTACAATACTAGTGAAGTGAAGTCTCTGGGTCGTGTCTGACTCTTTGCGACTCCATGGACTGCACTTACTATGCTCCTCCGTCCATGGGATTTTCCACGCAAGAGTACTGGAATGGGTTGTCATTTCCTTCTCCAAAGGATCTTTCCAACCCAGGGATCGAACCTGGGTCTCCCGCATTATAGGCATAGATGCTTTACCGTCTGAGCCACCAGGGAACACAGTATCCTTATCTCTTAAAAAAAAAAAAAAAGATAATAGTGGTGCCTACATTCTAAGGTTATTATGAATTTTGACGTGATTAGCAGAGAATTTGGCATGAAAAGGGCTCTTATTAGATGCTAATCATCTCCAACTTCAAAGTTTCTCGAGAAGCTTTCAATATATTTAACATGTAAAAAATCAGTCAGATAGTCATAGACTAGATTTAAAATGATTGTTGGAAAAATACAGATATTTAATGATCACCATTCTTTCTCCATGAACTTTCACTTCTCTCCTCTGTTTTTATCTCTCTCTGTCTCTTTCTACTTCCTCTTCCCTTCTTCCTCCTATTCCTCTACTCCTTTAACCACATTCAGCATTAAGGATTCTTGAAATTATGTAATAGTCATAATAAAATAATCCTAAAGACTACCAACTGCTTACTTTAAAAACAACTTGCTTATTTTTTTAAATTCCTTAGTTCTTTAGTTTCTCAACAATTTTATTTTCTTATTCATATCTCAAGTGGGAACATGAATCCACTGTCTTTTATCCACTTAACTGACTTCAACTAGGCTCATTTTATTGTAAATCTTTTATATAGTTCCTGGAGAAAAAGATTGCAATTCAACCCTCTAGCTGTTCAAACATAACACACAACAGACACATTTACTTTGGCATAGATTTTTTTTTCCCAAAAAACTCTGACCAATATTTCCTCATTTATGGAAAATGTACATATACCTTAATCTTGGAGTAACCCCAAGTCAAAGATTTCTCTGAGCTGTTTTATCTCTTTAAATCTCATTCCAAAACTCATCATTTGCTGCTATTCTTTCCTGTTCATCATTTGCTCTTTCAAGTTTTGACTGAAACTAACTCATTTTTTGAAGAGCTCTGAATACTTACAGGAAAGCATTTTTCAAATCTAAGAGCTTCCACTTCTTTACTTTCCAATATGTTATATTATTGGAAAGTAAACTATGTTATATTATTATGTTATATTATATGTTATGTTATATATTTATATATAACATATATATAACACATTATATTATATATTATTTTTAAGGTTTTTCCAGCAGCAGGATTTTCTTTAAAGTCATTTTACTTTAAATTTCTCTTAATTGAAGAATATTGTAGTCTTTTTTTTAGATCTGTGAGTTACTTTCTATGGTTTGTGAGTCTCAAGGGTTAAGAATTATCTCAGAGTATTACAGAGTCCTTTACAAACTTCAAAACATTAATGGAAATCCACTTTAATACTAATAAGAAGTTTTTCCAGGATGTTTCTAAGAAAGTTTAAAATTACATATTTTCCCCTTATAAGAAAACATTTTAAAAATCATTTCAATGTGTAACTTTTAAGTAGCTACTTTTATAATCATTCTGAAATATTTTTAAAGGGACTTTTCATTCCCATCCATTAGATCATGTTAATCAAAATCTTACATGGTTTGTACAATATTAAAGTTATCACATTCACTTAGAATTATTCAGTTTTAATGGAGCTGCATTTAAATGAGGAGGTTTGAACTGTGAAACTATTTTCACATTTTTATTGTTTAGTAAAAAATCAGACAACCACACAGCCAGATGGGATTTGTTTTCCCATTTGTCTATTATGATTTGATTTTGCCCTAATTTGAATTTTATTTACTAATTTCTCTTCAAATCTGTCCACAATTTAAACACTTATTCCTAGGTGTAATTCTCTTGTAACAAAGATGCAGTTTTCATTCTTGATAGAAGCTCATTCCTAGAATTAATGTCTCTCCTTTGGGAAATGATAGAAAAGAAAATGTTCTTTAAGGGTTTTTGCAGGACAGAAAAAACAGAGGCGATAACTGCCTACTGAGTGCCTTGATTTTTCTCTTTTAATCCAGTTTCAATCAATACAAAGCCATGTCTTTTGTCTATTATGGAATTAATCATTTTTACCTCTGTTAATGGAAAATTTACTAAGGTGTGGATAGGTTTAATTATTAATAATTCCAGTCTACTTATATTCAACTATATGTGCCACAGTAGATATCTATTTTTTTGAAAATATAGCTACTTGTAGCAAATGTTTTAAGATGCTCTCAGATACACTTGAGAAAAGCGTTTGCATTTACATTCTTTAATTTCTTTGTAACTCTAAGTATCTATTGATTTATTGCAGCTTTTTTTCTTCAAGGGTTTCTGTTATCTCTGCTTTGATACTTGCATTTCTGACTTTCCTTTGCTACCATTATTTATAGAAAGTAGCCACAGGGAAGGTACCTGTATTCCTTGTGAGATGGCAGCAAATAAATCATTTGCCTTTTTGAGGAGGGGAAGAGTACATAATTTCCTCACCTTCTTTGATTCCCCCTCTTTTTTCTGTTGCTTTGATATATCTAACAGCTCCTCCATAGACTTCCTCCTACTGTAGTGCTAAAATAATTTCATGTTAGCCAGACATCATCACATAATTAATGCCACTGACCCTTAGTTAGAACCAGGAGTTGTGGTTTAGATGACCGAGGGGCCAGTTTAAAAGATCTAGAAAGCAAAATCTTTACTCTCAAGAAGTTGAAATATTAGAGCAAAAAGGCACATAGGAAGTAATGGAGCCGAGCAATGTGTCACCAAATTAGCATAGGACAGATTAAGACGTCAGAGCTGGGAAGGGATAACCCATGTAGAAAGAGATGTTGATCCTGAAAATGACTTTGCTGATGCTCATCAAGTCAAACCTCTCTATCAGTGACTGGAGAAGGAGATGGCCAGGCAAATGAGGGGTAGCAGATATGATTCTCCTTAAATTCTCTTCACTTGTTAGGAATACAGTGGGAAATGATGTGAATGTCCATTTTTTTTGGAGGAAACTAGGTAATGAGAGAAAAGAAACCAGTGAGGAATGCGCTATAGCCCCTTACACATCACACTCTTTACATGCCACTCCATCAATTACGTCTTCATGACACAACCTGGGAGGCAGATGTTATTCTCACTTAGTAGAAGACCCAGCTGAGGATCTGAGAGATTAAATAATTTGACCAACGCTCACACAAACGACATATGGTGAGACCAGGAGTCAGTTACACTCTCTATGGACTGTAGCTTCTCAGTGTATCACTTCTGATCTGATTATACAAGCATTTTCATGGCTACATTTCATGTTATCAACAGGTATACATTTTTAAATTCAAATTTTAAGGGAAATTCCCCTACCCTTCACATTAGAGTAAAACACATTAGCAAATTAGATCAAGTAGAGAAATGCAAAATTACCTAAAGTATAAATTGTACCCCATATATCAATATTTGGCTATTTGTTTTGTATTTATATATTTAAAGAAAAATTAATAATCAAGATATTGCTCGGTTATGAGGAAATAGAAAAAAGCTATCCCTGTCAATGTCCTTTCTAGCACTTTCCAGGGGAACAGCTACCTGGTAAAATTGGCCTGTCCAGACTTAATGATAGATGTGGTCTTGACATGGATACCTCAGGCTGACCCGCTAGACACTCCCTTCAGTTTTGAAGTCTCTCCTTCTCTCTTTCTGATTCACTGCTCACCAAGCATCTTAGATTGAACTTCTATAAAATGTCTACAGGGAAGGAATGAGCTGGTCTCTCTAGCAGTTATATTTCTTACCTTATCTTCATAAATTGGGATTAAGTATGTATGTATGAAAATTTCTTCTCTGGGGAACCTTCAGCCACTAACTGGAAGTCCCAATGCAGTGCTGTGTTGAGAGTGACTTTTCATCTTGGAAATTTTGCAGTGACACCACAACATTGGATCATGTGCAATATTCAGATTTCTTAGAAACTTAGTTCTAAAGAGCATGAGGTCTTGTTTATGTTTCTTTTTTTTATTGTGGCTACCTTATTTGCAAAATGGCTGGCTAGACGAAGCACAAGTTGGAATCAAGATTGTCAAGAGAAATACCAACAACCTCAGATATGCAGATGATACCAATTTAATAGAAAGTGAAGAGGAACTGAAGAGCCTCTTGATGAGGATAAAAGAGGAAGAGTTGGCTTAAAACTCAACATTCAGAAAACTAAGATCATAGCATCCAGTCCCATCACTTCATGTCAAATAGAAGGGGGAAAGTAGAAGAAGCAGTGACAGATTTTATTTTCTTGGGCTCCAAAATCACTGTGGACAGTGACTGCAGTCATGAAATTAGAAGACTCTTGCTCTTTGGAAGAAAAGCTATGATAGCCTAGAGAGCGTATTAAGTAGCAGAGACATCATTTTGCTACAAAGGTCCATATAGTCAAAGCTATGGTTTTTCCAGTAGTCATGTACAAATGTGACAGCAGGACCATAAAGAAGGCTGAGCATTGAAGAACTGATGCTTCTAAACTGTGGTGCTGGAGAAGACTCTTGAGAGTCCCTTGAGCTGCAAGGAAATCAAACCAGTTAATCCTAAAGGAAATCCATCTTGACTATTCATCGGAAAGACTGGTGCTGCAGCTGAAACGCCAATACTTTGGCTACTTGATGCGAAGAGCTGACTCATTGGAAAGGATGCTGATGCTGGAAAAGATTGAAGGCAGGAGGAGAAAGGAGTGACAGAGGAAGAGATAGTTAGATGGCATCACCAACTCAATGGATGAGAGTCTGAGCAAACTCTGGCAGATAGTGGACAGGGAATCCTGGTATGCTGCAGTCCATGGGGTTGCAAAGAGATGGACACAACTGAGTGACTGAAAAGCAACTGAATAGGCAATCTTCAAAATGTGCTTACTTTTCAAATGTGTTGCAAACTCACAAAATTGGATTCTTTATGGCTAAGTTGTCAGATAGTCCTCCAGACCCATGTGGGGGAGGCATTTGTCCCTTTTATCTTTTGAGATAGATTTGATGGGGCTGTGCAAAATAGTGGAGGACAGAGGAGCTTGGCCTGCTATGGTCTATGGAGTCACAAAGAACTGGACAAAGCTTAGCAGCTGAACAACAAAAACTTATTTGGAAATGAGTGACCTGACAACTATGATTCTTTCAGGATGTCTTTTCTTTGGGAAAGCTTATTTCTATTTTTTGAGGAATGGATTTTGCAGGATGGAGATGGAATAGTTTCAGGGGATGACATTTTAAAGTGTGGAAATAGGAGGACCCTTCTGTGTTTGTAAGCAATTCAAAGAAGCACTTTAGGGAGAGAAAATGACCAGATGAGAGAGAGAGAAAATGAGAGAATATGTCAGGGAAAAGATAAGAAAGGGGGAAAAAAAGAAAACTCTTTCTGTAAACTGTGTTATGTAGGATAACTGTCTCTTGCGTATTTGAGTATTTATTAAAACAATTGATTAACTCATGTATTGCTTTTCAACTCTCCTTTTTCTCTCTGCGTTTCTTTACATGCTGTAACATTGAGATTCCTTACAATCTGGGAAGTACATATGATAAGAAAATGTTTATTTTATTCGTATTCAAAGTAGAAATTTTCATCCTTCAGCTCAGCCCTTTTTTGGAGATAGACCTTTCCATTAATGGCCTTACTCGTGTTGTCTGGAACTGACTTTAAGGCCATAATTCCTTTGAGAAAACAGTGGCTTCTTTAAGCATTCCCTTGATTATAGCAAACTCGTGTAATTTTTATTACCTTTTCAACCATTTTATGTGGTAATTAATTATTAGAAGATTGAACATTAGTTCATTTTGGAATCCTGTGTCTATGACTGTCGTTTTATCTCTTTAAGATATAAAGGTGTTACTGCCCAGTATTGTGTTCATTGTATCAGAGGCTGGGAATCCTCTCAAATTAACAATGTGTTTATTTAAAGGATAACTGTGGTCCTCAGAAGCAGAGAGAAAGCATTTGTTGAATCTGACAGCCTGATACATTGTTTGTGTTTAACTCTTGCTGGTGAGGCTACAGACACTGAACGCAACAGCTGGAGGCAACCTGTGAGACTTGCGGTGGCCACCCCATCTCAGCCAGCTCTTTTCTCCAAAAACAGCTTGTACATCCAGAGTACGTGGGAATCCAGGATCTATGTGAACATAATGAGAGGCCAGATCTTCATTATTTTATGAAGCAGTTAGGGCCACTGTTGGACAGTTTTGACTGCTAGGCCATTCTTCATGACAGTGAGCTAAAATTTGCTTGCACCATTTGTCCTGTCTCTGTCCACTAGAGCAAGATAAAACAGAGCTGTTTGGCTTCCATAAAATTGTTCTGAAGGGAGAAGGGCTCATTCAAACTACACCCTCCACCCTACTGGAGTGGAAGACATCTGGGCATATGATTTTGATCATTTTGGTTCTTTGCAAGACTATGTCAATCATGATAACACTCTTGGGGGCGGGGGTGGGTAACAAGCGCCAGGCACCGTTAGACTTTTTAATACATTTTTTCCCTCTGGTCTTCATCACAACTCTGTACTGTATGCATTATCTTCAAGACATAGACATCAAAATAGAATCAGAATGTTGAATCACCACCTAAGATAACGTGACAGTAAGGAGTAGAGGTGGGAAATGCTTCTGGTTCTGTCACAACCAAAGCGTATATTCTTTTTTCCACCTTAGGATTCCTTTCTCGTGTCCTGCTCTAATGAGTATTTGCTTCTAAAGGATTTAATTGTCCCCCTGATATAATTTCTTGGAGAAAGAAATGGCAACCCACTCCAGTATCCTTGCCTGGAAAATCTCATGGACAGAGGAACCTGGTGGATTGCAGTCCATGGGGTCGCAAAGAGTCGGGCACAACTGAGCGACTAACACACGACTAACACACACACTAATATAATTTCTAGACCTGTTTTCCTGGTCATAGTTTCTCCCCACTGTAAACCTGGTCATGGTTTCTTTATACCTTGAATGTATTCCAGTTGTCAAAACCTCGATATTGAAACGCAGATCCAGTTAAGATCAGTGCTTGTTTTTACTGTTAACTCGCAAAACTGTGTCCAACTCTTTGTGACCCTATGGAGTGCAGGACACCAGGCCTCCCTGTCCCTCACCATCTCCCATGATCTGTGCATGTGTGAGACAATCAGCAGATTTTCTGTGAAACACTATTGGGTCACATATTTCTATAAATGCAGCTTACATTTGCAGCCTAAGCAATAAATCTAGGTTTTATTGAAGGAGTATATCACTCTGGTTTTGCACCACAAACTCCTATGTCAGTGGTTTAAAATGTCCACTTTTCAGAATATTTTTAAGCGCATAAAACAAAATGCATGGAGTTACAAACCAACAAATTATATTAAAACACAATTGTCAAAGAACTGAAATATGGTTTAGTATTATACATGTGTATGCATATATCTCTTTTTAAATGTATTATTGGCAAGATTAAAAGATGGTTTAAAACTCAGCATTCAGAAAACTAAGGTTATGGCACCCGGTCCCATCACTTCATGGCAAATAGAGAGGGAAACAATGGAAACAGTGAGAGACTTTACCTTTTTGAGCTCCAAAATCACTGCAGATGCTGACTGCAGCCATGAAATTAAAAGACGCTTGCTCCTTGGAAGGAAAGGTATGACCAACCTAGACAGCATATTAAAAAGCAGAGATATTACTTTGCTAACAAATGTCCATCTAGTCAAAGCTATGGTTTTTCCAGTAGTCATGTATGGATGTGAGAGTTGGACTGTGAAGAAAGCTGAGCATCAAAGAATTGGTGCTTTTGAACTGTGATGTTGGAGAAGACTCTTGAGAGTCCTTTGGACTGCAAAGGGATCCAACCAGTCCATCCTAAAGGAGATCAGTACTGAATATTCATTGGAAAGACTGATGTTGAAGCTGAAACTTCAATACTTTGGCCACCTGTTGCAAAGAACCAACTCATTGGAAAATACCCTGATGCTGGGAAAGATTGAAGGCGGGAGGAGAAGGGGACGACGGGATGAGATGGTTGGATGGCATCACTGGTGCCATGGACATGAGTTTGAATAGGCTCTGGGAGTTGGTGATGGACAGCAAGGACTGGCATGCTGCTGTCTATGGAGTTGCAAAGAGTTGGACTCAACTGAGCGACTGAACTGAACTGACCAAGATTTACTGGTAGGTCTAGTAATTATCTTAATTTTATCAAGTAGTGAAGCAGAGATACCATTTTGAAATGTGTATAGAAGTTTTAATGTGATAGGAAAATAACAGATTATTTTTGTTGACAGAGTTACAGGTACTGCTAAGGCTACTGTAGTATTTCGCTTACATTCATAATGGAAGGAAATGCTAAATTCCCATCTGAGGCTACTAAAAATAATCATATATTTTTTCCTGCCTTCAAGTTCATGGACCCCTTGCATTCTACCCATGGACCACTTAACTGCTGTAAATCACCCTTTGTCTCCAGTTAAGGAAAATTATCAGGACTTTTTATATAAGCAGTGTACCTATGCAACTGACTATTTTAGCTTACCAGGAAGATTTGCTGTTAATTCTTTTAAATTCTGATCTTACTACTAAAATTAATGTTTCCATCTATTAAGACAATTTTAAATCTTATTTGTTGCTATTTCTCCTAGCTTTAGAACATTCTTCTGTTTGTAGACAAATTATCCATTTAAAACTCAGTGAGGTTAAACTGTGGACTAAGGCCTTGAAAAAAGATATTAGAAACCACTTTTTTGGTTGATAAAATCCTGTAAATAAGCACTTTTCTAATGTGAAAGACAAGCAACTGTGAGTCTACATAACCTTGCACACAATCAAGGATGTTGTCATGTCACGGCTAAAACTTTTTGAAGTTAACAGGAACTGTATTGAGCTTCCAAAATGGCAACCGTATACATTGACAACCCAGCAACCCAATTACAGAATAAAAGGAAGGCTAATTGATATTAAATTTTTCTTAGTGAATTATGCTGGCTGATAGTATTCACCATGCTATTTTCCAAAAGCCTAACTACTTAGTGTTTGTTTAACAAATCATTTTAGAAAATGTCTGGGGATCAAGTTCTAGCTTATTATTTTGTGAATTCTGGAATGCATCGAATTCTCTTTTCTGAGAATTAGGGTGACTGTCTTTAAACTTGAATATAATTTTCTTGGTTCTAAGTACTATAACTCATTTGTGATAATAAAATGTGCTCATTGTGTCTCATAATCTAACCCCTTTCTTCTTTCCTTGCTTCCCCCCTCCTCCCTCAGTCTTTCTCTCCCTCCCCTTTCCCTCTCTCCCTCCTTCCCTCCCCACTTTCTTTTCTTTCTTTGTTTCTTCCATATTTATTCAATGTGGAATAATGTCAGCTACTAGGGTTATGCATATAGGAAAGACATAGACTCCAAGGATTCCCATCTGGTTATCCACTGTGGCATTAACTTCCTTGGACTCGATATTTTAATAGCTGGCTTTTCCTGGGGAAACCAGTCACCACTCTTTATAATAAAGATAAGTTTTTTTCCCAGGGTACATCTTGATTAGTTTTCATCTTACTCTTCATTCCTCCCAGCTGGAAACTTCTAGAATACTTAAGGATCTTTTTCATTAGTCATCTATTATGATTAAATAACATTTTTCTATGCTAAGTCACTTCAGTGATGTCCAACTCTCCACAACCCTATGGACTGTAGCCTGCCAGGCTCCTTTGTCCATAGGATTCTCCAGGCAAGAATACTGGAGTGGGTTGCCATGTCCTCTTCCAGGGGATCTTCCTGATACACAGATTGAGCTCATTGTCTCTTATGTCTCCTGTTTTGGTGGGTTCTTTACCACTCGTGCCATCTGAAAGTGAAAGTGGCTCATCCGTGTCTGGTTCAGTCCTGTCTGACTATGCAGTCCATAGAATTCTCCAGGCCAGAATACTGGAGTGGGTAGCCGTTCCCTTCTTCAGGGGATCTCCCCAACCCAGAGATCGAACCCAGGTCTCCCACATCGCAGGCGATTCTTTACCAGCTGAGCCATAAGGGAAACCCAAGAATACTTGAGTGGGTAGCCTACCCCTTCCCCAGTGGATCTTACTGACTCAGGAATTAAGCCAGGGTCTTCTGCATTGCAGGTGGGTTCTTTACTAGCTGAGCTACCAGGGAAGCTACCAGGGAAAAACCACCTGGGAAATAATTTTTTAGCAGAAATACTTTTTTAGCAGTGTATTCTTCTCCTTTATCTTTTAGCATTTTTAGGAAGTTTCAGTTAGATTTGGCTTTTACTTTCTTATACCAAACACAGCTTTCATGATTGTATATCATTCACTTTCTATCTTTCCATTCATTTATATATGAACTAATTTCAGAGTTCTCAGTATGGATTTTTTTTACAAGTTTTCCACTAACTTTTAAAAATTTTGTCTAATAAAGAAATTAAGTGTGCTAAGAATTTACTAATAAAGACAGCATATATCTGTTAAATAGTTAATTGTGAAGTGATCAAATTTGCATTACATATAAATTTGGTGATTATTCAAGGAAAATTTAGTTTATGAACAGTGAATACATGTAATTTTAGGGCAAGTATTTAGAAAATGAACAAAAATGTTAATTTTACCTCTGTTGTTACACTTCTTTCTACATTTTGCAAGAATTTTTGATATTTCAATATGCTCCCTGAGTTGTGTCTTGGTATTAGTTACTATCTCCATTGATTTATTCTGAATGTATCAAGTTTATTTGCAGAATATGATAATATCCTTACAAAATCCATCATAAATACAGTGTGAAAATATTTGTAAATTTTATTCACATAATAGTAAATTCATTTTTTTCCTTTTTCTCTTTTATTCAGTAGGAAAGTTAGCCTAATAATACTATACTAAGAAGATCAAATATATTTGCAAGGTTAAGGTAAAGAAGTGAATATACTTGCCATTTCAACTTATGATGATTTTTGTTCATATTGTATACTTTAGATAGCTTTAAAATTACATATAAAACACTGCAATTCAAAAATATACTTAAAGCAAAGCAGTACTTATGTCTCTCCCCCAGCATTCCTATTCTCCATGCTACCCATGTATATAAGTTGATATAGTCTATGGCCTCTTTGACCAAATGCAGAAATTCTGATGGACCCCCATAGCATAGAGAATATTCATCAAGACTGTGAGCTCAACCTGATCATTTCTGGACTTCTTGGTGAACCAGGAGATTTCAGATGTCATAATCCAGTAACTCTCACATGTGTGTGTGTATGTTGTATGCAAACATTAATACAAACCCGCATATACACACTTGGTCCCCCACAACAGTCAGCATTTCTCTTTGTCTTTGTCGCTTGTTCCCTTTTGTTATGCATGATTCCCCAGGGAATTGCCAGGGCAGAACAATTAAAACCTAGATACAGTACATTAAATGTTTTCTCAGAGAACTAGCAGTGTTTATGTGGCATGACCACCCTGGAGGGAATTTTCAACAACTGTCTCAAATCACAGTCTACTAAGTGTTCCCTTTTTGTGTCCACAAGATGAAGTGAAGTGAAGCGTTAAATATTTATTGGATCAATTCAAAGATACTTGATTTTGACTTTCAAATATTTTATCATCTTTTGTTCAAATTATAGGAATTGTCTGAAGTATAAGAACTGTATTACCTGAATCATTGTGTATTACTTTAATATTTGAATATTTTGTTGACTTCTGGGATATTATGTGTATTTTTCTCTAAAAAAATTTCATAGTAAGTTATTTGCTTCAGTAGCCAAAAGAGCAAGGCATGGTATCTTGCCCTCTTTACTAACACAATTAATTTTTCACCATAGAGCTACATATGGAATCTTAGGTAGTTCTCAACATACACTCACATTCAAGTCTTATTAGAATATGATGTTGGTCACCTATATAGTAGTATTTGAGAAGCTCAAAGAAAACCTTTCAAATTGTCAACAGCCTGTGGCTCAGATCATGAACTCCTATTGCCAAATTCAGACTTAAATTGAAGAAAGTGGGAAAAACCATTAGACCATTCAGGTAAGACCTAAATCAAATCCCTTATGATTATACAGTGGAAGTGAGAAATAGATTTAAGGGACTAGATCTGATAGACAGAGTGCCTGATGAACTATGGACAGAGGTTCTTGACATGGTAAGGAGACAGGGAGCAAAACCATCCCCAAGAAAAATAAATGCATAAGAGCAAAATGGCTGTCTGAGGAGGCCTTACAAATAGCTGTGAAAAGAAGAGAAGCAAAAAGCAAAGGAGAAAAGGAAAGATACACCCATTTGAATGCAGAGTTCCAAAGGATAGCAAGGAGAGATAAGAAAGCCTTCCTCCGTGATCAGTGCAAAGAAATAGAGGAAAACAATAGAATGGGAAAGACTAGAGATCTCTTCAAGAAAATTAGAGATACCAAGGGAATATTTTATGCAAAGACGGGCTCAATAAAGGACAGAAATGGTATGGACCTAACAGAGCAGAAGATATTAGGAAGAGGTGGCAAGAATACACAGAAGAATGACACAGATAACCTGACTCAGATAACCACGATGGTGTGATCACTCACCTAGAGCCAGACATCCTGGAATGTGAAGTCAACTGGGCCTTAGGAAGCATCACTACGAACAAAGCTAGTGGAGGTGATGGAATTCCAGCTGAGGTGATGGAAGTGATGGAATTCCAAATCCTGAAAGATAATGCTGTGGAAGTGCTGCACTCAATATGCCAGCAAATTTGGAAAACTCAGCAGTGGCCACAGCACTGGAAAAGGTAAATTTTCATTCCAATCCCAAAGAAAGGCAATGCCAAAGAATGCTCAAACTACTGCACTCATCTCACAAGCTAGTGAAGTAATGCTTAACATTCTCCAAGCCAGGCTTCAGCAATATGTGAACCATAAACTTCCAGATGTTCAAGGTGGTTTTAGAAAAGGCAGAGGAACCAGAGATCAAATTGCCAACATCTGCTGGATCATAGAAAAGGCAAGAGAATTCCAGAAAAACATCTACTTCTGCTTTATTGACTATGCCAAAGCCTTTGACTGTGTGGATCACAATAAACTGTGGAAAACTCTGAAAGAGATGGGAATACCAGAGCATCTGACCCACCTCTTGAGAAATCTGTATGCAGCTCAGGAAGCAACTGTTAAAACTGGACATGGAACAACAGACTGGTTCCAAATAGGAAAAGGAGTACGTCAAGTCTGTATATTGTCACCCTGCTTATTTAACTTCTATGTACAGTACATCATGAGAAACACTGGGCTTGATGAAGCACAAGCTGGAATCAAGATTGCTGGGAGAAATATCAATAACCTCAGATATGCAGATGACATCACCCTTATGGCAGAAAGTGAAGAAGTGCTAAAGAGCCTCTTGATGAAAGTGAAAGAGGAGAGTGAGAAAGTTGCCTTAAAGCTCAATATAAGGGAACCCTCCTACACTGTTGGTGGGAATGCAAACTAGTACAGCCACTATGGAGAACAGTGTGGAGATGCCTTTAAAAATTGCAAATAGAACTACCTTATGACCCAGCAATCCCACTTCTGGGCATACACACCGAGGAAACCAGAATTGAAAGAGACACATGTACCCCAATGTTCATCGCAGCACTGTTTATAATAGCCAGGACATGGAAACAACCTAGATGTCCATCAGCAGATGAATGGATAAGAAAGCTGTGGTACATACACACAATGGAGTATTACTCAGCCGTTAAAAAGAATTCATTTGAATCAGTTCTGATGAGATGGATGAAACTGGAGCCGATTATACAGAGTGAAGTAAGCCAGAAAGAAAAACACCAATACAGTATACTAACACATATATATGGAATTTAGAAAGATGGCAATGACGACCCTGTATGCAAGACAGGAAAAAAGACACAGATGTGTATAACGGACTTTTGGACTCAGAGGGAGAGGGAGAGGGTGGGATGATTTGGGAGAATGGCATTCTAACATGTATACTATCATGTAAGAATCGAATCGCCAGTCTATGTCTGACGCAGGATACAGCATGCTTGGGGCTGGTGCATGGGGATGACCCAGAGAGATGTTATGGGGAGGGAGGTGGGAGGGGGGTTCATGTTTGGGAACGCATGTAAGAATTAAAGATTTTAAAATTAGAAAAAAGAAAGAAAAGAAAACTAAGATCATGGCATCTGGTCCCAACACTTCATGGCAAATATATGGGGAAATAATGGAAACAGTGGCTGACTTTATTTTTGAAAGCTCCAAAATCACTGCAGATGGTGACTGCAGCCATGAATTTAAAAGACCCTTACTCCTTGGAAGGAAAGGTATGACCAACCCAGACAGCATATTAAAAAGCAGAGACATTACTTTGCCAACAAAAGTCTGTCTCGTCAAGGCTATGGTTTTTCCAGTGGTCATGTACGGATGTGAGAGTTGGACTGTGAAGAAAGCTGAGCGCCGAAGAATTGATGCTTTTGAACTGTGGTGTTGAAGGAGACTCTTGACAATCCCTATGACTGCCAGGAGATCCAATCAGTCCATCCTGGAGGAGATCTGTCCTGGGTGTATGTTGGAAGGACTGATGTTGAAGCTGAAACTCCAATACTTTGGCCAGCTCATGTGAAGAGCTGACTCATTTGAAAAGTCCCTGATGCTGGGAAAGATTGAGGGCAAGAGGAGAAGGAGATGACAGAGGATGAGATGATTGGATGACATCACTGACCCAATGGACATGAATTTAGATAAACCCTGGGAGTTGCTGATGGATAGGGAAGCCTGGTGTGCTGCAGTCCATGGGGTCACAAAGAGTCGGACACGACTGAGTGACTGGACTGAACTGTGGCAAATGCCTTAATTCCACCATTAGTGTAGTCTTTCTGCAAGTTGTTCTGTGAATAATCTATTATGACATAAATTACCTAGAGGAAACTCATTTTATGCAATCAGTTTTTCTTTCTTTCTTTATTTTTTTTGGAAGCAGGAATGTTGGGTTAGAAATCAAGTCTTGAGGAATTCTCCAGTGGTTAAGACTCCACCTACCAATGCAGAGAGTTTGAGTTCGAAGTCTGGTTGGGGAATTAAGTTCCTACATGCTATGGGGAATGGCCAAAAAACACCTGTGAAAAGATCTTGGGTTCTTGGGAGTTGAGGGAACACTGAGGGAATGACTGCAGTGAAGACAGTTCAGAGATGAAGAACAAAGACAATCTGGGGTTGGATGAATTCACTATCTGATAACTTCTTACCAAATTCTTATAAGCCAGTATTACCAGTCTTTAGAGAAGCAGGCCTGTGTGATGGGGCCCCAGAGTGTAGGAGAATGGCCATTTTTATAAGCCATGTGAGTTCAACAGGAAAGTTAGATAAATCTGGACCTATCTGTGGACATTTCTGTGTTGTATTTTAGAAAAAAAAAAAAACTAGATGACACATCTCTGAGTATTATCACCTTCCAGAACATGCAGGTGGGGTTTTAGATGAGAATGTCAGGGCAGGCTACATTACACAGAGTAATTTCTCTATGTTTCCATGAGTCCTTACTTAGCATCTTCTGCATATAAAACCCAAGTAAAGTTCATTTAGTGTGTACATCACTGCTCTGTCATTAAGTCTCTCCTTTGGGTCAAATCTTTCTCTCAGATTTCCAGCTAGTGCTTCTCTTGACCTCCATAAGTAGGAAATATCCATGTACTGCTGAGTGTTCCGAATCCTTACTGCCCACAGCAGCCAAATGAGATGACTACCTCAGCCTTAAGCATTGGTTTCAGAGAAGGTTAGAGTGTGCTTTGAACCAGAAAAAATATCGACCATGTGAGACGTCAGTCTCCCTTTGGAGACACATAAGATAAAATTCTAACTTTAAAGCATGATCTCCTGATGAACATTTCTGCCCCTTGTTTTTAAGGAGATTCTATTTCTTGACTGCTTGAAGTCACATCTTTAGCTAATCCAAAGTTTTAACACTGGCAATAAGGGATGCAAATTAAAATTTCACTAAGTTCTTTTCTCCTTCTCTAAAAGCCACTTCAAAATAGCTTGTAATTGCTCTGAAGGGGATGCTTTAAAAATAACCTCATAATATTTGCTTAAAATGATGGTAAGGATGTTTTTGGCTTCAGGTGCCACAGTGGTAAAAAATTGCCTGCCAATGCAGGAGGTGTTGGGTTTGATCCCTGGGTCAGGAAGATCCCCTGGAGGAGGAAATGGCAACTCACTCCAGAATTCTTGCCTGGCTAATTCCAAGGACAGAGGAGCCTGGTCGGCTACAATCCATGGGGTTGAAAAGAGTTGAACATGACTTAGCAACTGAGCACGCAAGGATATTTTACACCACCTGGAGGACCATACAGCACTTGAGAGTTAATTATCTTTTTTCATTTTGGGTTAGTTGTCTCATGCTGTAAGAGTAGCAGTGCAGTTTGGGAATTCTTCTAGGCCTCAAATATTGTATCTACACATTTAAAGTAGCAGAGAGTTCACTGTTGTCTCATTGATTTGATCCAGCTTATTAGATAACTTAGAAAATTGGCCTTCTCAAGTGATTCTTCCCATGACCCGTCTGGGGTGCTTGCCCACACACTAGGTTCTCAGTCATTGCTTTCAGCACATTGACTGATTTAACTGGAGAGTTTCATCAACATCATTCTGTGGTGTATTTCAGCTTTGTCAACATGTCATTCTGTGGTATACTTCAACTAACTCTCCATTTAAAAACAAAAACAAAAACAGGGTGGATGGTTGAGTGTTGTTCTTTTGTTGATTGGAATGATCAACTTTAAAATAGTCAAAGATGCATGGGACTGAGTTGGAAGACCCCCCATGAGCCCTGGATGTGGCTGAGGAAGAGTAGCTTCCTTCCTTACGTGAATTTATAGGATGACTGCTCTCTGGTGGGTTTTTTTTTTTTTTTTTTGGTCTCCTTTCTAGGAAAATGCAAAAAGTGCTTTTCTTCACACCATTGGATAAATTACCTCAGGATAAATTGAATCCTGTTTACAGTGCAGTGGTTTTATATAATCATTTTTTTTTAAAACCTGAGTTTCAAACTGAAACACGTCAATAATATCAAAAATCTGAGTAGTTTTAGGAGTCCTTTTTTTTCAAATGGTATGGGGAAAGAGCAATGTAACTAAAGCTGGAAGTTTTACCAGTAATGAGGTCTAGAGCAAGTCACTTAGACTCTCAATGTCAGTGCATTCGTTGGGCATAATAATACCACCTCTGTTGTTGATCTGTTGTCGTTGCTGCTATTTTTGCTTGTTTTGTAAAAGTCAAATGACACGATGTGAGTGTGCTTTGTAAATTCTCAAATGTTGAGTTATTATTTTGCTGATTCTCGTCCCTTTCTCCATAAACTGGTCAACAGCCTCACCAATGAGCAATCCTCTTTGTAAGCTTTATGTATTGACAAAAGCTGGATGATGAGAAAAGGAGGACAAAGAGGGGCTGTCAAATGAGACAAAGGGAACAGTGAGGGCACAGGAAGAAAGACTGGCATATGGCGAGGTGGGGGAGGGCTGAGGCACAGAAGACACTGGTCAGTGGAAGAAACACATGGGCACACACAATCAGTTCTGCATCTATAGAAACAGCTCTTACATGCAGAAAATGTCGATGGTAGGGTTGACATGTCTCTGAATGATCTTTTTAACCCAATGTTACCTGTAAAGTCAACTGTCAATTCCAAACTGGCAGCTGCAGCTATGACTACTTCAACAAATTTAACCTCTATCTCATTTCATGGGTGGAAAGAGGCCTTTAAATGACTCTTTTAGACTTGTTGTTAGGTCTTTACATATACTTATCCTTTAAAGAGGGGAGTCCTCATGTCCATCAAATGTAGGATTTAAGGTACTCCTCTGGCATTCTGGGTGTGTAAACAGTTCTGGAAATACCCTCTAGGGGGCATTATTAATTTCTCAGCCTCCAGGTGTGGTCCTAAGATTGTCTGAAGTTATATTCAAATTATATTGCAGATTATATTGCAGATTCTTGGGACTGTCACACTGATTAGATCAATGTCAGTTTTGGTGGAACCTGGGAATATGAATGCTGAACAAGATGTTTTCAGGCTACTGTTGCCCACCCTCCAAGGCAAGAACCCCTGATCTGGTCAATGTGGCCACCGTCTATAGGGTCCTGGGAGCCAGGCACCCTCATCTGCAGCAACTCCAGACTGTCTGGGAAGCCCGAGGCTCCCAGGGATTTAGCCCAGAGTCTTTTCCCTAGAGGACAAGTATTGGGTTCTCAGTTTCTCATCCGCCTTCAATTCTTTCTAAATGAGAAGTTTGGAGACACTTCATGGGCAGTTTCCTTTTAGTTTCATTGCTTTTTATTTTTAATCTTGAATCTCATTCAAAGTTCTCTGTTTCAGCTTGCTGGTTTAGTTTTGGTTACGGTTGGTGAGTCACAGAAAACATGAGGCATTTTTATCTGCAACTTTTGGTGTGCACTGGCACTATGATCTGTGTATTTGGGCTAAAGGAATCTCTTTTCACAATTTAGGAGAAATGCAAAAGAGAAAGAAAACTTGGTTTTTAGCGCAGGGGCTACTGTCATGCCTCAATCTACATCAAAAGAACTCTGCGCTTCCGGCCCACCCCCTGCTCACGGTCTGAAGCCTTCACCAGCCTCAGACCACGCTCAGCCAAAGGAAGTGTGCGGAAGTGTATTTTTCACAGGAATTAACTCTTACAGCCAAACAAGCCCATCAGGTCGCTTTAGATCTATCACTTACCTCATAAATGGCCACCTTGTGTTTTCCTTGTCCACACTGGTGTTCTGTTTTGTTACAACTTTGCAAATTCAATGAATGTTTTGTAGGTGAGGGAATAAAAAAAGCCCATGGAATCTTTACTGCTTTATTTTAAAAAAACAATCTGTGGAGCAAGAAAGAATGTGACTGCATTTTTATTTATGGCCAATAAGCCTTGATGAATATGGGGTAAACGTTGCTGAGACCCTCACAAAGCAAATCACCATGTCACAAGAAATATTATTAAATTCTATAATTTCCTTTTCTGAAAGTGGTTTCTCTGTATGAAGATGGAAAAAGAAAATTACATTCTATATTCACCTTAACTGAAAAGCAGCTGAGTGCGGTGGCTGAGAGCCTATAAATAGCAGATCTGTGACCTCATTCCTGTTCTCTGCCTTCCCTGGCTGTTTCCAGTTTCAAGTTGAACAGAAAATTGTCAATCATCTGGCAAATCTGGGCACATGGGCCAGCTTCTTTGGATAATTCTGGCGCTGTCTTTGTTTTTCTGTTGTTCAGGTACCGTGCCTTCGTTTAAGTGAAGGTACTCTGCGGTCTATGTCTGTTGCTCTTTGCCTGCATGGCCCAGGTAATTTGCAGTTGTGTGGAAATGGCCTCGTGTGACCTTGGCAAACTGCTTAACCTTTCGGAGCCTCAGGTTATCCATCTGTAAAGCGAATATTGTACTGGCCTCTCCCTCATTTCAATGGAATGCTTTGAGAATTGATTAGATAGTGTGCATAAAGCAAGTTGACCTCCTCAAGTAGGAATACAATGTATGATTTTATTCCTGGTCTCTGAGCTCTTAGGCCAGGCCTCTCCAGTACAACGTGGTCATTATCTGTGCTTTTGGACTGCCTGGAGAGGAAATTCACACCATTCAGGGCAAAACAATCCACTCCAGTTTCTAAATGGTGGGGATTGTCTATCTATGGAGCACAAATTCAACAGATGGTTGCCAACCTTCCACTTGATTTTGTGACTCTTTAAACTGTGTTCATTAAAACTTCAACTTGCAGACAGCTTTGTAGAGGCTTGGAAGGACGTGTGACTAACAGTTTGTGATGCGTCAGATACAACATAACTTACGAGACCTGAGTGTCTTCTGTCTCACATTCTTAGAAGCAGTGGTTAAATTAACATGGAAAATAAAGAGCAGGATCACTCTATCAGTAATTAGAAGGGCTTGAGTTGTTTCCCATGTGTTTGTGAATCTCCTACTGCAGTCATCTTTTTGGAACTTCACTAATAAGTATATTTAAAGAATTTTAGCACAACCATGTTTCATGTTGAATTTCAAGTTCCTTTTTTTTTTTTTTTTTTCAAAAGAAGGAACACAAACTTGAACCAAAGTTTTGGGGAAACAGAGACCAAGTCTGTTTCTGGTTTTGTTTTGTAGTCCTTTTCATTCAGGGATGGCATGATTGACAGGATTCTTTCTGCCTCCTGTGGGTCTGCTTGTGTACATGTATAGTGTAGATGTATAGTATTCACTATTTAGCTTGTGAAGTTTTCATTTATTTAGTAAAAGTCCTGCTTTGCTGAACAGTTTAACCATTTCCATGGACCATTTTGTGGCAAGAAATAAATGTGCTCTTTAAATGATTTATTTCTTTTTCTATCAACTTGGGAAACAAAGTAAAATTGACATTCTCAGAAAGCAAAGGTGCCGTTGGATGTGAAAACATTTACTCAGAAATAAAAATTTGTGTTTACTTAGAGTTCAGTTTTTGTTGAAAAACAAACATCATAGACCCTCAGAAAAAGAAGAGAAGACCCCTGCTGACACATGCTATCCTTGATTGATGATGTTGTCTTGGTTGAGCGACTTTAGAAATGGCAATCACGGAACAAACGGGCTGGGTTTTATTCAATAAAATACCTTTGAAAAAAGAAAAGAAATCTCAAAATTCAAGGAATTGTATTTGAAACCAGTGAATCACAGTTGTATGAGTTCATTCTTTGAAACACAAAGAAAATGGGATTGTGCCTTGGGCTCATTCCTAGGACATCAATCCGATGTCCTGCTGATGTGTGACCTTAGGTATTGAGAGATGCACAAAAATGGGAATATGGCATCTCTGCTTCCTACTGGATTATTCTAGCCAATGCCAACCTGAGTGAATATGTACTTACTGAGGTGCAGAGAGATGGGGGGGGAATGAGTGAAATGTTTACAGTGGGCCAGGCCAAGTGCATTACATGTATTAACTCAATTTATCCTCAGGTTGGTCTTATGATTAGTCTTTTATACAGATGAAGAAATAGTCCAGAGTAGTTAACTCACTAGCTAGAGATCACAAAGTAGGGAAGAACAGAGCTGGGATTTGAACTTCAGTAGTCTGATTCTCCTGATTTACTGAAATGAGAATATAAATCAACTCAATATATTGACAGTTTAGTACAAAAATAACTTCTGAATTGTCACATTGTTTTCATATTTTTGTTCTCTACTTTCAGGCATTCTTAGCGTTTTTCCTGCTTCCTGTTTGTACAATGGGTTCTTTTATTTTACTGTAATACTTTTGAACCCATATGTGATAACAATTTAACTTAATTCATGGGAGCTCTCTTTTTGGTTGCTGTAGGAGTCTATAAAATTACTTCAAGCAAATATAAATATCTTTTCCATTTAGTTTTAACTTTTCTTTTCAGCCATGAATACAAGTCTTAAATCTTGTTTTAAAAATATAACTTCAACTACTTATAATCACATCTGTGTTTTCCTCTTAGATATAGCATTTCTTATGATATGAGGGTTTTAAGGTGAGGGCATAATAATAGATGTGTTTTTTCAAAATGTGTGTCCTATTTTCATTCCCTTCAAATTTGGGGAGTTTATGCTTATTTTTGATTACTTTTCCATTTAAATATTATCAGAATTATTTGTGGTAATAAATGGACATCACTTAAAGGCTTCATGCATGTGTGCATGCTCAATCATGTCCAACTCTTTGCAACCCCATAGACTATAGCCCACCAGGCTCCGCTGTCAATGGGATTTTCCAGGCAAGAATACTGGAGTGAGTTGCCATTTTCTTTTCCATAAAAACTTCCTAACCATTTATAAAACACTACAATTAGAGTTTTGACATTTAGAAAAGTATGAGTTTGGATATTAAGTTTATGGAGACCCTTCCTCTAGGTCTTTATACGATTTTATGTGTGCATAAATGGAATCTTGATCTATTCTCAAATACAGCAAATTAGGAAATTTGGCTCTATTGTACACTTAACCAATGTCTAATTCAGTGCTAAAAGCAATTTAAAGGCCAGCACACCGAAGACTTTGGGAAGTACAGGTAGCAAAAACTATAGGGCAGTAGATCTAAAGCTTAGATATTATTACCATACATTTTCCCCCATTATTTCACTTATATTGTTTCTTGGTGCCATGCTGTTGAAGTGGGGTCGTCCCTTAAATTTTGTCTACCAACCTGGACCAAGAACTTGATCCACCTTGCAAGATAGTATTGCCTTTGGTAGCCTCAACACTATCATAATAAAGACTCATGAAACAAGGATAACAGCAAAACTTCATTAAATGAGAAAATAAGATTGGATTGCTCAGGGTCCTTTCATTTGAAATATAACAAACCCACCCACCAGAGAACTTTCTTAGAGTGCTAGAATATGAGTCTGTGTGTCTTCAGTAACCACATTACTCCACTTTTCTAGAGCCCAGTCTTTTAAGCTCCAGTTTTTTGGAAAGATTAACTTTACTTTTGAAGTTCTAATAAAGATTCAGAAAGTGAAAACTTTGTTTACATGAGTCATATGCTGTACCAAAAGGACTAGACAGTGAGTTTGTAAAAGCATTTTTTCCCAGAGATTGCAGAAGATTAAAAAAAAAAAATCATCATTAGGAAGAGATAATGTTACTGGAATTTGTTAGAAAGCAAGACTAAAATAAAAAATGCAGTAAATATCTCCATGAGGATTTCTGGGAAATTGGCTCTTCTATAGATGGCTTTTATGTTTTCTAACTTTGCTTATATCTTTAAGCAAAATGTCAATATGTCCTGATCAAATTATTTAAAAACTTTTTTTAGTGACTAGTTTTCCATGTCAGTTTTCCTTTAAACAGACTGAGTTGGTTGTTGAGACTTGTGATTGTCTTGTATACTTCTTCTTAGAGACATTGAAAGTAGACATTTCTTGCAAGATGTTAAGTGAGAATAAATGGAAAACAGGTAGTGGCTTGAAAGAGAACTATGGTCAAGGGAAGGTTTGAATTGAAATGAGTTTTGAATCAGAAGATCTGGGTTTCCTTCCTTTATTCAGAAATTAGTTCTTGTAACCAGATTAACTGTTCGTCTACTGTATATATGGTAGACATTATAATAGGCTCTTGGGATGCAGAGATAACTTTATTCATTTTCGTAGACACTTCTTATAGACATTTATAAATTGCTTCATTATTCAAATAATTTGAAGTAAGAGAAATGAAAACCACCTTTAAGTTGCCCTTCAAGGGATCAAAGTCTATCAGAAAATATACCAGATTCAACTGTAGAAAAATTACAGTAAATGATATTACAAAGAGATGGGCAAAGTGCCATGGGAGCACATGAGCTTAGTAACTATATCAACAGTCTGTTAATTTGCAGCTGCTTCTTTCACTGAATCCTTCACATTTATGTGACTCCATTACATGCTTTGGGAGAGTCCTAGTGTTCTTGATAAACAGAAAATTTGGAGTAGCCGTATAACCTTCCAGGCTTCCCTGGTGGGAAAGACTGGTAAAGACTCTGCCTGCAAGGTGGGAGAACTGGGTTCAGTCCCTGGTTTGGGAAGATCCCCTGGAGAAGGGAGTGGCTACCCACTCCAGTATGCTATCTAGCTTTGAGAATTCCATGGACTGTATAGTGCATGGGATCACAAAGAGTCAGACACAACTGAGTGACTTTCACTTCCACATGCAACCTTCCTAGACACAGAAACTGTTCATAAAGGAGTCCTGATAAATGTATTAATACTAGATTCTCACACATTTTTTCTAGTATTTCTAAATCCCCATAGGTCAAAAGCACAGATGATCTAGACTTAATCTCTAAAGATTTTGAGCTTTTCTATGAGAATCCACTTTGCCCAGAAATCTTGGATGTTTAAGCAATCTTGGATGCCCTACTATTAATAGGAGAAGTGTGTTTATCTTTGAAACTTTTCAGTTCCAGTGGTGATATGTGTGAGTTTATTTCCTTCAGAGAAATAAAAAAAAGAAGAAAGAAAGGAAAGGGACTGGCTACCAAGAACTGCAAATTCTCCTTTGTGGCCTGTGTTCTTCCGGCTGGACAGAACTTTTTTTTCTCTGTTTCAAATTCACACATAATTATACATAGTAGTTGTGTGTGCATATAACTGGTTCTGTGTGGTTGAGTTATATGTGGATGGAGTTATACCAAGAACAGAAGATGAGGCTAAGTAGAATTATTGGTAAATCATTTCCTTTCTGACTTTGTTCCTGGCAAATAAATACATTTGCTTGAAGTTGAAAGTGAACAGCTTTATATGAACAGGTGAAGTCAAATTTTGTAGTCTCAGGCAAAAACATTTTGTGTTGTGCTTGTAGCTTTATTATAATTAAGTATATTTTATATTACAGCTTCTCCTACACCTTCTGGTATAAGTAAATTCATGCTGAGTCTTGGCAAATTTCATCTTTAATTTTATTCCTGCAGGAGGGTCAATGATAAAAAGTTTTAAAATAGGAAATCCAGGGATTTCCCCTGTTTCCTTCTTAGGGGTGTGTTGTAAAGGAAGCCACAGGTGAATTCATATATTTATCAGAGTAATACAGAGGTCAATATATTCCTGACTGTATGCTCTATCTCCCAATACAAAGTGTTAATCACAAATATTTTCTGGATGAAGTGATGATGGATGTTACCAAAATGTCCCTATTGTTAAAAAATAGTGTTTCACACACTCACACACATACACTCATGAAATACAGCAGAAATACTCTACTTAGCAGGGAGCTCAAGGTGGTTGAAATTCAGTAATTATCCAAGTACAAGCTAAGAATTAGGCAACATTTTTCAAATTCCAGAAGGAATCACAGGAGGAAGGGAGAGAGAACTCACTAGGAGAGTGAGAATTGTATCTTGGGGGAGGGGAAGAGAATGGCCAGCTTTTTACACACCTGCTTCTTCTTCTTCTTCATTTTTAAATTTTTTTGTTTATAGGAAAAAGAGCAGCCAGCAGAAACTAGATGAGGATCAACACGGGGTGAGGGTAGAGGGGCTAGTGACTGCTGAGACAGGCAATAGACAGATTGTTCATCCCGCACTGCCAGAAGATTAGCTGAGCAAATGCACTGACAATGCTGATTAGCGACTTGAAATGCATCAGTCCTTACTGGGGAGAACAAAGAAGGTCCAGATCACTGCCCTCCAGCTTAACTGCAATAACGGAACCCAGCTATGCTCAACATCATCTTTAGAGCTGAGAAATGTGGGCAACGTGGCTATCTGTTTGTATTCACTAAATTTCTCTCCTCTCTGGAATGGCCTCAAGAGATATGTATCTTATTTCTACCAGGTCCTCAAGAGACAGTCGTTTTATAATCACACCCCTGCATATTTCAGCCCCTGGTGAGTTGTGTATTTCTTTCCACTTCATCTGAGAAGGTGGATGTCACTGAATTGTCACAGTTGGGCTGCTTCTTCTTCTTTTTTTTTTCCTACAATGACCTTGTAAATGCAGGTGATCATATTGGGGAAAAAATAGCTCTCAAAATGTGTTTTCTTTACTTACATAAAGAATGGGTACCAACAGTTATAAATATATTTAAATATTTTAAAGCTGTGAATTAAAGTGGAAAATATTTGCTTTCTAGCCTTCCTATGAATATTTTCAGAGGAGGTTACGTATTATTTGTTTTATCTTAATCTTTTTTCTTATTATGAGTCCAGAGACCTATAGCACTTTTATTCTACCGTCCTCCTTTGGAGCTTTGGTTTAGACACCCAGGAAATAAAATATGATCTTAACTTGGTATTAATTCTATGATGCTAGAAATTTCATAGAATTATTTTTACTTTTTACACTATTATTGTACCCATCACAGATCGTATTTCCATTTAATTGCAAGTATAATTAAACCTAATAATAACATCTCTCTTTATATTTTTTTACAGAGGTTAAAATAATCTTACTGTTATTTATATATTTGTGCTATTCTTTATTAGAAAGCTTTTTCTTCCTTAGATAAAAGAGCTTTACTTTAGTCATAATGCTCTTAAAAGAATTCATCTAAGAGGAAAGCACTACAAAGCTGATGTGTCTTTCATTGACATTTTATTCTGTATTGGCTTTGCAGTTTTTCTTCTTTGTTCTTTTTTTTTCTTTTTTAAATACCTAACCCCACTTTATTTATTCATTTGCTAACATCTGATTCATTTCCATGACTCTTTTCTAAAGTAGGGCAAAAAAAAAAAAAACCCTTCAGAATATTTTATAGGAATAAAATTCTCTTTTTTCCAATTAACCATGCCACAGTTAAAAATGTAAAACTTATCAAAATTATTTGCACCAAAACGCAGAGACAACGAATTGTTAGCAATAATATATAAAGAACATGCACAAATACATACTTTAGAAAAAAATATGCCAAAAAACACCCAATGACAAAAACAGGCAATGACTATAAATAAACATTCAGAAATGAAATGCAATAGCTAACCAACATATGAAAAATGCTTACTCTCACTGATAAATTAGGTTAAATACAGACAGAAAATGGATTGGCGTCAAATTGACACAAATTATTAAAGATGGATAATACCCAAGGTTGGCAAAGAAATGGAGAAAAGAGAAATAGTGTAATTTGAAGGTGTTTTATTTTTAGGTAACTTGCCAATATCTGTCAAAATGCAAACCTGTACAGTTTTTCATCCATTAATGCTATTTCCAGAATTCTACAGAAAATACAGATGTGAGGATCAATACCGTTTTTTTCCCTCTGAAGAGTTTTTTTAGAGAGACAAGTTAATTGATATAACTGCTGTTACATTCACAAAGTATGGAAATGGAGTATTATATAGCATTGGTGAAAAATATGTCCTAACAGAAATATCCATGCAATATATTAAATCGCAGAATTAAGAAATGAGTATATTAAATCGCAGAATGAAGAAATGAGTATGTTAAATCACAGAATGAAAAAATGAGTCTCAGAAGCATAAGCATTGAATGATTGGATAGATGCAAAATAAAAAGAAAGTCACCTATCTATCCATGTGTGTAAAACTAACAAATATCCGGAAGGGTAACATGGGAGTGTTGCCAAGTTAACTCTGGGGGAAAGAGATAGGATTGCAGCATGGAAAGGTGAGGAACGAATCACTAAATTGTTTTAGATTTTCACAATTAGGTTTTCTTTTGGTAACTCAAACAGATAAAAAGAATGTACTTTTAAGTACACAGATTGATTCAAATTAAACTAACAAAAATGCTAGTTAACAGAGGGCTGCAGGAAATATGCTCTCATGAGTGAATAAGAAAAAGGCTTTATTTGTGACTAGATTGTCATATAAAGTTAGTTCGGCTCTAACACTCATCTTGAAAATGCCAAATTTTCCCGTGAGATTGATGTATTAGGGAATAATTTGAGAATAACGTAAATTATGCTGTTTCTTTATGTTTGATTTCATTGAAGAGAAACACTAGGTAAATCCAGAGAATGGCACCCAGCTCAGTTGAGTTGAGAGGCAAACACAAAATGTACACACACACACACACACACACACACACACACACCCCCATATGCCTGAAACATCTGCCATCTATCTCAGTTCACCAGGTGTGTTGTAAGCCACATCCATGTCTAGCTGCTGTTATGACTTTCCATCTGATTTCAGATAATTCCCTTTCACCACTTCACAATAACTCAAAACTGAAACTCTCAACATTCACTTCCACAAGCAAACCAAGTTTTTTTCTTAAGGCAAATCATTGTATTTATTGGAGTATTTACATTTTAGTTAATTATTTAATATGTTTAAAACTATACTACTGAAGAGGAACTAAAAAGCCTCTTGATGAAACTGAGAGTGAAAAAGTTGGCTTAAAGCTCAACATTCAGAAAACGAAGATCATGGCATCTGGTCCCGTCACTTCATGGGAAATAGATGGGGAAACAGTAGAAACAGTGTCAGATTTTATTTTGGGGGCTCCAAAATCACTGCAGATGGTGACTGCAGCCATGAAATTAAAAGACCCTTACTCCTTGGGAAAAAAGTTATGACCAACCTAGACAGCATATTGAGAAACAGAGACATTACTTTGCCAACAAAGGTCTGTCTAGTTAAGGCTATGTTTTTTGCTGTGGTCATGTATGGATGTGAGAGTTGGACTGTGAAGAAAGCTGAGCGCCGAAGAATTGATGCTTTTGAACTGTGGTGTTGGAGAAGACTCTTGCGAGTCCCTTGGACTGCAGGGAGATCCATCCAGTCCATTCTGAAGGAGATCAGCCCTGGGGTTTCTTTGAAGGGAATGAATGTGAAGGGAACACATTCTCAATCATAAGGGGTCATGAATGATTAAGGATGCCTATTTAATTGATTTTAAGATACTTAAAAATTTGGAACACTTAAAAAAAAATAATTTGGGCTACCCTGGTGGCTCAGACAGTAAAAAATCCACCTGTATAATCTATGCTATTTTATGATCTCTGGCAACTTATGATTGCTCTGTCAGGTGGCAGCCATTACATTAGCTGTATAAAAATCTTTTTTTATACCTTCAAATAAGCTCAAGGAAAATCCAGAAAAAAATCTACTTTAGAGTAAGGTGAGTGTATTCATGTAAGCGTAGGGTAGGAACAGAATCCAGAAAGCAGAATTTACAAATTCTAAATTTAGAGTTTAGAAATTCTTAGAATTTAGAAACCTTAGAATTTAGAATCCAGAATATATAATTTAGAATCCAGAAACCTCAGAAACCAGAAACCTTAAATTGAAAATATAAAATTTGGAATCTAGAAACCTTAGAATTTAGAACCTCTAGAATATGTTAAGTCAAGTCAAGTGGGCCTTAGGAAGCATCACTATGAACAAAGCTAATAGAGGCGATAGAATTCCAGTTGAACAATTTCAAATCCTAAAATGATGCGGTGGAAGTGTTGCACTCAATATGCCAGCAAATTTGGAAAACTCAGCAGTGGCCACAGGACTGGAAAAGGTTAGTTTTCATTCCAATCCCAAAGAAAGGCAATGCCAAAGAATGTTCAAACTACCAAAAAAGTGTGCTCATCTCATGTGCTAGCAAAGTAATGCTCAAAATTCTCCAAGCCAGGCTTCAACAGTATGTGAACCATGAACTTCCAGATGTTCAAGATGGATTTAGAAAAGGCAGAGGAACCAGAGATCAAATTGCCAAAGTGTGTTGGATCGTATAAAAAGCAATAGAATACCAGAAAACATCTACTTCTTCTTTATTGATTATGCCAAAACTTTTGACTCTGTAGATCACAATAAACTGTGGAAAATTCTGAAAGAGATGGGAATACCAGACCACCTGACCTGCCTCCTGAGAAATCTGTATGCAGATCAAGAAGCAACAGCTAGAACTAGACATGGAACAACAGACTGTTTCCAAATCAGGAAAGGAGTACGTCAAGGCTGTATGTTGTCACCCTGCTTATTTAACTTATATGCAGAGTACATCATGTGAAATGCTGTACTGGATGAAACATAAGCTGGAATCAAGAGTGTGGGGAGAAATATCAATAACCTCAGATACACAAATGACAGCATCCTTGTGGCACAAAGTAAAGAGGAACTGAAGAACCTCTTGATGAATGTGAAAGAGGAGAGTGAAAAAGCTGGGTTAAAACTCAGCATTCAAAAAATGAATATCATGGCATCCAGTCCCATCACTTCACGGCAAATAGATGGGGAAACAATGAAAACAGTGACAGACTTTATTTTCTTGAGCTCCATAATCACTGCAGACGGGGACTACAGCAAAATTAAAATTTTAATTTAAAAATTAAAAGATTTTGCTCCTTTGAAGAAAAGG
The DNA here is from genome assembly GCF_042477335.2 of Ovis canadensis. Lineage (NCBI taxonomy): Eukaryota > Metazoa > Chordata > Mammalia > Artiodactyla > Bovidae > Ovis > Ovis canadensis. The sequence continues at coordinate 75,635,047 of NC_091252.1, forward strand.
TATGACCAACCTAGACAGCATGTTAAAAAGCAGAGGTATTACTTTGCCAACAAAGGTCCATTTAGTCAAAGCTATGGTTTTTCCAGTAGTCATCTATGGATGTGAGAGTTGGACCATAAAGAAAGCTGAGCATCAAAGAATTGATACTTTTGAACTGTGGTGTTGGAGAAGACTCTTGAGAGTCCCTTGGACTGCAAGGAGATCAAAGCAGTCCATCCTAAAGGAAACCAGTCCTGAATATTCATTGGAAGGACTGATGCTGAAGCTGAAGCTCCAATACTTTGGCCACTGATGTGAAGAACTGACTCATTGGAAAAGACCATGATGCTGGGAAAGACTGAAGGCAGGAGGAGAAGGGGACGACAGAGTGTGAGAGGGTTGGATGGCATTACCTGTTATGCCCAAGTCGCGAAATCTCCCAATGACCACCAGAGAGCTGATATCCGATGTAAAAGCAAGAGAGTTTTTATTACCAAGCTCGAGCTGGGGCTCCCACCAATACCGATGCAGCAGCTATAGGGAGGAGCCCTGAGCTCTGGGTTACATTGCTTATATAGGGTATTCTCCAGAAAAATTCAAAAAATGGGAGTCTCTGGGTCTGATTGGTCACCTTCTGGTGAAGGGTTAGGTGTTGAGTTCTGATTGGTTCTCATTTCCTGGGCTGGCTGCGGGTGCTGATTGGTTCCCATTTCCCGGGCTTGATTTGAATTTCCCGGGCTGGCCAAGAGTTCTGACTGGCTGGCAGGTTGTGGTGGGGTGAGGTCAGGGGATTTCCAAAGGCTCTTGGATTTCCAAAGGCTCTTTTTCCGGAACCTTACAAAATGGAGTAGCTTAGATTCTTCACACCAACTCTACAGACATGAGTTTGAGCAAGCTCCAGGGATTGGTGATGTTCAGGGAAGCCTGGCGTGCTGCAGTCCATGAGGTCTCAGGGTCCCACTCGACTGAGAGACTGAACTCAACTGAGAATATGTTAACCAATTTTGTGGCTAACACACTTCTAGAAACCATTATGCAATATTTGTCAAGTATTAAATGACTACTATTTATTAATCTACCGTTTAGGATTTAATCTAGTATCATCTTTAATTCTTGCAAAATCCCTGAGACAGGAAGTAGCTCAATTTTATAGATAAGGAAAGAGAGATTAAGGAGTTTTGTAAGTAGTGCAAAGGCATAGAGTTAGTAACTAAAATTTAAATGTATATAGTTTTGCGATTTAAAACCAGTTCTCACTTACTCTCAGAAGTAGTCTGTTAATTATGCAATTCTTTACATAATGCATCTTTGCTTAATCACAGACCTGAGAAAGTTCTCTTGATCTCTTGGTTGATTTTTCCTTTTGTGGAGAGGAAGTGATGGGAGTGTCAGACAAAGTTTATTTGAGATAGTAACTGCGGAATCAAAGATCAATCATGTAATTTGATCTTCATTAAGATGAAAAGTATTTATTATTCCATATACTTATGTTTATTAATATTATTCCATATATGTTTAACGCTTTGATAAAGTTGATACAGAGACACTGATGAAGCTTCCATACAGTTAGCTTGCTGAAAACTGAACAGTCATGTGAAATCTTCAACAGCTTCTCCTCATTAATAAATATAGTAAATTAACTTAAAATTAGAATAAATAGCTTTAAAATTATTTTGATTTTTGTATTATATTTCAATTAATACATAGAGAGTTGAGACTCAGAGATGTTGAATGATTTGCACAAGGTCACACAACAAGGCAATACAGAAAAACATGATTTCTAAATATGCTTGAGTATCCAGTGTTAAGTAATCTGAGACATACCGTCATCATGTTACATAACAAGACTGGCCACATATTGGCAGATTTAATTGTTGGGTTTTGAATAGGGTTCTAAGAAAAATCTGCTTGTAGTTTTTGCAAACCAAAAACACTCCATCCCTCAAAACTCCCTTTTCACTCCCTCTACTGCTGTTGTGTTGGAGAAGACTCTTGAGAGTCCCTTGGACTGCAAAGAGATCCAATCAATCCATTCTGAAGGAGATCAACCCTGGGATTTCTTTGGAAGGAATGATGCTAAAGCTGAAATGCCAGTACTCTGGCCACCTCACACAAAGAGTTGACTCATTGGAAAAGACTCTTATGCTGGGAGGGATTGGGGGCAGGAGGAGAAGGGGATGACAGAGGATGAGATGGCTGGATGGCATCACTGACTTGATGGACGTGAGTCTGAATGAACTCCGGGAGTTGGTGATGGACAGGGAGGTCTGGCGTGCTGCGATTCATGGGTCGCAAAGAGTCAGACACGACTGAGCGCCTGAACTGAACTGAACTGAACTGTTTTAAGTACATTGTTCATTTGCTTTTCCATCATCACTTTTTATTCTACATCAAAGTCACCTCTGGAATTAGATTGTCCTGGACTGACTTTATAGAAGAGCTTAGTTTTCAGTTTGGATACTATAAGTTGAACATGGGTTGCTAAAAATATTAATCAATCTGAATGTTAAGTGAGATGATTTATTTCAGGTGGATCTAAAGGAAAGGACTTTTCAAGTGGCAATTGGTTAAGCCCAAGTTGAAATATGACTCAAGAGGTTGGATTAGAATGTTTCCAAATGGGCAAAATTCTAAATATAGGACAATGTGATAGAGAGCATCAAGTTGGTAAGCCCTTTGAATTTTATTTGTTAAAATATTCTTTTGAGGTTAGAACTCTCTTAGTTCAACTCATAAATATTGCTTTCCTAGCTAAATTTGTTGTTTTATGTTGTACTCATACAATAAAGTCTTGGAATTTAGAACTTGATATGGAAAAAAATCAGATCATTAGAGCTGCTTTTGTAACCTTTCTCTGAATTTGACTTAATTTACTATGTTGGATTATGGATTGTATAAAAAGGGTTGGTTTGAGTGGTTGCAGACATTAAACAGTTTACCTTGAGCTTGAACCATGTGTTATTTTTTTCTAACCTGAAAATTATGTGCTAGGTTAGGATAATAAGTTGGGACATATCCACCATGAATAAATTAGACTATTTTCATATTTTAGGGAAATTAAATTTTTAGATTTTTTGAGTAATAATCACTATAATTAGAACTAGTTATGATAGAACCTATGATATGTGTTCTAAAATAAAATAGACAGTGTGACAGTACATGCATGGTGTATGACTGATTCATAATAATAGACTCTCAAATTCTCAGTAAAAATTGAAAACAGAAGTCTTTTGGATATTACCATTCCACTAAAAAAGTCTCTAATATCATAATTAGATAAGCTAAGCATTTCCTTTTTTATAGGAACTAAAAATAGTGAGAAGTGTTTCAGTAAAGTCATGCTCTTGGAGAGCTGGATTCATCTTTATGCATTAATTGTACATATTTTATACTTATTAGAGAAGATTTCTGATAATCAACATTACTTTCTCAATGTTGGCATCTGACAAAATTCAGAAATTGAAATGCAAAATTGTATTAATATATATAAATTTAAACAGAAATAAATGGGATATAATATTACATGATGTGATATATGATTTTGCTATGTATTAGACATTATATTACATAATATTATCATAATATTTGAAATAATAGTTTTTCAAACTTCAACTTCCCCTAAGTTTTCTTTTTTTTTTAAATTTGAGAACATAATTTTTAGACACTTTTCAGAATACTGGCATGTCAAGATTGAGTGACAATGAATTAGGGTTTAATGGATCTTTATGTATACTTCATGGTGGTCCAGATAAAAGGTTCCCAAATAGGGTAACAACAATGGATACTCCTTCTACCTCTGCCTAATGGGAGATTCCTTCTCCATGGGAGCAGAGAAGTTACCATGAAATGGTAGTTTTCTGGCTCGGCCTCTATCAATTCCCAAATTTCCAAGTGATGACTAGAGAAACGTGTTGTGTATTAAACCTACATTTACTAGACTTGCAACAGCAAAGGGAAAATGCCACTTTGACAGAATCTTAGTGATGTCTCAGAATAGGAAAGAGAATACTTCTAGTCTCTAGAATGTGGGCTGAATGATTTTAAGGTCTTTCAAAGCAGGGAACTAGTTGGGATAGACAATATATATAATAGTTTTGGTTTGCTGAGCCCAGAGAGGCAAGGATCTTAAAGAACATTGTGAACAAATTGTTAGTTGTAATAAGTAATTGGTTGTTATTGGTTCATAGTTTAACTTCAAAGAACAGATGGCTTTTGAAGCAAGCAACTAAGTTCAGTTCAGTTGCTCAGTTATGTCTGACTCTTTGTGACCCCATGGACTGCAGCACACCAGGCTTCCCTGTCTATCACCAACTCATGGAAATTGTTGAAACTCAAGTCCATAGAGTTGGTGATGCCATCCTACTATCATCCTCTGTCATCCCCTTCTCCTCCTGCCTTCAATCTTGCCCAGCATCAGGGTCTTACCAGTGAGTCAGTTCTTTGCATCAGGTAGCCAAAGTATTGGAGCTTCAGCTTCAGCACCAGTCCTTCCAATGACTATTCAGACTGATTTCCTTTAGGATTGACAGGTTTTATCTCCTTGCAGTCCAAAGGACTATCGAGTCGTCTCCAATACCGCAGTTCAAAAGCATCAATTCTTCAGTGCTCAGCTTTCTTTATGGTCCAGCTCTCACATCCATAGATGACTACTGGAAAAACCATAACTTGGACTAGATGGACCTTTGTTGGCAAAGTAATGTCTGCTTTTTAACATACTGTTAGGTTGGTCATACCTTTTCTTCAAAGGAGCAAGAATCTTTTAATGTCATGGCTGCAGTCCCCATCTGCAGTGATTTTGGAGCTCAAGAAAATAAAGTCTGTCACTGTTTCCATTGTTTCCCAATCTATTTGCCATGAAGTGATGGGACTGGATGCCATGATATTCATTTTTTGAATGTTGAATTTTAAGCCAGCTTTTTCACTCTCCTCTTTCACATTCATCAAGAGGTTCTTCAGTTCCTCTTTACTTTCTGCCATAAGGGTGCTGTCATCTGCATATCTGAGGTTATTGATATTTCTACTGGCAATCTTGATTCCAGCTTGTGCTTCATCCAGCCAGACATTTCACATGATGTAGTCTGCATATAAGTTAAATAAGCAGGGTGACAGTATACAATCACCTTTGCTTATGATCCAGGTAGTATTTAACTTAAGGGGAAAGTTGATTTTAGTTTTGTTTACATAATGGTTATTCTTTGCTCTAAGCTGGAAGACAAGTGATTATCATGTGGGGACATGATCACTCCCAATATATACATTAAGCACCACTGCTTAATGTATAGAATTTCTGATAGTATTTCTGATGGTAATTTCTGTTCCTGCCTTTGTATTTGCCAGGCTTTCTTTTTCTTTATGTGAGAGTATTATTTGTTGACTTGTTCACCAGGACACTTTCTGCATAGTAGTATTTAAGGTTTTGGAGATCACATATTTGAGGAGTCTAATAAAATTACCAAGAGAAGGATTTTTTTTATCATCATTTGCAGCACATTTCTAGGCCAAAAGCCAAGAGTTTCCATTTTAGAACAAAGAGATTCCTTTTTTAATCCAAAGACTCTGTGGAATCAAATAAGGGATATTGTTTCATGATTTTGTTGTTTCTAACATTTATTACTAATATATCAATACTTGCAAGATACATAGGGTGTGTAAATGTACTGTAATGAGCTCAGTAGTGTCCAACTCTTTGTGACCCCCATGGACTATTAGCCCACTAGGCTCCTCTGTCTGTGGAATTTTCCAGACAAGAATACTGGAATGAGTTGCTATTTCCTTTCCAGGGGATCCCCCTCACCCAGGGATCAAACCCACATCTCCTATGTCTCCTGCATTGGATTCTTTTCCATTGAGCCATCTGGGAAGCCCTGTAAATGTGGTACTGTTTCCTTAAGGAAGCACTTATTCCATTTTGACAGCCCAGCTTTCAAGAGGCTCTGTTTTGATCCACTACTGTGAAATTTTCATGATCTTCTTAGAGTTTACAGTAAGCAGAATAAAAGCTCTCATATATGCCCATCTCCTATCACCTGGAACCTCTGAATATGCTTGTCATGTGGCAGGGGAGAACCAAGGCTGCAGGCGGAATTAAGGTGACTAATCAGCTGACTCTAAGATGAAGACTTTTCTCTTGGATTATCCGGGTGAGCCTCATATAATGACAAGGGTCCTTATAAGTGAAAGAATGAAGCAGGAGAGTCAGAGAAGGTGCTGTGACAATGGAAGCAGTGGTTAGAGTGATGACATTGTTGGCTTTGAAAATATCAGGCCACCAGCCAATGACTACAGACAGCCTCTAGAGTTGGAAAAAGCCAGGAAACAGATTTTCCTCTAGAGACTTCAGAAGGATTGCATCCCTGCCTTGATTTCACCCTAGTATTATACATTTTGGACTTCTGACCTCCAGAAGATAATCTGCTTGTGTTGTTCTAAGACACTAAGTTGGTGGTATTTGTTATGGAGACAATATGAAACTAATACTACCTTATTGACATAGTTCAATTCACCTGCCATTGTCTGAACCATAATATGTATAATTTTTCTCACTTTTTAGGTCCCTTGAAAAACATGAAATAAAGGAGATTTGAGACAGAAGAAAGCAGTCCAAATTTCCTTTCAATGACTAAAGATTTTTTAGACTTAATTCAAGGTTCAGCCTTTGTCTTTGAGCTAAACTATGTCCAGATCCCTTCTCTCAAGATGGGAAATTGACAGGCAAGTAAGACTCATGGGTATCAAGGCTACACTGAAGGGAGGTATCAGTTTACAGAGATAACACAGATCCTTGCCCAATTTGTAGGTAAGAGGCAAGAAAATTCTGTGTTACAAATCCACTGCAAGAAGACCACACAATGATGTTTTCAGTCACAATATCTCTGTGCGGTTTTCAAATAGCATTAAAATATTTTGGTACCATTCATTAAACATGATCTTTTATTGGGTGATCCAATTATAGAATAAAGTTCATCAGGTAGATCTGAAGACAAAGAGTTCAGAGTATAGCCAAAGTGGTATGCCTTTTTGCTAAAGTCTGTAAAAGTGGGATAGGGTTTCCTTGTTGGCCCAGCTATAAAGAATCTGCCTGCAATGCAGGAGATGGAGGAGACATGAGTTTGATCTCTGGATCAGGAAGATCCCCTGGTGGGGGAAATGGCAACCCACTCTAGTAATCTTGCCTGGGGAATCCCATAGACAGAGGAATCTGATGGGCTACCACGTTCATAGGGTTGCAAAGAGTTGGAAGCAACTGAGCATGCACATGGGGTCGCTGAGAGTCAGGCACGACTGAGCGACTTCACTTTCACTTTTCACTTTCATGCATTGGAGAAGGAAATGGCAACCCACTCCAGTGTTCTTGCCTGGAGAATTCCAGGGATGGGGGGGCCTGGTGGGCTGCCATCTATGGGGTTGCACAGAGTCAGACACGACTGAAGCGACTTAGCAGCAGCAGCAGCAGCAGCATGCAACACTTAAAAGTGAGATAGCATCCAAATATACAGGCTCTGTCTGCTATCTCTTTAGTGTCTAATCCCTTTAAAAGTTCTATAGGTGGTGATTTCTGTGAAACTTCCTTTTTTAGATTTGACTTAAGATAGGATTTTAGATGTCTGTCTTTCTGGTGTGTATATTGTTTTTATCTAAGAAATTGCTTAGTGATTTTGTCCAATTACTAAGGAAATCATCAGATTCAATTTACAAGTTACTCTTATGAAAGGAAACTGGATGACATCTAGGAAAATGAGCACAAACCTTACAGTCATTTAAGTTGTGTATGTGTTTTTACCAAATCATAAGCAAATTATAGCCAGGCATTGAATTTATATTGATATTAATGAGTGACTTAGAATGTCAAAGGCAGTGTTAGGCAGGGAATCTTTTAATAAATATCTCAGTTAAGAGGTAGCAAGTGTCTGTTAGAAATCCAGAGTCTTATAACAGCTAAGAGGAAAGAAAAATTACTGTGAAAATAAAAAACCGAGCGTGCAGATTGAAGTGTGAGTCATGGCTCTTGTTTGTTGGTCTTACATAGGAGCTGTTAACAGTTATCTTTTCAGAAAAGTTTTGAGTGGAAGCTTTCTCTTCCCAACTGTCTGCTTTTTTGGGGACTATTCTTAAGAATTTTTCTAGATGGGACATGATTCAAAGAAGATGTTTGTGTGTTTTTATTGAGAAATGTGAATCTAAGGACCAACATCCTAGAGTCTATTCCTTAGGCATGAACAACGTCTAATATGGTCTTGTCATTAGAGAAAATTTTCTTGTCATGGAAATCTTACATTTTCAGTTGACTGTTAAATTTATCTTCCTATTTACAAATATTTGAATTACCATTACTGTAACTTTTAATGTAAATCTGTAGCAATATATATAACAATGAAAGAGATGAAGTTAGGTTTTTAATCTTATCTTTCTGATATAATTAACTTAATTACCTGTACATAATCAGTATATATATATATATCATTTTAATGCTACCATTTGAATAAACCAGAACAGGCCTCTTAAAGAACAAAGTGTATTTATTGTCTTATATACACATTCCTGTTTCTCTATAATCATATTAATTGCAAACTTTAACTGAAGGAGCTGCTTTTCTTTTGTGAATAATTTCTAGAACAAACTAAATGGTAGTACATCAAGAATTAGCTAGCTCTTTTCTTCCCTATAATCACATTTCATACAGCTTTAACATATTTTAATATGAAAAATAAATATATGAACAATGGCATTTAAGGAATTTGTATACCCTTTTAATATATACTCAATCCATATATAAAATAAGAAAAAAGGATTGATTTAAAACAATATTTAATGACCAAAGCATGTAGTATTTTTTCTGATTTAGAACTTATCACCAGCACAACTTTGTAAAGCAATTATCCTCCAATTAAAAAAAAGAACTTGTCTATCTATAAAAATATATTTTATTAATTACAACTTAATATTAAACTAATGTCTTAAAGTTGACTACAAGTTTGGAAATTTTGAATTAAGTGAATGCATTACATAACTGTGTTTATAGTACGATTAAGAATACATAATATTAAAAAGGTATCTATTACTCAGTTTCATTTAGGCAAATATATTTTGGTGTATATTTGTACTCTTAAACTATTTGTAAAAATAATTTAGTTGACTCAAGGAATAATAATACTATTTTTTGAAATTTTACAATATGATAAACTCAAATCATGTATTAATTAAAATATTGTGCTTACAGTACTGTTCTTGGTAGTGATATTATGAAGGCTAAAATTGTTTTAGGAAACGCAGAGACATGGGTTCAATCCCTGGGTCAGGAAGATCACCTGGAGTAGGAAATGGCAACTTGCTTCACTATTCTTGCCTGGGGAATCCCATGAACAAAGGAGCTTGTTGGGCTGCAGTCACAAAGAGTCAAACAGGATGAGAGACTGAGCACACAAAGAGAATTGTTTTAAGCTAAAATTAATCATTCTAATTTATCTAAGTAATCATCTATTTGGGCTTCCCCGGTGGCTCAGACAGTAAAGAATCTCCTTGCAATGCAGGAGACTGGGTTCTATCCCTGGGTTGGGAAGATCCCCTGGAGAAGGGAATGGCAACCCACTCCAGTATTTTTGGCTAGAGAATTTCATGGACAGAGGAGCCTGGTGGGCCACAGTCTACAGAGTTGCAAAGAGTTGGGCATGACTGAGAGACTAACACAATCATCTTTTTATGTTGCTGCTGCTGCTAAGCCTCTTCAGTCGTGTCCGACTCTGTGCAACCCCACAGACGGCAGCCCACCAGGCCTCCCCGTTCCTGGGATTCTCCAGGCAAGAACACTGGAGTGGGTTGCCATTTCCTTCTCCAATGCGTGAAAGTGAAGGTGAAGTCGCTCAGTCATGTTCGAGTCCCAGGGACCTCATGGACTGCAGCCTACCAGGCTCCTCCGTCCCTGGGATTTTCCAAACAAGAGTACTGGAGTGGAGTGCCATTGCCTTCTCCACTTTTTATGTTGTATGTGCTTAAAAGCACAAATTAACTTCTATATTTATGTAACAGAAAAATCAATTAAGATTGTGAAGTCATGTCGAAAGTTCTAAATGCCTAGTTTATCTTTTTATCTAACAAGATCATAAACCAAACTTACAGATCCTTATTACTTACAGTTTTGGCAGGTTGAAAAAATACTTAAAAAAAAATTCTCGAGTATTTATTTGGATTAGATATTCCTAGAATGTGTACAGAAAAATACAATTATTTTTTGATCAATCAATCCCTAAAGTTACAAAAAAACAAAAAACAAAAAACAAAACAAAACAAAACAACAGAAAAAGGAGTTGGAAAGGAAAAAAGAAAGAAATGAGAAACTGCATGTTTCAGACCAATATTAAATTATCACTGCAAAGGGAAATTATCTTGTCCTTTGCAAACAGAGAGGAAGTCTTAGCTTCAGGAAAATATATTTTTATACATACACACATGTATACTCATATATTACATGAGTATAGAGAGAAAGAGAAAAAATATAGTTAATTTAAACAGTAACTCAGAATTGTAGCAATTCTATTAAGCTGTGTACTTTTTAATTGTACATCAAACTTTGAAGGATGGTCATGTCAGAGAGAGTTTTAGACAAGAGATGTCTCTGAGACAGACGAGTCAGAGAATCTATAATCTATTTGTTTTAATGCCTCTCTAAAATAAGCATTCGTGTTCATGCCAAAAGCGGCCCAAAGGCCACTGAAGTGTCATATTATCCTGGGTGGAATTACGTCGAAAAGACACACATGTGAGTTCACACGTGAAAGAGATCCTTTTAATTGGTATAAGTCAGAAAGAGGTAGCAATTCCTATTTTGTATTTTTAGACCTTTCCAAAGGTGACTTTTTAAATGCTGGGTGCTCAGGGCAGACAAAACTAAATGGAAACAAGTACATTTAATGGAAGTACTTTCTTTAAATGGAAATAAGTACTTTTATGTCCTACTGGGAATTAAACTCAGGATTTTCTGTGCATAAAGCATGTTTGATGACATGACCATGGAACCTGAAGATTCAGCTTTGAGAATCACAGAGCCTCAGGGAATGCACTTCTCCAGATATTTGTATAAGGGATGAAGGCGTCTTGATTGGTTGCCTGTGGGACCTCCAGGTTTGTCAACTGTCGACTTCTTGAAAGTCTACTGGAAAAACCTGTTGATCAAGGAAAACTAGGTGAGGAAGAGCACCACCCTGGTGATATCTTAACAGTGTTTCAGAAGGGGGAAGACAGGGTAGGCTATCAAACAAGGCTTCAGGGCCTGGACTGGGACAGTTTTCAGTCAGGTCTTGTATACGTCAAGTCAGGTCTTGTAGACAGAATTGGGATTGGCAAGAGTATATTACATGATAGTTTTGGACTGATGGGCTTAGAGAAGCCAGGGCCGGGAAGTTATTCTTGACAAACAAGCTGTTAGTTTTAAATTGGCTATTTAGTTGGTTCACATTCTTAGCCACAGGGAACAGGTACCTTTGGTGCAAGTTACAAAGTTGAATTAGTATTGCCTTCAAAAGTATCATTTCCTATAAGAGCAAAAAATTATGTTGTCAGTTTTTAATTCCCTGCCCCTCCCCCACCACCAGAAGAACTTGGTTCAGGTTTCTAAAGACTAGGACTGCAAAATGATTTCAATTAAAGGTTGTAGAACTGGGCTATTGTAAGGACTCAGACCTCAAAATGCCCTATTTGGAAGGCCAATAATAAGCTTTATCCCACTGGTCTCCAATTAGCCATATTTGTTCGTGTATATTGATTGACATACATACAACATTATGATGGACTATTTTGCATTTGATAATGATTTTCATGTACATCTGTGCTTTATAAACACATTAACATGTGTGTGCATGCTTAGTCACTTCAGTCATGTCCAACTCTTTGCAACCCCATTGACTGCAGCCTGCCCAGCTCCTCTGTCCATGGAATTTTCCAGGCAAGAATATTGGAATGGGTTGCCATTTCCTATACCATGACCAAATAGCAGGTCATCTTGAATTGACTCTTTAAGTTCTTTCTTACTTCTACCAAGCACATGGGCTGGGATTCAATCCTGGAGATTAAGTTAGAGAAGAAATTAAGTGGTAATAATGATGATAAGTGTAGCACCAGTGACAAGGTGGCAAATAATGTCAGAAACTCATATCACTGTATCAGGAACTCACATCATCAGAAGCAATAGGAAGGCAGAATGATGAACCAAGAAACAAGACAAACCCCTCACACTGCATGAAACCATCTTGATGCCCCATTCAGAGCAACAGCTAGAACTTAGCATGCTTTAGGTCCTAAGGAAATTAAGCAAGTTTCTATATGATAATGGCTTTAGAGAGAAAAATAATTAACTATCTTCAGTAGAAATTTAAGCCACTCTGGAGTTGTATCAAGACAAGAGAAAAACATGGAGCAAGTGAGTTTTAGCAGTGGCATTCATACTGTCTCAGAAATAGAGTACAGACTACCCATATTTCCTTGACTGAGCTCTCTAATGCCAGGTAGGTGGATGTGAAAAAGACAAGGGTCACATTCACAGAAAAGAAAATGAACTGTTAAAACTCTAAAGGGATGTCAAGGGCATTATGATCATAATTCATTAGGAATGGATGAATCTGACCCCTTAAAAAAAGCACCATGACAAAAATCTGAAAGCTGATCTAAGTTGCTCTTGAGCTTGGGAAGAGATCAAAAATTTAGAAACTACAGCATCTCCATGGACTATTTTGAAAAAAAAAAAAAAAAAAAAAGACTTTTAAATTTGAATTTGGTCATTTGATGTTTTAGAAAAATTCTCTCAATTTATAAAATCACAAAGGAGATGGCTCCATAAAATTTGACGTACTTGCCATGTGCATCAGTGCTTTCTGATAGAAATCACCAGCCCTAGAAATTGCAGGACCTATGACCAGGTGCAAGAAAATGGGTGGCTTTGTCAGTTTCAGGAGGCTTGTACTTGTGCAAATATTAACAGAGAATCAGGTTTGGATTATTTTCCTTGGATGGAAGAAACCACATGGTCCTACAGGTGATTCTTTTCTCTGTTTGGGAACAGCAACTGCTAATGGCACCAAGTCCTGAATATCTGTCTTCCAAAGAATGGAATCTTTAATGATCCTTTATTGGAAACTTTCTGGACTTTATTTTTTGTAAGTGAACTTAGTGGCAGTTCTTCACAGCTTTCTGAAGGAAAAGAACCATTGAGTATCATTCTTGAACCTGTTAGTTTATCCCCTGGGGCTTCAATGAATTCAAGGAAAAAACACTAGCCTGCAGTCAGTCAGCCTGGGGGCTGTAAAGTTGTCAGATCTCATAAGCTAGGCATAGTGTTTGGGTCTGGACTTGGATAGGAAAACTCAAAAGAAAAAAAAGTTCATGGAACACACATCTGTTATGCACCAGATGGCAGCTGTTATTTCATCTCCTGTGGAACTTTTTCCTATAATTCTTGTTACACTTCTTCTACTGCAGTACTTATGGGTTTTAAGGAAAAAAAGCAAAATATTTTGGGAAAAAATGAGGTGAATGTAACATTAAAACCAAGGCTCTAATTGTTCCAAAACTCAGGATTTGCAGAGTTAAGTTTCCCACAGCAATCCTCCAACTGCGCAGTGTGCATTATAATAGGAGCCCTCATTACATAATCATCAAACCCCGGGTAATGTTACAGAGTGTTCAGCAGATAAAGGGCACAAAATAATGGAATGGAACTGCACTTTTTCTCTAATCTTAGATGTACAGAGAATATTATGTTACTGCATAAATATTACATGATCATGTAACAAAATATACTAATGAAATACACAGATGCAAAGCAAGAGTGCAAGGGTTGAGATTGCACTGGGAACACTTAAATTGATTTTCTTATTCTTTGCTAATTCAAAATCAAACTTAATTTAGAATTTGTGTCTTTTTATGAGAATATAATATGTCATTGGAGACTTGACAGTTTCTAATGGTTTATAAAATGGTGCTTAGGGTCATTTAGACATACAACAATAATGCTGTCTTTCATGTCCCAAATTTCTGTCCTTGACTGTAACTTAAGCATTTCATTATTGACCTAGAGGCTGATTTCTGTGCAACATATCTTCCACCTTGAGAGTAGAGCACATCGGTTCTTTGTATTAAGGACAAAGATATTGCCTTTTGGGTTTGGTGCGTTTCTGTTTGCTGGTGACAATATTTGTGTGAGAATTTGTCAGTCTATTCTGAAAGACACACTCTACCAAATGATTTACATGGCACCTACTTGTATAAAGAGCTCTGTTCTAGATTCTGATGTGATCGAAAATAATTGTCATGGTCTTGCTTTTTAAGAAATTAAGACCTTCAGTAACTGATGACGGTGTTAATTATATTCACTTTGAGTCAAATTGTGTTGTGCACCCTAAAGCACAGCTTTGACAGCGCTGGCATATTACATCTTATTACATTTTTTCCTTTCATTTTACAGAAGCTCTATTTTATGCAAACATCTCTTGTGATTCTTACCACCAACATATGTTCCTTTTCTCCCACTTTCCTTTGAGATTTTTATTTTTAAAAAGCATTTTTATTAATGCTTTATTTTCTTAGAGGATTTTTAGGTTCAAATAAAATTTGAGGGGAAGGTACAGATTTCCCAAAATACACCCTGTTCTAACACACTCACAGCCTGCATAATTATCAACATCCTCCACTAGAGTGGTACAGTTTTTAACAATTGATGAACCTCTATTAACACATCATTACCCAAAGTCCATAGTTTTACACTCCAGTTCACTTTTGGTGTTGTATGTTCTATGGTTATGAACAAATGTATAATGGTGTGTATCTATCATTACAGTGTCATACAGAATATTTCCAGTGCCCTAAATTTTTTGTACTCTGCCTTTTCATCTCTTGCTTCCCTCCCCACTCTTACTAACCCCTGGCAACCACTGATATGTTTCCTGTCTCCATAATTTTGCCTTTCTAGAATGTCATATAGTTGGAATCAGATGAGATGCTGTCTTTTCAGATTGCCTTTTTTCATTTAATAATATACATTTAAGATTCTTCCGTGTCTTTTCATGGCTTGATAGTGCATTTCTTTTCAGTGTTGAATAATATTGCACTGTTTGGATGTACCGCAGGACATCTGTGAAAGGCATCTTGGTTGTTTCCAGCTTTTGGCAATTATGAATAAAATCATTATGAAATCCATGTGCAGATTTTTGTGTCAACATGCTTTCAACTCTTTTGGGTAAATCCATATAAGAGTATGAGTCCTGGATCGTATGGTAAGTGTATGTTTAGTTTTGTAGGAACCACCAACTATCTTCTAGCGAGCATATATACTATTTTGCATTCCCATCAGCAATGAGTGAGAGTTCCTGTTGCTCCACAGCCTCACCACCATTTGGTATTATCAGTGTTCCTTTTCAGTTCGGGCCATTCTAATAAGTGTGTAGTAGAATCTCATTTTTGTTTTAATTTGCATTTCTCTGTTGAGATATGATTATTTGCCATCTGCATATCTTCTTTAGTGAAGTGTTTGTTAATGACCCTTGTGGCTCAGCTGGTAAAGAATCTGCCTACAATGCAGGAGACCTGGGTTCGATCCCTGGGTTCGATCCCTGGGTTGGGAAAGTCCCCTGGAGAAGGGAATGGCCGCCAACTCCAGTATTCTGGCCTGGAGAACTCCATGGACTGTATAATCCATGGGGTCACAGTCAAACACGACTGAGTGACTTTCACCTATTTTTAAAAATGGGTTGTTTGTTTTCTTATTTTTTTAAGTTTTTTATTTTGGTATCAATATAATGCTAGTCTCATAGAATGAGTTAGAAAATATTCTCTCTGAGATTGTAGAGAACTGATATATATATTTTTTCCTTAAATATTTGGTAGAGTTTGCCAGTGAACCTGTCTAAGTCTGGTAGTTTCTGTTTTAAAAGCTTATTAATTATTGATTCAGCTTCTTTAATAGATATAGGCCAACTCAGATTGTCTATTTCCTTTTGTGTGAGTTTTGGCAAATTGTGTCTTTTTAGGAACTGGTCCATTACGTCTAGAATGTCATGTTTGTGGGCATAGAGCTGTTCATAGTATTCCTTTATCATCCTTTATTGTTCAGTGGCTGATGATTGCTTTTTCTGGTGTTAGTAGTTTGTATCCTCTCTCTCTTTTGTTCTTAGATTGCCTAACTAGAGTCTTATCAATTTGATTGATCTTTTCAAAGAACCATTTTTTGATTTTATTGAATTTTCTCTATTGATTTCCTGTTTTTAACTGCACTGAGTTCTGTTCTAATTCTAATTATTACTTTTTCTGCCTACTTTGGACTTATTTTGCTCCTTATTTTTTTCTGGTTTCATAAGATGACAATTTATATGATTTATTTTAGATATTTCATCCTAATGTATGCATTTGATTCCATAAATTTCCCTTCATGCTCTGCCTTTGCTGTATCCCACATTTTTAATAAATTTTATTATTATTATTATTTCCATTTAGTTCATACTACATGCTCTTCATAGACATGATTGGGTATGTAGTCCTTTGTGTGGGGTTACTCTCAATCTTGTTATTGATATACTGTTTATATCAATATTTGGCAAGCAAAACAACCTTTATAGAATCAAAGAATATCATAACTGAAAGTAAAATTAAAAGATATCTAATTCCTTTTAAAGAGGAGGGAATTGAGGCTCAGAGATATTAGAGCTCTCCAAGTTCACATATGTGTTAGTGGCAAAGCATACTAAGAACAGCTCTTCCCCTTTATGTGGTATATCTTCCTTGCACGTTAAGTACTGGATGTTGGGCAGTGGTTGGTTATATGGTTACAGAATAAGTTTGCTTTCAATTACATTTAGTGCTTAAGAAGGTAAACATATTTTGAATAAGAAATAAACCAAAAAGCCTAAGTAGACATTAATACATGAAAATGTAGACACAGAATTCTGGTAAAAAAAAAAAAAGGAAAAGAGAAATATTCTAAATAAACACTTTTGTCACTGCATTAAGTGATGCATCTTATTTATTCAATTCCATTTACTTAAAACTGTAATTTGACCTTAAAAATTTTTGTTTTTCATTTGTTTTTAAAATATCCCTTAGATTTTATTTACATTATTTTTTAAAATATTTTTGAGGTTCATGATGAAATCACAACTTGTTACAGATAATTGCTGTTTCTTTATTCTACATCCCAGGAGGTTAATTTTGTAATTCAATTGTCAAATAATGTACACTTAGTGAAAACTATCGTTTTCTAATCAGTACCATAGAAATATGTGCTTTATTAAGAATGATATAAATATACAAATTTGAAATACCCAAATAATTTTAAATTAAGAAAAATTGTCTCTAAATATTGCAAGAAAAAAAATTAGTGAAGTACCCATAGTTGTTGATAAAATATAGAATGCTCCCTACCTACTATAGGTTTTTGCTTAAATATATCTAAACATGAATTTGCATTTTCCTTGGTGATGACAGTCGACTATATATCTCCAACAAGAAAACAATAGAACAGGGAGTAACTGGAGGAATGGAAAACACCAGTAGGACCAAAATTTACTGCAGTAATTCTCAATGGAATCAATTATTAGACATCTGAGAAAAAGTATTAATATTTATAGCACAAAACAAGTGTGAAATAATACATTAATTAGATAGGAATAAAGCAGTGTTATAGTTGAGAAGATAGTTGCAAAGATCTGAATTAACATATTATCATGGAGAACTAGAATATTGTGGGCGAAACAGTGAAAAATAATGAAAAAAAAATGGGGATATACATTGTGAAGCAATAAATGAAACAACAACAAAAAAGCTCCCCATAGTAGGTAGATATTAATGTATTCTAAGTTAGTGAAAGTATTAGTTGCTTAGTCGTGTCCTATTCTTTCCGACCCCAAGGACTGTAACTTGCCAGGCTTCTCTTTCCATGGAATTCTTTAGGCAAGAATACTGGAGTGGGTATCCATTCTCTTCTCCAGGGGATCTTCCCGATGGAGGGGGTTGGGTCTCCTGCATTGAAAGAAGATTCTTTACTGTCTGAGCCACCAGGAAATAAATAGTTTCCAAAGTGTTTCAATCTGCATCACAATATCTTTACTTTAGGCTTACTGCAGAGCCAACCTTTACTTTTACTTGGCATGAAATCTCCTCCTATAATATTACTTAGTCTTTTGCAATGTTTGAACATTGCCTTGGCATAACCAGAGTTAAAGAAACCAAAAGGGCGGTTGGAAGACTTTCCCATTGCAATTTTTCTATTAAGATATGGAGTGTTCATTTTAAGGTATGAAAGCAGGCTCCCAGAGACTTTGAAGGCTTGGTGTTAGGAATGGTCTACAGCAGGGATCAGCAAGCTATGGCCTATAGACCAGCTGTTTGTTTTTACAAATAAAATTCATCAGGACACAGTCATGCTCATTTGTTTACTTCCTGTCTATGGCTGCTTTCTAGATACAAAATCAGAGTTGAGTAGTTGTGACAGAGTTCTTAGGGTCTGGGAGCCTCAATTGTTTATTCTTTACTATTAAGTAAAATTTAAGAAAAGATTCCCTGACCCATGATCTAGAGAGGCACTTTCCAATAAATAGAACTCTTTGTGATGATAGAAATATTCTGTACTTGTGCTATCCAGTATGGTAGCCACTAGCCACATGTAGCTAAATAGGTACTTGAAATGTGACCAGTATGGCTGAGGAATTAAAAATTTAACTTCACTTATTGTAATTAATGAAAATGTAAGTTTGAATAGCCACACAGGGCTAGTGGCCACTGTATTAGCACACATATAGCACATTTCCGGAGAAGGCACTTGCACCCCACTCCTGTACTCTTGCCTGGAAAATCCCATGGACAGAGGAGCCTGGTAGGCTGCAGTCCATGGGGTCTGGAAGAATCAGACACAACTGAGTGACTTCACTTTCACTTTTCACTTTCATGCATTGGAGAAGGAAATGGTAACCCACTCCAGTGTTTTTGCCTGGAGAATCCCAGGGACGGCAGAGCCTGGTGGGCTGCCATCTATGGGGTCACACAGAGTCGGACACGACTGAGGCAACTTAGCAGCAGCAGCACATTTCCAATATCTTCTAGTCATACTTCCCTAGAACAGTCAGAAAACTGTTTTGTAAATGGATACATAATAATGTAACTCTGGAGCAACTGAAATGTGACAGTGCAAATGAGAAACTAAAGTCTTAATTTTAATTTTATTTTAATTAATTAAAATGCAAACAGCCACCCATGGCAGGCAGTTACTGTAATGGATAATGTCGGCTAGAGTGGTGGTTCCCAAAGTGTAGTACCAAGATCAGCAGCATCAACATTAACTAGGAACTTGTTAAAAGTAAAATTCTTGGTCCCTACACCAGATATAGTGAATCAAAAACTCTAGGGATGAGGCCCAAAAAACTGCATTTTAACACATACCCCAGGGCAGCGTTTCTCAATTTAGCATGAATCAAAATCATCTGGCAGGCCTGTTAAAAACCCAGATTGCTGGACTTCGTATCCAGAGTTCTAATAATTTCCCAAGGGATGCGAATGGCTGCTGATCCATGGACCATGCTTTGAGTAGGACGTGCCTAGAGCTGTAGTGTGCCAAGTCATATATGTGCTTGGACAATCTACTGAGTAGCAGGAAAACATATCAGAGTTTTTTACTTGTATTTACTTTTCGCCTAAAAGACTACTAAACCTGCATTATTCTCTCAGTTAGTCCCTGTCAAATTGTCATAATTCTTATTGGTTGACTTTGGTCTCATTTACCTTTGATTTTTAATTCTATGTTTCAATACCATCATACAGTAATTTAACTTTCTTTTGGTTGGTAGATCTATAGATCATAACACACATATAGAGTCATACAACCACCACCATAATTAGTATACAAAACTGTTATATAGCCATAACACCTCCTTTGAGTTCTCTCTTTGTAGCTACCCCTTTCTCCACCCATAATCCCTAGCAACAGTTCTCTACTGCTGTGGATTTATCTTGTCAGAAAGTGAAAGTGAAGTCCCACAGTCCTGTCTGACTCTTTGCAACCCCATGGACTGTAACCTACCAGGCTCCTCTGTCCATGGGATTCTTCATTCAAGAATACTGGAGTGGGTTGCCATTTCCTTCTCCAGGGGATCTTCCCAATCCAGGGATCATACCTGGATCGCCCACATTGCCGGCAGACGCTTTACTGACTGAGCCATGAGGGAAGCCTTATCCTGCCAAGAATTTCATAAAAATGGAGTCATACAAGGCATGACTTTGGAGACTGACTTCTTTTACTCAGCATAATTCCTATGAAATTTGTTCATATTGCTGTGTGTATTAATAGTTTGTTTATTGCTGAGTAGTATTCTATTGTGTGATTAAACCATAGTTTATCCATTTACTCAATGAAATCCCTCTGAGTTGTTTCCAATTTAGAAAATTATTTTAAAAAAGAGCAGTTTAAACATTTGTGTACAGGTTCAGTTCAGTTCAGTTCAGTCGCTCCGTCGTGTCCGACTCTTTGCGATCCCATGAATCGCAGCACGCCAGGCCTCCCTGTCCATCACCATCTCCTGGAGCTCACTCAGACTCACGTCCATCGAGTCCGTGATGCCATCCAGCCATCTTATCCTGGGTGTACAGATTAGGTGAACATAATTTTCATTTATTTAGGGTAGATTTTCAAGAGTGGAGTTGCCAGATCATATGGTAATTATCTGTTTGACTTTATAGGAAGCTATCAACATTTTTTTTGAAAATAACTATATCATTTTGCACTTTCCCAGCAATACAGAGGAGAGTTAGTGGCTCTGTATTCTTGCCAACAGCTGTTATTACTGGTATTTTTTGTTTTAGAATCCTAATAGGTGTATTGTGGCATCTCACTGTGATTTTTAATTTGCATTTTCTTAATGGCTAATGACAGCAAGTATCTTTTCCTGTGCTTATTTCTTTCTTTCCATTCTTACATCTTTTTTTTTTTTGGTAAATTATCTGTTCTTCACACTTTTGCCATTTTTTGAAATTGAGTCAAGTCATTATTTTCTTATTGTTGGGTTTTAAAAACTCATTATGCATTCTGGATTCAAGTTCTTTATTGGAAATGTAATTTGAAAAAATTTTCTTTGCATTTCTTATCCTCTCCATTTAATAATGTGATATACTGAATTTCATTAATGTGAAGCTACATTAACTTGATTAATTCATTACATTATCCAAGTTAGGAAGTGGACAAAATAGACAAACATCATTATTAATAAGATGCCTGTGAAGGAAATTGGCTGAGAAATTACTAATAAGGCAGGTATAAGAGAGCAAGAAAATGGCACAATTGATACTTTTGTCCCTCATAGTAGCTTTTTAGCTAACAATTTATGAAAAAATTGCTGTCTAGGTAAGTGATCTAGTACATACATATATTTGTAAATGTGCCATTTTTAACAAGGAGTGTGAAAGCAATGGCTTTTGAAAGATATTTATGCATGGAGAAAGCTTTTAAAAATCCATACTAGGAAAATTCAGAGTGATTTTATTGCTGAAAGTAATGCAGATATTTTGTCAGTTTGAAGTCTCATATCCAAACAATTAAAATTTTTGAAATAGAGGATTCCCAAACTTGTTTTGATATATAACAGTGGAGGAAATTGAACTGTGCTTATTTTTTGCCAGTATGAAATTATAGCATCTTCAATTTATTTCCTCAAACAGCTGAATGACATTAAGGAAGATACAGAATTCTAGGTACATTTCAATAGAAACTTTTCAGAATTATGGGTGGAGTTGAAATATTGCTTGTATGATGTTATAAGTGCAGACAGTGATGTACTTCTTCCATATAAATATCCTTTCCTTTGAAAAATGTCTTTTTCAACTGTGACAACCATGAAAGATCAAGAATCTAAATAAATTGAAGTTATCACTATACTTTTGAATTAGTATACCTTTAAGTGTTAAGCCAAAGCTTTTATTTTTATTTTTTTACTTTTTTCCTCAGCTTTATTGATGTATTGAAGAAGGGAATGACAACCAACTCCAGTATTCTTGCTGAAAAATCCTATAGACAGAGGAGCCTAGCAGGCTACAGTCCATGAGATTACAGAGATGAACGTGACTTAGTGACTGAGCACAGCACACCATTGATTTACATTGTGTTAGTTTCAGATACATCTAAGGTGATTCATTTATATATACATATATATATGTATATATCCATATATGTATATATCCATATATGCATATATGGATATATCCATTCTTTTTTGGTTCTTTTCCCTGATAGATTATTACAAAAATTTGAATACTATATAGTTATCTGAGAAACCAAGGTTTTTAAAAAGAACAGAGCATTTTCAATATGCTTTCCCTAAAAATGCATTACCACTAAAAGTATATTTTCTGAAAGCAAAAATTTTTGTACATCATAGGACAAAGAAAACCATTTCAAGAATATGTATTTCTTCCCATTTCATTCTGTTGAAATATTTATTTGCACATGTGCTATGTCATTTCAGTCATGTCTGACCCTTTGCGACCTTATGGACTGTAGCCTGCCAGGCTCTTCTGTCCATGAGGTTCTCCAGGCAAGAACACAGGAGTGTGTTGTCACACCCTCCTCCAGGGGATCTTCCCACCCTAGGGATCAAACTCTCCTCTCCTACAGCTCCTGCATTGTAGGCGGGTTCTTTACTGCTAATTCTCCTGAGAAGCTCATTTGTGTGTGTGTGTATTCACAAATGTTTATGTATATATATATGCACACAATTATACATATATATTAGTGTGATAGTGTGATGTTTAATAAGAAATATATATTTGGTCTTTGTCCAGACCCTCCAGAGCTCCCAAAAGCCTCAATTTCCTGAGAAGAAGCTGCTGATATCTTTTGCTATGCTAATGAGATGACTTCTGGAATGTCCCAAGGTCACCTAAGAATGGGAGCTGGTCACCAAAATAAGTTGTCAAATGATTATAGGGTTTCAGCCCCACCCTTGACCACTGAAGAAGGGAAAAGGCTGTGGAAATTGAATTCAATCACAAACTACCAATAATTTAATCTGTCAGGCATATGTAATAAAGCCTCCATAAAAAAAGAAAGAAAACAAAAGGATGAGGGTCAGAAAAATTCTGGGATGGTGAACCAGTGAAGAGTTCAGAAAAGAACAGTCTCTGGAGAATGCATGGAAGCTCTAAGCCCCTCCCCCACACCTGGTCCTATGCATCTCTTCCATGTGCTGTTCTTGAGTTATACTGTTTTATAATGAGCTAGTAACCTAGTAAGTAAGAATTTACCTGAGTTCTGTGACCCACTCTAGCAAATTAATCAAATCTGAAGAGAAGGTTATGGGAACCTCTTGGGAACCTCTGATCTGAATTTGGTTAGTTGGAAACCCAAGTGACCACCTGGACTTGTGATTTGCATCTGAATTGGGGGCAGTCTCTTGAGACTGAGCCCTTAACCTGTGGATTCTGATGCTGTCTTTGCATTGTTTGGAAATAAGTGAAAAACCCACACACTGGAAGTAGAATTGGGGTCAGAAGTGTAAATGTATAGCATAAATCAGTTTGTAACGATTTTATTGATAGTTGATAAGGGTGAGTCATCGCCTCTCAGTGAGTTTTGAGATGCCTAGGCATGTCAATATTC
The DNA here is from genome assembly GCF_042477335.2 of Ovis canadensis. Classification (NCBI taxonomy): domain Eukaryota; kingdom Metazoa; phylum Chordata; class Mammalia; order Artiodactyla; family Bovidae; genus Ovis; species Ovis canadensis. Next base: position 75,658,640 of record NC_091252.1, read on the forward strand.
TTGGGAACAGTGGATCTTCCTATGAATTTTGTTTGAATATGCTGGAGAGGTAAAGACAAAAGAGAGAGAAGGCATGGGATATAGGCAAATGTCATGGAGTCCACTCTGAAGCCTTCTATTATAGGCTGAAAGAACTGAGGCTGAGGGTAAACACAAAAGGGGAGAATTGCAAGTTGAACATAACATTGAGCCTGCTTTCACAGATACTGAACTATAATGAAAGGATCAAAGACACACCACTTAAACAACCTCATACTCTGTAATTTTGCCAAGAACTTTCTTTTTGGTTGAACTTTCAATATTCTCTAGAAGACTCTACCTTGATAAGAATAATCTGTATTATTTTGGATACAGACAGCAGGATAATGATACCTGTACTTGTTTAGTCAAAAATCCATAAATGCCATGGCCACAAGACCAGATGGGCCCAAAGGTCAGATGCCGGGTATTCTCTTTCTATAAAGAGTGGTGGGATAATATAAACTGAATTTAATGAAGACAACAGAAACATTTGTGTGATTCTAATTAAACATACAAATACTTCAAAAATTTTGAAGTCACATGGAGAACCATAGTTGAAATATTTGAGTTGAGAAGATGATACCCTTACGTTTATAAATTAATGATTTTCCCAGCTTAAATAATTTAATTTCTTAAAAATAGGAAGTAAAACTTACCTTGCCCCATATGGTTTTGGTTAGGCCTCAATATTACTTATGTACAAAATTTGTTTAAAAAAAGAACAATCGAAATAACAGGCCAAAAATGTAATGGGTAAGATCACAACAAATTGTGGAAAATTCTGAAAGAAATGGGAATACCAGACCACCTGACCTGCCTCTTGAGAAATCTGTATGCAGGTCAGGAAGCAACAGTTAGAGCTGGACATGGAACAACAGGCTAGTTCCAAATAGGAAAAGGAGTACGTCAAGGCTGTATATCGTCACCCTGCTTATTTAACTTATATGCAAAATACATCATGAGAAACGCTGGGCTGGAGGAAGAAAAGCTGGAATCTAGATTGCCGGGAGAAATACCAATAACCTCACATATGCAGATGATACCACCCTTATGGCAGAAAGTGAAGAATTAAAGAGCCTCTTGGTGAAAGCAAAAAAGGAGAGTGAAAAAGTTTGCTTAAAGGTCAACGTTCAGAAAACTAAGATCATGGCATCCGTTCCCATCACTTCATGGGAAATAGATGGGGAAACAGTGGAAACAGTGACAGACTTTATTTTTGGGGGCTGCAAAATCACCATAGTTGGTGACTGCAGCCATGAAATTAGAAGACGCTTACTCCTTGGAAGGAAAGTTATGACCAACCTAGATAGCATATTGAAAAGCAGAGACATTACTTTGCCGACTAAGGTCCATCTTGTCAAGGCTATGGTTTTTCCAGTGGTCAGGTATGGATGTGAGAGTTGGACTATAAAGAAAGCTGAGCACCGAAGGATTGATGCTTTTGAAATGTGGTGTTGGAGAAGACTCTTGAGAGTCCCTTGTACTGCAGGGAGATCCAACCAGTCCATCCTAAAGGAGATTAGTCCTGAGTGTTCATTGAATGGACTAATGTTGAAGCTGAAACTCCAATACTTTGGCCACCTGATGCGAAGAACTGACACATTGGAGAAGGCCCTGATGCTGGGAAAGATTGAAGGCAGAAGGAGAAGGGGACGACAGAGAATGAGATGGTTGGATGGCATCATGGACTCAATGGACAAGAGTTTGGGTAAATTCTGGGAGTTGGTGATGGACACTGGAGTGGGTTGCCCTTTCCTTCTCCAATGCATGAAAGTGAAAAGTGAAAGTGAAGTCACTCAGCCATGTCTGACTCTTAACGACCCCATGGACTGCAACCTACCAGGCTCCTCCATTCATGGGATTTTCAGGGCAAGAGTACTGGAGTGGTTTGCCATTGCCTTCTCCAAATTACTCTTATTAACTAAGAAGGAATGGTTTTAATTATAAAGTAAAATATTTTTATAAATTATTATTCAATGCAAGAAAAACATTAATTAGGAACAAGAAGTTTAGTAAGCTGTCAGGAAAATAGTGGAATAGCTTTTTGAGAATATGTTCAGAAGATGAGAACCTAATTTGTCAAAACTTGCCCCTGTGTACAGGGCTATAAGAGTATAAATGTGAAAAAAAAAAGTATAAATGTGGTCTATTTAGCCCATAACACTGGAAATATTTCCTTATCTCATATGATAACCAACCTAACTATTTCATCAAACTTTTTAATATGCTGGAAAAGATAAATGAAAATGGAGAAAAAAAAAAAAAAGAAAATGGAGGTAACATTTATGTTTGACTAGTCCTATAGTCGGAGAAGGCAATGGCACCCCACTCCAGTACTCTTGCCTGGAAAATCCCATGGATGGAGGAACCTGGTAGGTTGCAGTCCATGGGGTAGCTAAGAGTCAGACACGGCTGAGTGACTTCACTTTCACTTTTCACTTTCATGCATTGGAGAAGGAAAGGGCAACCCACTCCAGTGTTCTTGCCTGGAGAATCCCAGGAACGGGGGATCCTGGTGGGCTGCCGTCTATGGGGTCACACAGAGTCGGACACAACTGAAGCGACTTAGTAGCAGCAGCAGCAGTCCTATAGTACTATTAAACTAATAAATACATACTCCAATGTGTCCAGAAAGCATAATGTTAGAAACAAAAGAATAATTTATTCATTCCCCTCACTATTTCTAAAAGTTCTCAGATTCTATTTTATATAACCATTTGAGAGGTGTTTTCAACATCTTGTAGCTCAATCATTGAGCCCATTTTATGGATGGCAACAGAGACCGAGCATTATGTTAAAGATTAAAGAAAAAGTGGGAAAGACAAATGAAGAGAATCTAGGAGGAAAATAGAATAAAAAATAAAATTTGTAAGTCCTTATCTCTTTCCAGGTTTTTGATTTCTTAGGACTGTGTCCTATAATGTTACACTCCATCGGAAAAGCATCACATCTCCAAAATATTTAAAAAATCGGTCTCCTGCCCCCTCTCCGTTCCTGTTTTCCTCCCAGCCCCAGCTCACACCCCCGTCATCTGTGAACGGTAGGCCCCTGTTCACGTGTTGGGGAACTCGGGCTCTCAGGGTGTTTGTCACTGTCATGTTCTGATTGTTTGTCTACAGCACCCAGACTTTGTTCCATCTTTGGCACACAGACGTTGAAATGAAACGGTATGTCGGAAAATCCAGGTTGCCTTTATAACAAAGAGCATGTTGCCTCTTTAGGGAACAATGAAGCACGATGAATAGCTATTCAGTTTTTTGTAGTACTTCCAGCACTGGATAAAGCAGAAATCTGGCCAACGTTGGGAGTGGCCATCTCTTTTGTAGCCAGTACCGGAATGGTTAATTACTTTGCAGTTCTCCAAGAAGCAACTATGAGCCAGCTCCTGCCACTACATCCCCACCAGAAACAAAACTGACAGATCGCACTCCACCGCTGAAACAGATGGTTGCTTACAGGGCTGACAAAGCGAACGTAAACTGTAGAGGCTTTCTTCTCTGCCGAAGCCCCAAAGAGGCAGAGAGGTGAAAAGAACACCTTCCCTTTGGAAGGACATACACATACACACCACCCCACAACACCACCGCCACCGCCACCGCAAAAGCTAAACCCTAGTATGCTTTCGCCTCATAAACTATTGCAAAATCTTCAGCTATGCAAGAGGGCATTCAGGTGAAGCTGAAATGTGTTCCTGTGCTTTTCCACAAGCATAAAGAATAATGGACTTTTCAATATTGGAGTGGACAGGAAGAGAAGAAAATGCTTCAATCTGAACCTGTTTCTGACTTACGGCTGACAGCTTTTCAAACCACTCATTTTTAGAACCGAGGGAGGCAGAACATTTATTCGTATGTTGAAAAGTCACAAGACCAGAATAAAGCTATTTTAAAAATTAAATAGAGAAAATAAGAGAAAAGCAGGTCTGTTAATGAAGATTCAAGACCTGGATATGTGTCCTTTGGCTCAGCAGAGCTATGGTCACTGGCAATGTGCCAACTCAAGATGCTAATGAGATGAAAGGCAGCGGCAAGTTCAGGGAGACCCCAGTGGCTACCAAGATGAGAGCAGGAATGGGGTGCAGAAAGGGGGACTGTGAACTGAAAGTTATGGAAACCAACTTTGCTTCAGTTGCTATTCTACTTGGGTATATTCTTGTAAAACAGCTCTACCTTCCGCATGGCTTCATATATTTTAAAACTCAATTAGATCAGGTTATAGCTAGTACTTGCTATACGTCATGGAAGTGCTAACCCTGGTAGAAGAGAAAGATATCTGACTTGCTTTTAGAACTGTGCAAAACTTTGATTGTGTTCTCTGTGACTAAAGCAAGCCTCTACCATCACCATCTGCCTGTACCGTTTGTTTCCCTGGTGGCTCAGATGGTAAAGAATTTGCCTGCATTGTAGGAGACCTGGGTTCAATCCTTGGGTTGGGAAGATCCCCTGGAGAAGGGAATGGCAACCTCCAGTATTCTTACATGGAGAATTCCATGGACAGAGGAGCCTGGTAGGCCCCAATCCATGGGGTCACAAAGATTCAGAAATGACTGAGCAACTTTCACTCACCATCAGCTGAGGGAGGTGTGTGGGGGAAATGCGCTGCAAAGAGGAATTGTTTGCTTTATAAAGATTCTGGAGGCCTGGAAAAGAGGGCAACCTTCAAACTTGGTCTCAGTTAACATTTGTGTTACTTGATTGATCAAGATAATTGACTTGTCTCCAGTTTGTATCATTTTTCTGAAATCAGTTAAGTGTTCTGTTTAGCATTTGAGTCCCTTTTCCTCATCAATTTCCTATTTTGTTTTACAGGCTTTCTCTTCCCCTTTCTACTAAATTTAATACTTCCTCTTTCTAATCCACTGTATAATCCAATTCTTTTTATTACTTTGCTATTTCTTTCAGTGCCTATCCCATCTTTATACGTGCCCATTCTGTCTTCTTCATCTACTGTTTTACTTAGGGGATCCTATTAAGTCACCAGGGCTCAGCTGCCACCTGCTGTGCATGTTAATGACCCCTCAGGCTCTGCCAGCCCCCTTCCTAACTCTCCCCTGGTTGCATGTCTCTACCTTCCTCTTGCGTCTCAGATGGGTCAGCAAATGAAGTCAATATGCTCCAGACATTCAGGGGTGGGGGTGGGGAGTAGGGTGCTTCATAAAACAGTTTATTGTTTGTATTTTTCCCACAGCATCTCTTCCTTACCAGTTTTCTGTTCAGATGGTCAGTAACTCTTTTTATTGTAACATCAGTCCTAAAGGAAAACAATACTGAATATTCATTGAAAAGACTGATGCTGAATCTGAAGCTCCAATACTTTGGACACTTGATGGGAAGAGCTGACTCAATAGAAAAGACCCTGATGCTGGGAAAGATAGAAGGCAGGAGAAGGGGGCAACAGAGGATGAGATGGTTGGATGGCATCATAATAGACATGAATTTGAGCAAGCTCTAGGAGATGGTAAAGGACAGGGAGGCCTGTTCATGGGGTTGCAAAGAATCAGACACAACTTGAAGAACTGAACAACATTTAAAATTTGGAGATCATTTCACTTCTCCATGTTTACACAGTCCCTTGACAACTAGTCTTTTTAAAAAACTTTCAACCTCTTCTCTGATATTTTCTCGTGAGCTGATATATTTATCACATACTTTTCATAATATCCTCTCCTACAGTATTTGCTGAGCCCCATAGAACTGCCTTATCATGGCATTGTTTTGGGGGAACCCAGCAGAAGATTGAACATATTTTCTCTTTACTGTCAAGAGCTGAAAAAAAAACAGGCAAATGGAAAATTATGAAATGTGACTTATTCTCTTCTTAAATGGCATGGTTCTATCCCTTTTAACTTCATTTTTATGTGCAAGTTCCTATTGTGTTCACTCAGTTCTCTTGTCCTCTGGGTTTTCCCACAGGCTCTTTTTGTCATTTCCAGTGAAATGTTCATAGCTGAAACATGTCTCCTCCTGTGTAACTGTGTATATCCTTTTTGTCTGATTCATGTTCATACCAGGAAAATCAAGCCCTGGATGTTTGAAATGTAAACATTGTTTCTTGGTGATCCAAATCATCAATTATCATGCCTCTAGTTATACATAAAATTTTGATTCCTCAGTTTGGGCTCTTTTCGCTTGAACATTTTAGATGAACTGATGTATATTTCTGGTGATTGACATAGCTATTGTTCTGTTTGGATACTCTGCCCTGAAGGAACTGGCCTTTGGAGTCTTATTTTTCTGGGATCTGATGATTCATCACCTTTACTGTGGTTTACACCAAAAAGTGGGTAGGTCAGGCGATGGCGTAGAACTCCATTCACTGCCAGGCTTCAGGGTATCAGTTTTAATGATGGATGAAAGTTCTCAGCAAATAGCTTCTGTTAGCCTCAGATCTTGAAAAAAAAAAACAAAAACAAAAAACCTCTTGCAAATATTTACTCCAGTTCTCTAGTGGGAATCTCCTACAAACCAAGCTTTACTTTAAAGGAAAAGCTGTTCTCTGAAAATGTGCTTCTGAAATTGCTTCTGTTAATATTCTATAATGTGTCAACATCCATAATTGAAAATCCTATCCCTACTTTATGGATATGAAAAGTACAGAAGACTGGATCCATGTTCCATGATGACAGGATTTGGTGCTCTACTACGGTGGCTTATAAATAATAAATTATTTTGCTTGTGTGATTGTATATCCATGACCTAATATATTCACCACAGGGTGACATATTTTTTATTTAACCCAGATGTCTGGAGGTGGTACTTTGCTCTAAAAAATGAGCATGAAACTTGGACTTTTAGATTTGAAGGGAAGTTGGTGGTGATGCTGCTGTGGGGAACTGATAGTCATCCGGAGTGTTCATGATCGGCTCTGTTTACGACCATTCTTGGCAGAATTAAAACTAGAACTCAGGGGCTGTCACTTCTATTCACTGTTCTGCTTAGAAACACAACTATTAATTTTATTCTCTTTGCCTTGGGATACTGTTATAAGAATTTCTTCGAAGTGCTGAGTGTCTTTCCTGTCATTTGAAAATTGACAATAAGTAATATGTCATTTTTAAACTGTAAGTGTCACAGTTTATCTTTTTCCATCTTGGTACTTAACAATTATCCCAATAAAATGAGAAAATATTTTTACCTGTGGAACTTATTGAAACAAATGTCCCGCATTTTATGGTTAATTCACATAAAGAATTACATACACACACAACACAAATATCTATGCATTTTTTTCCTGCTGTCAAAAGTGTAGAAAATGAACTTTAAGGGAATCCTCATAGTCTAAATGCCTGGATAGTATATGATCTAAGTATTTGGATGTTGGAAGTAGACTGAATTTGTATCCTGGCTCTGTGATGGTTAATTTTATGTATTAACTCGGTGAGGTCTTGGAACCTAGTTTTGATCAATCAGTGGTCTAGCTGATGAGAGGGTATTTTTAAAGATGTGAGTAACATTTAAATCTTTAGTGTTCAAGTAAAGTTGGTTACCTTCTGAAAAGTGATAGGCCTTATCCCATCAGTTGAAGACCTTAAGAGAAAAGACTAACATCCCTCAGGAAGAGAGAGCTCTGCTAGTAGACCGTCTTCAGACTTGAATGAAAACCCCGACTCTTCCCTGGGTCTTCAGCCTACCCTGAAGATTCAGACTTGCCTGCCCCCACAAACATGTAATCAAATTCCTTAAAATACATCTCTCAAAATATATACACATCCTGCTGCTCTGAGGAATGCTTTCTAATACACGTTCCATCATTTACTAGCCAGTTGACTTTGAGCGAGTTATCTAATTTTCTGTGCATAAGTGTCTTCATTTCTAAAATGGATACCATAATAGTACCTACATCATTGGGGTGTCATAATGATTAAATGACTCAGTGTAAATAAGATCCTCAGAACAGTGCCTGACACAAGGTTAATCACTAAGTCCTAGATATAATTGTTTTTGTTTGCTGTTGTTGTTTAGTTGCTAAGCCATGTCCCACTCTATTGTGACCCTATGGACTGTAGCCTGCCAGATTCCTCTGTCCATGGGAATTCCCAAGGCAGGAATACTGGAGTGGATTGCCATTTCCATCTTCAGGGGATCTTTCTGATCCAGGGATTGAACCGGTGTTTCCTGCATTGGCAGGCAGATTCTTTGCCACCAGGGGAGCCCATTGTTATTGTTATATATAATATACATAATACTATTATCTATCATAAGACTTATTATTACTTTTAACCATAGGTAGCAAAATCCTATGACCTGTAAGAGGTTTGGGGAGTGGTGTCTGTTAATTCAGCAGCAAGTTTTATTAAGTACTTACTCTGTGCCAAGCTCTGTCAGAAACTAGATATCACAGTGGTGAGCAAAGCAGAAAAGCTTTCACTCAAGGAGAGTTCAGTGTGGTGGGAAAGAAAAACCAACATAGAAATAAATATATAATTTCAAATTGCATTGTGTAATTTACCAGAAAACCCATGAGTTTTAAGAGAACAATCTAGAGGTTTGATATTAAAGGTGGGGCAAGAACTCAAGTCAGGCATCTCCAACTTGGAGTCTGAAGCCACAAGCTGAGTGTGATTGAGCCAGAGGGGAGGACTGGAAGGAAGTGGACTAGAAGAAGAACTGTGGGTATCTGAACTGAAGCAAAAAGGAGTCTAGATACTTAAGGGGAAAAGGGAAGAGGGAGTTGGGCAAAGAAGTGGTTGCATTTGGGATTGGATGTACTTCAGTTTGTGAAAAATGCCAACGGAGTAAAAATCTCATTGTAAAGATTTATACGTTATCCCATCGTAACATGTATTATTCTGAAATCTATTATTGACCTTTCTTGTTGTCTTTTTTTTTAATTTTTTTAGTTTTTTATTCTTTAAATTTTAAAATCTTTAATTCTTACATGCATTCCCAAACATGAACCCCCCTCCCACCTCCCTCCCCATAACATCTTTCTGGGTCATCCCCATGCACCAGCCCCAAGCATGCTGCATCCTGCGTCAGACATAGACTGGCGATTCAATTCACATGATAGTATACATGTTAGAATGTCATTCTCCCAAATCATCCCACCCTCTCCCTCTCCCTCTGAGTCCAAAAGTCCGTTATACACATCTGTGTCTCTTTCCCTGTCTTGCATACAGGGTCGTCATTGCCATCTTCCTAAATTCCATATATATGTGTTAGTATACTGTATTGGTGTTTTTCTTTCTGGCTTACTTCACTCTGTATAATCGGCTCCAGTTTCATCCATCTCATCAGAACTGATTCAAATGAATTCTTTTTAACGGCTGAGTAATACTCCATTGTGTATATGTACCACAGCTTTCTTATCCATTCATCTACTGATGGACATCTAGGTTGTTTCCATGTCCTGGCTATTATAAAGAGTGCTGCGATGAACATTGGGGTACATGTGTCTCTTTCAATTCTGGTTTCCTCGGTGTGTATGCCCAGAAGTGGGATTGCTGGGTCATAAGGTAGTTCTATTTGCAATTTTTTAAGGCATCTCCACACTGTTCTCCATAGTGGCTGTACTAGTTTGCATTCCCACCAACAGTGTAGGAGGGTTCCCTTTTCTCCACACCGTCTCCAGCATTTATTGCTTGCAGATTTTTGGATCGCAGCCATTCTGACTGGTGTGAAGTGGTACCTCATTGTGGTTTTGATTTGCATTTCTCTAATAATGAGTGATGTTGAGCATCTTTTCATGTGTTTGTTAGCCATCCGTATGTCTTCTTTGGAGAAATGTCTATTTAGTTCTTTGGCCCATTTTTTGATTGGGTCGTTTATTTTTCTGGAGTTGAGCTGCAGAAGTTGCTTGTATATTTTTGAGATTAGTTGTTTGTCAGTTGCTTCATTTGCTATTATTTTCTCCCATTCTGAAGGCTGTCTTTTCACCTTGCTTATATTTTCCTTTGTTGTGCAGAAGCTTTTAATTTTAATTAGATCCCATTTGTTTATTTTTGCTTTTATTTCCAGCATTCTGGGAGGTGGATCATAGAGGATCCTGCTTTGATTTATGTCTGAGAGTGTTTTGCCTATGTTCTCCTCTAGGAGTTTTATAGTTTCTGATCTTACATTTAGATCTTTAATCCATTTTGAGTTTATTTTTGTGTGCGGTGTTAGAAAGTGATCTAGTTTCATTCTTTTACAAGTGGTTGACCAGTTTTCCCAGCACCACTTGTTAAAGAGATTGTCTTTACTCCATTGTATATTCTTGCCTCCTTTGTCAAAGATAAGGTGTCCATATGTGTGTGGATTTATCTCTGGGCTTTCTATTTTGTTCCATTGATCTATATGTCTGTCTTTGTGCCAGTACCATACTGTCTTGATGACTGTGGCTTTGTAGTAGAGCCTGAAGTCAGGCAAGTTGATTCCTCCAGTTCCATTCTTCTTTCTCAAGATTGCTTTGGCTATTCGAGGTTTTTTGTATTTCCATACAAATCTTGAAATTATTTGTTCTAGTTCTGTGAAAAATGTGGCTGGTAGCTTGATAGGGATTGCATTGAATTTGTAAATTGCTTTGGGTAGTATACTCATTTTCACTATATTGATTCTTCCAATCCATGACCATGGTATATTTCTCCATCTATTAGAGTCCTCTTTGATTTCTTTCATCAGTGTTTTATAGTTTTCTATATATAGGTCTTTAGTTTCTTTAGGTAGATATATTCCTAAGTATTTTATTCTTTTCGTTGCAATGGTGAATGGAATTGTTTCCTTAATTTCTTTTTCTACTTTCTCATTATTCGTGTATAGGAATGCAAGGGATTTCTGTGTGTTGATTTTATATCCTGCAACTTTACTATATTCATTGATGAGCTCTAGTAATTTTCTGGTGGAGTCTTTAGGGTTTTCCATGTAGAGGATCATGTCATCTGTAAACAGTGAGAGTTTTACTTCTTCTTTTCCAATTTGGATTCCTTTTATTTCTTTTTCTGCTCTGATTGCTGTGGCCAAAACTTCCAGAACTATGTTGAATAGTAGCGGTGAAAGTGGACACCCTTGTCTTGTTCCTGACTTTAGGGGAAATGCTTTCAATTTTTCACCATTGAGGATAATGTTTGCTGTGGGTTTGTCATAGATAGCTTTTATGATGTTGAGGTATGTTCCTTCTATTCCTGCTTTCTGGAGAGTTTTTATCATAAATGGATGTTGAATTTTGTCAAAGGCCTTCTCTGCATCTATTGAGATAATCATATGGTTTTTATTTTTCAATTTGTTAATGTGGTGAATTACATTGATTGATTTGCGGATATTGAAGAATCCTTCCATCCCTGGGATAAAGCCCACTTGGTCATGGTGTATGATCTTTTTAATGTGTTGTTGGATTCTGATTGCTAGAATTTTGTTGAGGATTTTTGCATCTATGTTCATCAGAGATATTGGCCTGTAGTTTTCTTTTTTTGTGACATCTTTGTCAGGTTTTGGTATTAGGGTGATGGTGGCCTCATAGAATGAGTTTGGAAGTTTACCTTCCTCTGCAATTTTCTGGAAGAGTTTGAGTAGGATAGGTGTTAGCTCTTCTCGAAATTTTTGGTAGAATTCAGCTGTGAAGCCATCTGGACCTGGGCTTTTGTTTGTCTTGTTGTCTTTAATCAGTTCAGTTCAGTCGCTCAGTAGTGTCCGACTCTTTGCGACCCCATGAATCGTAGCATGCCAGGCCTCCCTGTCCATCACCATCTCCCAGAGTTCACTCAGACTCACATCCATCGAGTCCGTGATGCCATCCAGCCATCTCATCCTCTGTCGTCCCCTTCTCCTCCTGGCCCCAATCTCTCCCAGCATCAGAGTCTTTTCCAATGAGTCCACTCTTCGCATGAGGTGGCCAAAGTACTGGAATTTCAGCTTTAGCATCATTCCTTCCAAAGAAATCCCAGGGTTGATCTCCTTCAGAATGGACTGGTGGATCTCCTTGCGGTCCAAGGGACTCTCAAGAGTCTTCTCCAACACCAAAGTTCAAAAGCATCAATTCTTCGGCACTCAGCTTTCTTCACAGTCCAACTCTCACATCCATACATGACCACTGGAAAAACCATAGCCTTGACTAGCCGGACCTTAGTTGGCAAAGTAATGTCTCTGCTTTTGAATATGCTGTCTAGGTTGGTCATAACTTTTCTTCCAAGGAGTAAGCGTCTTTTAATTTCATGGCTGCAATCACCATCTTGGAGCCCAGAAAAATAGTCAGACACTGTTTCCACTGTTTCCCCATCTATTTCCCATGAAGTGATGGGACCAGATGCCATGATCTTTGTTTTCTGAATGTTGAGCTTTAAGCCAACTTTTTTGCTCTCCTCTTTCACTTTCATCAAGAGGCTCTTTAGTTCCTCTTCACTTCTGCCATAAGGGTGGTGTCATCTGCATATCTGAGGTTATTGATATTTCTCCCAGCAATCTTGATTCCAGCTTGTGTTTCTTCCAGTTCAGCGTTTCTCATGATGTACTCTGTATAGAAGTTAAATAAGCAGGGTGACAATATACAGCCTTGACGTGCTCCTTTTCCTATTTGGAACCAGTCTGTTGTTCCATGTCCAGTTCTAACTGTTGCTTCCTGACCTGCATACAGATTTCTCAAGAGGCAGGTTAGGTGGTCTGGTATTCCCATCTCTTTCAGAATTTTCCACAGTTTATTGTGATCCACACAGTCAAAGACTTTGGCATAGTCAATAAAACAGAAATAGATGTTTTTCCGGAACTCTCTTGCTTTTTCCATGATCCAGTGGATGTTGGCAATTTGATCTCTGGTTCCTCTGCCTTTTCTAAAACCAGTTGTCTTTAATACTTATACCTATCTTTTTTTCTTTTCCGTATTGACTAAATTATGGCTTTTACTTCATAGGAGATCTTATCTCTCTTCTGTTCTTTCTTTTCTTTATCATTTTCTACCTATTAAAAACTTTTTTCATCAGTGTGAAGCCTGGCATCTTGTTTCATGTTCCCAGCTAGCTGGGGACCTGGTCCCTTTAATGCTGTCATTTCTTGTGAGAGATGTCCTTGAAGAATGTTCTTTCAATGCATTTGTCCACTCTAGTATATACATATCTATATCTAATTTTAGAGAGACAGGAAAATGAGGGTAGAAAGTTTCAGCCTGAGACAAAAATTAAGAAAGATTTTTTGTGTCTTTCTTTAAAAATTTTGTTTTGTAGACAGTACTGTATTAAATATCTTTTAAATTAGTCCTGCTGAGTCAGATTGCTACTAATGGGTTTTTGCTTTGGGGGGAAGCTGGCATCTCTGTTTTCCCCACTGATTACTATTTATTATATTGCCTTTGCTTTTCAAAGTCAGCCCTGAGATCACAGAGCTTTGTTTATGCACAACCTGATGACTCAATGATAATTTTGAGGAATATTTTCCAAGATGCCACCTTTTCATGATTTCTATGTATAGGGAGTTTATGGTTATGAATGGAAACGTTCAGTTGACTCTGATCTATGGCTCGTTACGAATGTGGAACATTTGGCGTGTGTGTTGATCTTCCTGCCCTTTCCGCAGCACACCTCTTCCATGATTCATGTGTGAACAGGAGGCTGTTTCTCTTCAGTCTCTCCTTAAATCTCATCTCATATGCCTCACAATTAGAGTCAGTTGAAGAGGTGAGCTCGATGGAGACCACTGAGTGATTTTACATGCCGTGGGCTGCCAGCACATTGTGACTCCCTGGGGATCCCTGGAGCCCATTACCAACCCAGTGAATCACTCACTCTGTTTGCTTTTCCACAAAAAAAGAAATGTGCAGCTGCTTACTTCTGCCATAGACTTTGGAATTTTGTTCCTTTTTCCATCTGCCTTTTGTGTAAAGAAATTCTGCCTGAATAATTACTTGTCTGTCCCCTTTGCTCGTTCCCAACATCATCATTCTTCAACCTTCTGTTTCCAATTAGTTCTTATCTCAAATGGCTTATTGGCATCAATCTGTTCTCAGCATCACCAAAGTGCACAATACTACCCTGAAACATGGGGGAACCTTAAAAAGGCTAAAACTTACCGGTCAGTCCAACGGAGTCTCTGATTTCACTTGAGCGTTTTCCTTTTCTCAGGAAACCTGAGATAGGAGATGGTGTGGAGACGTGTTATTGATACAGCACATTTTAGAGCGAAATGACATGTGTCAGCCTTGCAGGGACTGTGTAAGGCCTGTGAAAATAGTCATTGTTGGACATCTGGTGTCGAAAAGAGCTGATTCAAAATAAGTTCCCAGTGTTAAATCATGGTGTAGACAGCTACTGAGCAGCTGTCCACTGCTGGAGAGGGTGCCCTGCTTGAGACCTGCTCGTCTGTGCTTGCAGTTTAAGCCTTGGTAGTCGTTTCATTATGCACGACTTTGTGCCACAGGAACATGGTTACACAGGCCAGTGGAACCCTGCTGCCGTTACTAGCCAGCTAGGCATGAAGAGTGGTAATAAGATCAGGTAGAAAAACAGGGTTACTGAGCTTGGTTGGTTGAACTATGGCATGAATAAGCCCAAGGATACGTGTTTGATGACTGTATAGTTGCCTATGTTCAGAAAAAGGAGGCTTTAAAGCTTATCTGTCCTTTTGTTTTCTATATAAACTGACATCCAAGAGTATTACATGGTTTTTCCAAAGTCATAGCTAATTAGTGGTAGAATTAGAATTCCAGTTTTGTTTGCCTTTTTTTTTTTTTTAATTTCCTAGTAACGTGCTTAGTCTAATGAATCACATTGCTAAGACTGTGTCTGGGAGAAATAGTGTAACTCATCAGTCAAAGCCAGACTTTACGTTCTATGAAGGATTAGAATTGCCATTCTCAAGGCTTCCTTGGTGGCTCAGATGAGAATACTCCTGTGATGCAAGAGACCCCGGTTCAATCCTTAGGTTGGGAAGATCCCCTGAAGAAAGGAATAGCTATCCACTCCAGTATTCTTGCCTGGAGAATTCCATGGACAGAGGAGCCTGGTGGGCTACTGTTCATGGGATCACAAAGAGTCGGACACAACTAAGTGACTAACACATTCACGTTCACATCATTGCTTTGCCCCAAGATATATGCTAATCTTTAGCACGTAGGAGACCTATTTTTTTAAGGGAATGGAGCATGCCCAGCCGTTCAGTGGAGTCCAGCTCTTTGTGACCCCATGGACTGTAGCCTGTCAGGTTCTTCCGTCCATGGGATTTCCCAGGTAAGAACAGGGGAGTGGGTTGCCATTTCCTTCTCCAAGGGATCTTCCCAACCCAGGGATCAAATCCACATCTTCTGTATCTCCTGCATTGGCAGGCAGGTTCTTTACCACTGAGACACCTGGGAAAGAAAGATTGGAGAAATGAATCTTTTGCAGTAAGAAACGAGCATGTGTTGAGTGTCTCCTATGGGCCAGACACTTTTCACAAAGATTTGATTATCATTTTGATAAGTGGTTCCTGGGATAGTTCCATCTTTCTGGAATCTAGACTCTTCCAAGAAGCCACTTTATAGGAGATTTTCTCTGGTCACAGAACCTGCTGGAAAGGAATTTAAAAGTGTAGTTACTTAGATATTAAAAAAAAAGTCCAGGGAATTTGACTCTGACATTATGGATGTGGGAATCACTGAAAATTTGGGATTGGATTTTAACTCTCATTTTAGATGTGTTTGGTTGGGGTTGTCTGGAATATCATAAGACCTGTCTTCCTGGCCATCCTGTCCAAGTCCACCTTTAAACCCTTCCTCACTGTAGATGTGATTAGTCTGCCTTCCATGCCACTCCCTTTTCCTGCCCCATCTCTCTTTGCCTCAAAAGAGCCAGACTCTACCAGTCCCACTGGACCTGTAAGACCGGGGTTTACTGAGAGCCTTTCTCTGAGATAGTGTAAGGCCACAGACACGAATGCGGCTGGCCTGACATCCTCCTCATATACTTCCTGGGATCTTCTGACACAAGTTCTGTTATTCTTCTGGCTTGTGAGACAAGAAGAGGGTTTCTAAGGGTGAATGTCTGTCAAGATAACAGTGCAGTCCTTGGCTGTCAGTGTGTCCAGTGCTTATGGGGAGGGGTGAGGATGTGTAACCCTGAACACGCTGAGCTGACTGGAATTCCTTCCCTTCCCTTGAGTTCCCAATGCTAGAGGGAAAAGATGGCATTAAGAGTTGCTTGAGTTTTCATTTATACTCTGAGTGTCAGCTTCTATAAAGTGGTACATTCATATCAAAGGGGATAAAATGTTATTTTACTTTCTCTAGAATAGAAAAGTTAACTTTAAACAAAGAGATAGTTATTATTTACACATAAAGAAACCAAGGTTTAAAAAGGTGTGTGTGTGTGTGTCTGTATTTTCAAACTTCCTCAACTAGTGAATAGGAGAAACCAGAATGAAAATACAGGTTGATTTAATTCAGAAATCCACATTCTTTGTGCTACACCACAATGCCTTTACATGAGAGAAGATAACATATGAGAGACAATACTGTCCCCTTCTTGCTGTTAATAAATAAGATAAAAGGAAAGATATTTGCAAAATTATAGCCCTGTTCATTTACACAATTGCCTGAGAGAAAGGGAGCAAGTAAAGGCATTGTTCATTCATATTTACATATAGGTGTGTAAATGTGCCATGCTTAGCCATTGAGGGTGTCCAGCTCTTTGTGACCCCATGGGCTGTAGCCAACCAGGCTCCTCTGTCCATGAGGATTCTTCAGACAAGAACACTGGAGTGGGTTGCCATGCCCACCTTTGGGGGATCTTCTCAAACCAGAGATTGAACCCAGGTCTCCCTCATTGCAGACAGATTCTTTACCATCTGAGCCACACTCAAAGTCAGCAAAATTTCATGACATGGTTATGCAAAGTGCTATTCTCCTCGGTGCTCTCTGCTTTTTGAGATACTACTTTATATTTTGAGATTCTTCCTCCGAAGGCAAAAAGTGATCTGATGGTGTCCAGTGCTGTTCTGTTAAGAGGCCATTGTGAGCTCAATGCCTTAAAGAAATCAATGGATTTTACACACTGCTACAGCTCCTGGATTGAATGGTTTATCAGATTTTAGTTTAAATAAAAATATGACTCCATAAAATTATCATGAAAATATCAGCAAAGTTTTTCAGAAAATTGCTCTAGATAGAATTGTAAATCTTTTCATCAAAATCTATCTGAAAAGGAAAAAAAAGTAGGTCTCATAGGCTTGTGGACAGAATAAAACTCATGATTATTATGGTTCACATATCTAGCCAGACAGGTATGTTTTCAACCTAAGCTTCTTATTTTCCTCTTTATATTAATATTTGTATATAATTTTTAGCATTTAGAGACCACAAATCCTTTAGCAAACTGTGTGGAATGAAATAGAGTCTCTGCTTCTCTGAAGACAAAAGAAGACTCAGTTCTGAATTTGGGATTTCAGTGCTCAAAATGCTCATTAGCTGTTGCTGATTGATTGGTTGATAACGTGATTGATAATTCAATGTGCATTGTGTTTTAGGCATGGTACATTCAAATGTCATTCTCTAGACAACTATTACCATCACCGTTTTACAGATGAGGAAACTGAAGCTAAGAAAGCTGAAGCCATTTGCCCAAGTTCACTTCCCTAATATTTGTCAGAAATGAGATTGCAACCCAGGTCTAACCACAAAGCTCTTGCAATGTTCAGTTGCATTTATTATTATAGAAAATATTTTCAAATTTTAAGCCAATAGCTTTTTTGTAAGTGAAAAGAAACAAAATCTCCTTTATAAGTGACATATCTGAAACTTGTCTTTCTATTATGCAAATTAGAGCTTTGAAATAACATTTTCGTGGTCTAAAATCTCCATGAAACTATGTAAACACATCAGTACAGCAAGACCTTAAATGTACACACAATCTATACACCTATCAGTGTACACTGTCTGAGGGGCAAAATCTTGATGTCTCTCATTTCAGTCACTCAGTCATGTCTGACTCTTTGCGACCCCATGGACTGCAGGATGCCAGGCCTCCCTGTTCATCACAAACCCCCAGAGTTTCCTCAAACTCATGTGCATTGAGTCAGTGATGTCATCCAACCATCTCATCCTCTGTTGACCTCTTCTCCTCCCACTATCAATCTTGCTGAGCATTAGGGTCTTTTCAAATGAGTCAGTTCTTCACATCAGGTGGTCAAAGTATGGGAGTTTCAGCTACAACATCAGTCCTTCCAATGAATATTCAGGATGGATTTCCTTTAAGATGGACTGGTTGGAGTTCCATGCTGTCCAACGGACTCTCAAGAGTCTTCTCCAACACTACAGTTCAAAAGCATCAATTCTTCAGCACTCAGCTTTCTTGATAGTACAACTCTCACATACATACATGACTACTGGAAAAACCATAGCTTTGACTATACGGACCTTTGTTGGCAAAATAATGTCTCTGCTTTTCAATATGCTGTCGGGGTTGGTCATAGCTTTTCTTCCAAGCAGCAAGCATCTTTAACTTTCATGGCTTCAATCACCATCTGCAGTGATTTTGGAGCCCCCCACAAAATTCTGTCACTGTTTCCATTGTTTCTCTATTTATTTGCCATGAAGTGATGGGACCTGATGCTATGATCTTAGTTTTCTGAATGTTGAGCTTTGCCATGAAGTCATGGGACCTGATGCTATGATCTTAGTTTTCTGAATGTTGAGCTTTAAGCCAACTTTTTCACTCTCCTCTTTCTTTCACCAAGAGGCTCTTTACTTCTTCACTTTCTGCCATAAGGGTGGTGTCATCTGCATATCTGAGGTTATTGATATTTCTCCCGGCTATCTTGTTTCCAGCTTGTGCTTCTTCTAGCCCAGCGTTTCTCATGATGTACTCTGTATAGAAGTTAAATAAGCAGGGTGACAATATACAGCCTTGACGTACTCCTTTTCCTATTTGGAACCAGTCTGTTGTTCCATGTCCAGTTCTAACTGTTGCTTCCTGACCTGCATACAGATTTCTCAAGAGGCAGGTCAGGTGGTCTGGCATTCCTGTCTCTCTCAGAATTTTTCAGTTTATTGTGATCCACACAGTCAAAGGCTTTGGCATAGTCAATAAAGCAGAAATAGATATTTTTCTGGAATTCTTTTGTTTTTTCAATGATCCAGCAGATGTTGGCAATTGGATCTCTGGTTCCTTTGCCTTTTCTAAAACCAGCTTGAACATCTGGAAATTCACATTTCATGTACTGTTGAAGCCTGGCTTGGAGACTTTTGAGCATTACTTTACTAGTGAGTGAGATGAGTGCAATTGTGCAGTAGTTTGAGAATTCTTTGGCATTGCCTTTCTTTTTTTTTTTTTTGGCATTGCCTCTCTTTGGGATGGGAATGAAAACTGACCTTTTCAAGTCCTGTGGCCCCTGCTGAGTTTTCCAGATTTGCTGGCATATTGAGTGCAGCACTTTCACAACATCATCTTTTAGGGTTTGAAATAGCTCAACTGGAATTTCATCACCTCCACTAGCTTTGTTCGTAGTGATG
The DNA here is from genome assembly GCF_042477335.2 of Ovis canadensis. Taxonomy (NCBI): domain Eukaryota; kingdom Metazoa; phylum Chordata; class Mammalia; order Artiodactyla; family Bovidae; genus Ovis; species Ovis canadensis. The sequence goes on from NC_091252.1 coordinate 75,678,041, forward strand.
CTTCCTAAGGTCCAGTTAACTTCACATTCCAGGATGTCTGGCTCTAGGTGAGTGATCACACCCTCATGATTAATGGGGTCATGAAGATCTTTTTTGCATAGTTCTTCTGTGTATTCTTGCCACCTCTTCTTAACATCTTCTGCTTCTATAGGTCCATACCATTTCTGTCCTTTATCCAGCCCATCTTTGCATGAAATGTTCCCTTGGTATCTCTAATTTTCTTGAAGAGATCTCTAGTCTTTCCCATTTTATTGTTTTCCTCTATTTCTTTGCACTGATCTCTGAGAAAGGCTTTCTTATCTCTCCTTGCTCTTCTTTGGAACACTGCATTCAAATGGGTATATCTTTCCTCTTCTCCTTTGTTTTTTGCTTCTCTTCTTTCCACAGCTATTTGTAAAGTCTCCTCAGGCAGCCATTTTGCTTTTTTACATTTCTTTTTCCTGGGGATGGTCTTGATCCCTCCCACCTGTACAATGTCATGAACCTCTGTCCATAGTTCATCAGGCACTCTGTCTATCAGATGTAGTCCCTTAAATGTATTTGTCACTTCCACCTTATAAGGAATTTGATTTAGATGAAGCTCTATACAGTCAGCAAAAATAATCTCAGGAGCTAACTGTGGCTCAGATCATGTATTCCTTATTGCCAAATTCAGATTTAAATTGAAGAAAGTGGGGAAAACCATTAAACCATTCAGGTATGACCTAAATCAAATCCTTTATGATTATGACCAACCTAGATAGCATAATAAAAAGTAGAGACATTACTTTGCCAACAAAGGTCCATCTTGTCAAAACTATGGTTTTTCCAGTAGTCATGTATGGAAGTGAGTTTGGGACTATAAAAAAAGCCGAGCCCGGAAGAATTGACACTTTTGAACTGTGGTGTTGGAGAAGACTCTTGAGAGTCCCTTGGACTGCAAGGAGATCCAATCAGTCCATCCTAAAGGAGATCAGTCCTGGGTATTCATTTGAAGGACTGATGTTGAAACGGAAACTCTAATACTTTGGCTACTTGATAAGAAAAGCTGACTCTTTGAAAAGACCTTGATGCTGGGAAAGATTGAAGGTAGGAGGAGAAGGTGACAACAGAGGATGAGATGGTTGGATGGCATCATCTACTCAATGACATGAGTTTGAATAAATTCCAGGAGTTGGTGATGGAAAGGGAGGCCTGCCATGCTGTGGTCCATGGGGCTGCGAAGAGTCAGACATGACCGAGTGACTGACCTGAACTGAACTGAACTGACAGACCATATCATATACATATGATTTGGTTATTTAAGATGGCAAACAGAATAATTTATTCAATTATCAGACTGATGTACTATCTTTGTTATGTATGTGTCTGGTAACTTAATACACTTATATAATATACCATATAACTTCTGCCAGAAACTTGGAAAGGCACTGGTATTCAAACAAGATATTATAAGTATTCACTCTTGTTTTCTACATTGTTTAAGCATAAGTTTGCATTAAGCCATGTTGCAGAAACATGCATGTTTGTGCCTTTTATTTTGCCAATGTTTCCTTTTTCTGTCTATTCCCCACCTCACTTCCCACTCTGCCTTTATAGAACCACAAGTTTCAACACGCACTTGGCTTTGGTGTCAGAGTACTATAAAGAATAGCCATGCGGAACATCTCTATATTGCTTGTAAAATTGCTATGGAGGACATTATGGAGCTCACTGTCATCATATAAAGATCCTTTTGACAAATTCGTCTTCGAAGTCAGGGATAGGAAAGTTTGCCTCTGTTGATGAACTAGTGTGCTTTCTTTTTTTAGAAAATGATAGCCCTGTAATCCATCATATTGTTTCTTTGCTTTGGCTATTAGGAAACTATGCACTAAGGCTTGGCCCAGTGATATCTGTGTCCCTCAGGTAGGATTTCCTGCCTGTGATCTTCCTCTGATTTTCTTTTTTTTTTTTCCTCATTATTTTGTTGTAACAGTTTTTGATCTTTATCTCTGCAAAAATCATTTATTCTGCTTAGGATGGAGAAGGAAATGGCAACACACTCCAGTATTCTTGCCTGGAAAATCCCATGAAAGGAGGAGCCTGGGAGGCTACAGTCCACAGGGGTCACAAAGAGTCGGACATGACTGGGTGACTTCACTTTCCCGCTTAGGATTAGGTGAGGGTGTAAATGAGTTAACAAAATCGTATGTGTTTGCAAGTCTCTGAATTAATGCATGTGTTCATGTATGTATTATGTTGTGTGTATATGTATGTATATGAGGAAAAGAGAGAGATAATTGAAAAAGAGATATATTTCTCCAAGATTTGCAGACTACTTTTCATTCCTTATCTTCATGCAATCAAAATAAAATTATCCAGACTTCAGGGTGACCATGACATTGTGCTAGATATTTACAGAAGAAAATATAACGAAAATCTGAATTTGTGAGATGGAAGATGATAAAAATACATGTATGCTTAAAACTGACCAGATTCTGTTTAAAGAATTTCAAAGCTCTTCATAATACATAAGAAAGTGATTGGAGAGATTAACCAGGCTATATTACTCAAATACATAGGTAACATTTTCCTGAATGTGCCTTCAATTAAATTTAGTATAACAGATTTATTTTTATTTCTTCTAATTTCCAAAAGGTTTTCAGCAGTTAAATTAATATGAGCTAAATATCAATTGACATGTAATTAGATTATAGTAAAGTTCATGCTAACATGGATAGGGTCCAGAGTTTAATCAATCCTTAATCTATTGGTGTTATTACCTCTAAAGAATTCAGCACTGTTGCTTTTACTTAAGAATGGAAATCACTCCCACTAATTTAATGTAAACATTTGCTTATAGCTGATAGCTGTTTACTACTGAAAGTTTGTACCTTTAGACCACTTTCATCCAGTTATAAAATAAGATAAAATTACAGCATGGTGGTTATAGCTAATAATACTACATTTATATTTGAAAATTACTTAGTATCTTAAAATGTAGTCATCACAAGAAAAAATTATGTGACTATATAAGGTGGTAGAAATTAACTAGACTTATCATGGTGATCATTTTACAGTACATACAAATATTATATACTTGAAACTAATATAATGTTCTATGTCAATTATGTGTGTGTGTGTGTGCCCCAGTCATGTTCGACTCTGCGACCCCATGGACTATATCCTGCCAGGCTCCTCTATCCATGGAATTTTCCAGACAAAATTACTGGAGTAGGTTGTCATTTCCTTCTCCAGGGGATCTTCCCAACCCAGGGATCAAACCTGTATCTCTTGCATGTCCTGCATTGGCAGGCAGATTCTTTACTACTGAGTCACCTGGGAAGCATATAATATGTCAAGTATATCTCAATTAAAAAGATGTTTACTACTGTTTTAATTTCAAAAATGTACATTTTTGGGTAAATGTGATATACAATTTTTGGTAAGTGGCTTCACAATGTACTCTCTTAAAGAGTTGCCTGAGAATCCAAAATGTTTTCCAAAAGAGAACAGTTGAAAAGAGTCCATAGGGTCAGGTAGGGTAATACTGAAATTAACAGGCAGGTTGAGGGATCCAGGCTCCTAGTTTGTCCCATTTTATGATTAACAGAGAGTCAACTCCGTTTGCTTTTAAACCAGGCACTGCAAGGAAAGAGGTGCTGGCATTTTAGGAATGTGTAATTTCATGAAACACAGTGAAATTTGTCTCTTTTTTACCCCTCTTCACAGCATCTGCTTTCTCACCTTTTGTTTAATTTTGGAGGAGGTGCCTAATCCTTTCTCACAACCTTCAACACTGCAGCTGGTCAGGAATGAATTGGTGAATGAATACATGATAAACTATCAAAGTTTACAGGGATTGAAAGGACTACTTTCTGGAAAATATTTGTATTTGCCTAGAAAAACCCAATATATGGAACCTTGGAAGACTCAATACAATGATTTCTGGTGGTCAGTATTTAAGCCCCATGATAGATCAGAGACTAATGGTGGTGCAAGAGAGATTTCTGTGAAGGATTCACCAAGGAACATGTACAGAAGTGTCCAGGCCTGCTCTCAGGTCTGTTGTTCTGGAAATATGGATTTCGACTAATATTTAATCTAGAAAAAAATATACCGTTAATATTGCAGACAACATATTTTGGGGAAAAAAAGTAACACTAGTTTTAATAACTAGCATTCTTCTACAAAACACAACATACTTTCTTTTTTTTTTTTTTTTAAATCTATAACCCAGATCACCAATGAAAATATTGGAAAATTTCACATTCTCTCTCCCATTAGGTTTGGAAATTCTGTATCATCATCTTCATTTCAGCAATTTGGCAGTATATTTGTTCCTCCTAGAGTTGAAATAAAATACTAAAGTATTTAAAAAATTCATTTATCAGCTATCCTTTTTTCTTTCTTTAGAAAACGATTAACCTCCTTTTCATTGATTTTACTGCCTCACTTTCAAATCAACTTAACTGTATTTGTTTTTTATGGTTCAGTGTGCAGGAATGAGCAATGATTTCCTTCATCAACCATCCACCTAAAAATTATTTTGCTTATTAGTCAGTATAAATTGTTTTCTTGCCAAAACACAGCATATCAGAAAGGAAGAATTTATTGCCCATTCTACTTCATTTTCACTAGTCCAGTACAGAAGTGTAAAAATACTGGTGTCTGATGCACTATAGAAGGAGCACAGACTCTGTTATTGCAGAGTTCCAAATTCTCTTTAATTTAGCAGCATTCACTTTTTGTTGCCTTATCTCCTATTTGTCTCAAACATGAATTGTTCCCTCCAGCTTATATGATTGCTTCCTTAATTAGACTTTTATGTCTGCATTACACTTCATAAACATATTCTTTCTGTTACCACTTCCTAAACACCCTCCTCATCTATATATGTAGAAATGAAACTTTTTCTAATTACTTTTCTATAACCTTTAGTTTGAACTATTCTTATGACTTCTGTCCTTTGAAATTTGATGATAGATTTTTGTATATTGCATCCTTGCTTTATATTCTTAAGTGCTTATAAGTTCATTCTATTCTGCCAGTAATATTGACTATTTTCCATATGCCAGATGCTGTATTATGAACAGAGGATACTAAAAAGAGAAAGACACAATCCCTGTCTTTGAAAGCTTATGGTTAAGAGGTAGTTACAAACATTTAAACACATAATTAATGTTCAGTGTCATCTAAACAATAAGAGAGGGATTCATAAAGTACTAATGAGATCCAGAGATGTGTCATGGATGTCATAGATTATCTTCATCAAGATGATGATATCTGAGTTGGGTCTTGAAGGATGAATTGTTTGGAAGGCAGAAGCAGCATTAATAACTGAGGTTTTATAGAGGAACAAAAGAGCATTGCATATTTGGGTGACAGGGATCAACAATCCCTTATTCACAACTCCACAGTCCCCAAACTTATATAAACTCTGAGTTTTTCCTAACTCTTCTGGTATCTATCAATCAATCCTGGTCTGATTTGATTTTAGGTCAGGAGAATCTTACCTGAACTGGCATGAGGTGAATAAATTTATTTTTTTTGCAGGTGTACTGATGTGTTTCATTGCATGCCATTACCCAAGGACTTCCCTAGTGGCTCGGATGGTAAAGCCCCTACCTACAATGCGGGAGATATGGGTTTGATCCCTGGGATGGGAAGATCTCCCGGAGAAGGAAATGGCAACCCACTTCAGTACCCTTGCCTAGAAAATCCCATGGACAGAGGAGCCTGGTAGGCTATAATCCACAGGGTCACAAAGAGTCGGGACACAACTGAGCGACTTCACTTTAGGATCTTTACTTTTTAAGATGTCAGCAATCTAAAGTTGGATACTGAATTACTTTTCTAATATCTGAAACATTCTGCATTTTAAGACATATCTGTGCCTACCAACGTTGAATAAGAGAATGCAGGGATATTGGAGGAAATTCTAATGGATGTTAAGGTGGAGTGAAAAAGAGGAAACTGGAAAGATAGTTTGGAGCCAGACTGTATTGGATACTTTATTCCAGGGTTAGTCAGTTTGGGCTTGAACCTATAAACACAGGAAAAAGTATGCATGAAAAGCCTGACCTTACATGATTTTTTAAAACAATTCTTTGTTTTTAAATTTTATTTTCTTTATGTTTTTTTTTTAAAAAAATATTAATTTTATGTTTTTGGTTGTGCTAGGTCTTCATTGCTGCACAAGGACTTTCTCTAGTTGTGGAGAGTAGAGGCTACTCTCTAGTTGCTGCGCATGGGGTTCTCTTTGTGGTGGCTTCTCTTGTGGAGCACAAGTTCTAGGCACATGTGCTTCAGTAGCTGCAGCACCCAGGCTCAGTAGTTGTGGTAACATGGGCTCAGTTACCTGGAAGCATGTGGAATCTTCCCAGACCAGGGTCTGAACCCATGTCCTCTGCATTAGCAGGCAGATTCTTATCCACTGTACCACCATAGAAGTCTCTTACATTACATGATTTTCAGGACTTTTGTCATATTCTTATTTTATACTTCAGCAAGAATATCATATTCTTCCTGAAAATTTGTCTGCCTTCACAGGTAGTACTGATCACTTGTTTCTATTTCCAGTGGCTTTATGAAAAGGATTGTTGTGATGTGGCGCATTGTGTTACACAGTTCACTTGGTTTGTTTCTCCATTTAATTAAACTGTAAACTCTATCAGGACTGTTTACTACAATTGATTCAGCTGCTCTTGTTTGTTTCTTTATTTGCAATGTGGTATTTGTTTATTGGCTTGTCCTCCTAGTTTGTTTGGGCTGCTCTAATAAATTACCATAAACTCAGTGGCTTATATACAACATAAATTTATTTCCCACAATTCTGGACACTGAGAATTTCATGATAATAGCAGCAGCAGATTTCATGTCTGGTTAGGGCCCGCTTCCTATTTCACAGATGGCTGTCTTCTCTCTGAATCCTCACATGGGAGAAGGAGCAAGAAAGCTCTCTGGGGGTCTGTTTTATAAAGTCACTAATACCATTCAACAAGGACCCACCCTTATGACCTAAGCACTCCCACAGCTCCCTCCCCATCCATTAAATACCATCATGTTGGGAATTACAGTTTAGCATGTGAATTTTGGGAGGATAAAAATATTCAGTCTACAGTACTTATTTACAACTTACTTTGTTCCAAAATGATTTTAGACAGCTTATACTATCTCTCAATAACTTTGTATTGAATTCATTAATTTAAAAAATTGTTACATTTATAGTTCTCTTACAAAGTTCCAGGTATGTTATACAGGTTTACAAAAATTGGAAAAAAATTTTTAATTTAATCCTCACAATGATTTTATGATATTTGTTGTTCAGTTGCTAAGTAATGTCTAACTTTGTGGACATGAACTGTAGCATGCCAGGCTTCCCTGTCCTTTACCATCTCCTGGAGTTTTGAAGGAGATCAGCCCTGGGATTTCTTTGGAAAGAATGATGCTAAAGCTGAAACTCCAGTACTTTGGCCACCTCATGCCAAGAGTTGACTCATTGGAAAAGACCCTGATGCTGGCAGGGATTGGGGGCAGGAGGAGAAGGGGATGACAGAGAATGAGATGGCTGGATGGCATCACTGACTCGATGGATGTGAGTCTGAGTGAACTCCGGGAGTTGATGATGGACAGGAGGCCTGGCGTGCTGCGATTCATGGGGTTGCAAAGAGTTGAACACGACTGAGCGAATGAACTGAACTGAACTGGAGTTTGCTCAAACTCATGTATATTAAGTTGGTGATGCCATCCAAGCATCTCATCCTCTGTCATCCCCTTCTCCTCCTGCCTTCAATCTTTTCCAGCATTCAGGGTCTTTTATGAGATAGATACTATTATTTGTAAGTTTGTAAGTTGAGGAAATTGACGCTCAGTTCAGTTCAGTTGCTCAGTCGTGTCCGACTCTTTATGACCCCATGAATCGCAGCACGCCAGACCTCCCTGTCCATCACCAACTCCTGGAGTTCACTCAGACTCACATCCATCGAGCCAGTGATCTTAGTTTCTGAATGTTGAGCTTTAAGCCAACTTTTTCACTCTCCACTTTCACTTTCATCAAGAGGCTTTTTAGTTTCTCTTCACTTTCTGCCATAAGGGTGGTGTCATCTGCATATCTGAGGTTATTAATATTTCTCCCAGCAATCTTTATTTCCAGTTTGTGCTTCATCCAGCCACTCTGCACATGAGTTAAATAAGCAGGATGACAATATACAGCCTTGACATACTCCTTTTCTTATTTGGAACCAGTCTGTTGTTCTATGTCCAGTTCTAACTGTTGCTTCCTGACCTGCATATAGGTTTCTCAAGAGGCAGGTCAGGTGGTCTGGTATTCCCATCTCTTTCAGAATTTTCCACAGTTTATTGTGATCCACACAGTCAAAGGCTTTGGCATAGTCAATAAAGCAGAAATAGATGTTTTTTCTGGAACTCTCTTGCTTTTTCAATGATCCAGCCGATGTTGGCAATTTGATCTCTGGTTCACTCAGAGAGGTCAATTAATTTGCAGAAGGCCAGATACCTAGCAGTTTTTAAAGCCATAGCTTTTCATCTTAGCCACTAACCACACTGCTTCCAGGTAAATCAACTCTACATTCCAAGTGTGAAAGTGAAAGTGTTAGTCACTCAGTGCCATCCAACTCTTTGTGACCGCATTGACTATAGTCTGCCAGGCTCCTCTCTCCACAGAATTCTCCAGGCAAGAATACTGGAATGGGTCGCCATACTACTTAGCAAAATGTTTCACATGTAGTGTGTTCTCAAGATAGGTTTGTTGATAAACTGGATGAACAAAATTTGATGTTTTGTAATGACAATTTGGGGGCTTCCCCAGTGGGTCTGTTGGTAAAGAATTTGCCTGCAATGCAGGAGACCGAGGTTTGAGCCCTGGGTAGGGAAGATCCCCTGGAGAAGGAAATGGCAACCCACTGCAGTATTCTTGTCTGGAGAATCCCCATGGACAGAGGAAGCTGGCGGACTGCAGTCCATGGGATCGCAAAGGGGTGGACATGACAGCTATAAGCACACAGAGCACAATAACAACTTGTCTGAACTTGCAAAATGACATTCTATCAGTGACTTCGTGTGACTTCATTCTGAGTGCCACATTTGGGATAGTGAAGGCAGATCCTGCAGGAACATTCTATAATATATAAAAATAGGTTTACTTATTTTTTTATTTTTATTTTTTTTTAAGGTTTACTTTTTAAAAGCACGTGTAGGGGACTTCACTGGTAGTCCAGTGACTAAGATTCCAAGTTCCCAATGCAGGGAGCCAGGATCCAATCCTTAGTTAGGGAACTAGATCCCACACGCCACAAGGAAGAGTTTACATGCCACAAATAAAGAACCTGCATACCACAGTGAAGACTGAAGATCCTGGGTACTGCAGCTAAGATCCGGTGCAGCCAAGTAAATAAATACTAAAAAAATAAAAATAATAAAAAAACATGCAAATCATGCTCATTGTAAAAAATTGAAAAAAATTACACCAAAGAAGTGAAACTTCCTTAATTTCTCTCTGTGAATTGCGTTCCTCAGAGTCTATTTCTCCCAGCAGCTTAGCACGTGCACTGATATATGGCATTGTCATATACTTTAATGCACATCAGTTCAGTTCAGTTCAGTAGCTCAGTCGTGTCCAACTCTTTGCGACCCCATGAATCACAGCACACCAGGCCTCCCTGTCCATCACCAACTCCCGGAGTTTACTCAAACTCATGTCCATCGAGTCAGTGATGTCATCCAGCCATCTCATCCTCTGTCGTCCCCTTCTCGTCCTGTCCCCAATCCGTGCCAGCATCAGAGCCTTTGCCAATGAATCAACTCTTCGCATGAGGTGGCCAAAGTACTGGAGTATCAGCTTTAGCATCAGTCCTTCCAATGAACACCCAGGACTGATCTCCTTTAGAATGGACTGGTTGGATCTCCTTGCAGTCCAAGGGACTCTCAAGAGTCTTCTCCAACACCACAGTTCAAAAAATAGTTTTACACATATGTATATAAAAGTGTTGATTTAAGTGTCTTTAGTCATCTTAGTCAAGTTGATTTAACATAATTTATTCATATATCAAAATTATGGTGGCCATAACTTAAAAATTTTATAGTGGCTTCCTAGAAAGAAATGCTCAGGGTTCTTTCCATTGGCAGAAATGAAATACCTGTATAACACCTACTTTTTAAAAATATTACTTGGTAATTCTCTTCTTTGTAAAGTAAAATGCTTTACATTATAAGACAGTGTGAGATATAGTAGGAGTTAGTCATGGTTTAATTTAGTATGCTTTTTAATGATTTGCAAGAAGCGACAGAAAAAGCACTTAATTAAATTTACAGATGATGCTAAATTGGGAGATGTGAGAGCATCCGTGAGGACAGATATTTAAAGAAGGTAGAAATATGTGAAAGAAAGGTAGAAATAACAAAATGAAATTTAGATTGCAAAAAATTTAATTGAATGCGTTAAAGGCTTATTAATCAGTCCATCCATTACTCATGGGAAGTGGAAGGAGGCATAATGACGTCTGCTTTTATAATGTTGCATGGCTGCAAAACTCAGATCACACCAAAACTAAGCAATCTTTGTTCACATCCATGCCAATTTACCTTGTGAGTCTCCCAAAATAATTAACTTAAAAAGTTACCTACTGTTCTTTTTAGGTCACTTTAATTTTTTCATTTTAGAGAAAAAGCAAGAAGGAAATTAATGCTTACTGTAGCCTTCCTGTTGATGGTCATTTTATTTACATGGATCACCTCACATAGTTCTCACAAGAGAACTGTGTGAAGAAGATACAGTTTTAACATTTTTGTTTGTTATTTATTTTTATTTCAGTTTATATCTGAATTTGACAATTTATTTTCTG